>NC_066529.1:2925593-3273093 GCF_024679095.1 Eriocheir sinensis | reverse complement strand
TGCTCCTGTGTCTGTCTCTGTCTCTGTCTGTGCTCCTGTGTCTGTCTCTCTGTCTCTGTCTCTCTCTTCTCCTGTGTCTGTCTCTGTCTCTCTCTCTCCGTCTGTCTCTGCTCCTGTCTCTGTCTCTGTCTCTCTCTTCTCCTGTGTCTGTCTCTGTCTCTGTCTGTCTCTGCTGCTGTCTGTCTCTCTCTCCCTCTCTCTGTCTCTCTCTCTTCTCTTTATCAGCCTCCTCCTCCTCATCTCTCATCTTACTTTTCTTGATGTTATTTTCTTGTTCTTTTTGTTCTCCTTTATCCTTTTTTGGTTCTTTTTGTTCTTGTCGTTCTTGTTCTTCTTGTACTTGATCCTCTTGTTCTCCTTTTTCAAGCTTCCACTGTTTTCTATCGTGTTTTTCTATGTGTATATCCTCCTCCTCCTCCGTTTCCTCCTCCTCCTCCTCCTCCTCCACCTCCTATTCCTCCTCTTCCTCTTCCACCTCCATCTCGTCTTTCTCAACCAAGTATTCCTCGATCGCCCATTTTACTCATATCCCGCTATCTGTTTTTGCCTCCTCCTCCTCTTCCTCTTCCTCCTCCTCCTCCTCCTCCTCCTCCTCCTCCTCTTCCCCTTCTTCTTCCTCCTCCTCTTCCACCCGCACGCTCCATCGTTGCCTTCCCATCCACACCCTTTAACTAGATCAATGAGCGACCACCCACCGCCCACACACACGCACGCACGCACGCACGCACACACGCACAAAGGCACTAGTTATATGTATTTTGGTAATGGAGAATTTTTATTATTTTTCTTTTTTTTTTATCTTTTTGAATATTGTTTTTTTTTCTTCAATTATTTGTGGGTTTTTTTTTTTCGTTTTATCTTGTGGTGTTATTTTTTGCATGTGTTTTTTCTATATCCTTAGTTGTTATCGGTTTATATTCTCTCTGATTTATTTTAGTGATTTTTTTTTGTTCCTTCCTTTTAACGTTCTTTATTTTCTATCCTTTCCCACTCTCCATTTTTCATTTCCTTTTCACTTCGTTTTATATATTTTTCATTTATTGTCCAAACATTTTCTTTTTTTTCTTTTATTAATCGCATTTTTCTTCCTTCCTTCTCTACTTTATCCTTCACTTCATTTATCTGTCATGTGTGTGTGTGTGTGTGTGTGTGTGTGTGTGTGTGTGTGTGTTATAACAGACAGCATGGATAATCAGGCGGCCTCCAGTATACAGTGTTGGGCGTTGGTGGTCATGGACGTGGTTGTGGTGGTGGTGGTTGATGGGTGGTGATGGTGGTTGATAGGTGGTGATGATTACGGTATGACATGATGTATTATGACGAATGGTGGTGGTGCATGAGAGGGAGAAATGGTGTTGACGTCATGGTGGTGGTAATGATGATGGTGGTGGTGATGGTGACGTTGTTTGTGTTATTGGTGTAGATGGTGGTGAAGGTGAAAGGGGTTTGTGGTGTTAGTGGTGATGGGTATTGGTTTGTTAGTGGTGGTGGTTGTGGTGGTGTTGGTGGTGGTGGTGGTGAATATCATGATGGTGGTGTTGGGGGCATGCTCTGATAGTGGTGGTGGTGGTGGTGGTGGTGATCGTAATGGTGTTATTAGTGTAGTGGTATTTGTGGTGATGAAGGTGTTAATGGTGGTGGTGATGAAGGTGGTGGTGGTGGTGATGAAGGTGGTGGTGGTAATGCAGGTAAATTGGCGTTTGATGGTGTGTTAGGGACAATTTATTCTCGGTGATAATGCTTCTAATTGCAGTAATTACCCGCTGTTTCCATCATGCTCTCTCTCTCTCTCTCTCTCTCTCTCTCTCTCTCTCTCTCTCTCTCTCTCTCTCTCTCTATCTATCTATCTATCTATCTTCTAACAAAAGGATAATCGGAATACACATACATTTGCCTTTTCCACCAAACATACATACATACATACATACATACATACATACATACATACATACATTAATACCTATATTCAAGAGGAGAGTATCAAGACACCTCTCCTCCCGAAACTGACTCCCAAAACCACCATCATGATATTTACCACAACTACCACAACCACCACCACCACCACCACCATCGCCACTATCGCTATCACTCCTCTGTGACTATTCTTTTTTATAGGGGCAGTGTGAGGTAGGCTTCTTTTTCTCTCATTATTAGTTGTTTTTTTGGCCTGCAGTTGCTTCCTTTACTGTAAAAAAACAAATAATCGTACATACATCTATTCTTCCATACACACCACACATGCGTACAAGGGTCTCCTCTCTCCTCCCCCTCTGTTTGACGTTCCACTTCCCATAATACACTTCTACAACAACACGTGTTTAAAGGGGAGAGTACAGAGTGTCCCCTACATGCTCGCACACACACACACACACACACACACACACACACACACACACACACACACACGTAGTTGCTTTATGCCTGGTCTTACTTCTTCTCTTAATTGTTCTTATATATACTTGTTTTCTTATCTTATCTCTTTATCTTATTTTTTTTTCTTCTCCTCGACTTGTTTTCTTCTTTTTATCTTACCCCTTCATCTCTCT
Source organism: Eriocheir sinensis (assembly GCF_024679095.1). NCBI lineage: Eukaryota > Metazoa > Arthropoda > Malacostraca > Decapoda > Varunidae > Eriocheir > Eriocheir sinensis. Next base: position 3,270,547 of record NC_066529.1, on the reverse strand, counting down.
CTCTTTCTCTGTACTTAAGTTTTCATTTTTCCTCTTCTTATCTTTCATCAATTTCCTTATCTTCTCCTTCCTCTACTTCTTCTTCTCTTTAGTGTCTTCCATACTTTTTTTTTCTTATCTTCCCCTTCGTCTCTCTCCTTAACCCTTCTTCCCTTTCTCTTCCCTTGTCTCTTATCAGTTCCCTTATCTCCTTCCTCCTCTTTCTTCTGGTTACTGTCCTCAATACTTTATTTTCTCTCTCGCTTCTTCCTGCCCTCACACCCTTTTCCTCCGCCCTCCTTCCCTCCTGTCTTCTTCCCTTCTATCTTCTTCCTATTTCCTCCCTTCCTCCCGAACCCTCCATTTTTTTCTCTCTCCCATCCTGTATTCTATTTTACCTCCTCTGTCTGTCTGTCTGTCTGTGTCTGTCTGTCTGTTTGTCTGTCTGTGTTTGTGTGTCTGTCTGTCTGTGTTTGTCTGTCTGTCTGTGTTTATCTGTCTATCTGTCTGTTTCTGATTTTGTTTCTGTTTCTGTTTTTCTCTCTCTCTCTCTCTCTCTCTCTCTCTCTCTCTCTCTCTCTCTCTCTCTCTCTCTCCCTCCCTCACCCCCCCCCTGGCGTAATAAGAACGGGATGAGTTTCAATAATAACAGAATGGGGCTCTTAACGATTTCAAGGGACGCAAGGTAACAACTCTGGCGCCCCCAATTAGCGAGCGATTTAATTACTCCTTTGCCAATTAAGAGAGGTAATACCGCGCGCCCTATCACACGCGCTTCGTTCCATTTGAGTCATGAAATTATATTTGATGCGCGTGCGGATAGGAGGTCAGAGTGCTTGGGCCTGAGTGTGTGTGTGTGTGTGTGTGTGTGTGTGTGTGTGTGTGTGTGTGTGTGTGTGCTGTTAGACGCTTCCACCTCTCTCTCTCACATCAACTATTTCTACAGGCCGAAAGTGAGAGCAATCAGCTTCCCATTAGTGTTCGTTTTAGGTTCATGGTACAAAGGAAGGGTCAGACTACCACCAGGGTCATAAAACTACCCCTGGAAATGCCCCAAAACTCCTACGAAAGCCTTGTCAAATGTGTGTTTCTTTAGGCTCATGATACTGAAGAAGGGTCAGACTACCACACCAGGGTCATAAAACTACCCCTGGAAATGCCCCAAAACTCCTACGAAAGCCTTGTCAAATGGGTGTTTCTTAAGGCTCATGGTACTGAAGAAGGGTCAGACTACCACCAGGGTCCTAAAACTACCCCTGGAAATGCCCCAAAACTCCTACGAAAGCTTTGTCAAATGTGTTTTTTTTAGGCTCATGATACTGAAGAAGGGTCAGACTACCACCAGGGTCATAAAACTACCCCTGAAAATGCCCCAAACTCCTACGAAAGCCTTGTCAAATGTGTGTTTCTTTAGGCTCATGGTACAGAAGAAGGGCCAGACTACCACCAGCGTCCTAAAACTACCCTTGGAAATGCCCAAAATCTCCTACGAAAGCTTTGTCAAATGTTTGTTTCTTTAGGCTCATGGTACTGAAGAAGGGTCAGACTACCACACCAGGGTCATTAAACTATTGTAAATGCCCAAAATCTCCTACTAAAGCCTTGTCAAATGTGTGGACTTGGGCGATGACGAAATGTTTAATAGTACGACCGGATGTGTGTGGGTTTGAATTGGAACGGGAGGAAAGGGATGGGAAGGGAGGGTGGGAGGCAAGGGTAGAATATGAATCCCTTTGATGATAACCTTTCCCTTGTATCATCAATAAAGAGTCATGAGCCAGCGCAGTTCAGCGTACGTATAACAGTGTCCTTCTCTTTGTAATGTTTTTTGCTGTAATTCTTCGTAAATTGGAGCACCTGTTTGATTCTGATGAACTCCTCTACTCCAGGTAATTGCGTTCCTGCATCTGTTTGATTTTGACGAGCTTCTAGCACAGGTAATTTAGTTTCCTACCTGGTTAATTTTAATGAACTGCTGCAGGTAATTGTGTCTATTAATTTGATATGCTCCATGGTGTCTTTCTTTATACTGTAGGTTGCTATCATTAAACTTTATTATATATTTATCTCTCTATCTATCTGTGTAATTATATAGGAAACTGTGTAGGGTGCAAAACTTATATAAGGTGAAGGGTGCAGTGTTGTAGATATCGGGTTTGAGACTGTGTGTGTGTGTGTGTGAGTGTGTGTGAGTGTGGACGTATGTAGGTGTGTTTTTGTGTGTGTGAGTATATCTGTGTTAATGAATGAGTGAAATGTAGGTCACGGTGTAGGTCGGTGGAGTATAAATTTGTAAAGAGGAAGTGTATTAGTGGTGGAAATGAGGTTTAATGTGCAAAGTACGTATATATCAGCTTTGAGGGTGCGTGTGTGGGTCTGTGTGGGAGGGTGCGTGTGTGTGAGTGGGCGTGTGTCGTGAAGATAATTGCGCAGGCCGACAAAGTGTAGCCCTGGATTGAGGAAGTGGTGTTAGGGCGGTCACGAGGTGTAGGTAGCGTGCAGTGTGTAGCGGCCAGCTGAGTTGTTCGAGGTATGGAAGCGTAATTACAGGTGTTCCTTTAGGCAGGAGACTTATTACAGAGCTACGTGTCCTGCCAGGTAGCAAGGTGATGGCGTGTCTCAAAGGGGGTGGACTTGGCAGTGTTACCATATTACCGTACTCAAAACATCGCATTTATCAATTCCAAGGCCGAAAACTCTCGTACTCACACACATAACGAGATTCCAGTTGAAGTTAGCGTTAAATACGTTACTCATTGGTGTTTGTTTGCTATAGCTGTGAGTTAGAAACCGAAAAATACGATGTGGTGAGTGGCTGAGTACGATAATTTGATAACGTTGACTGGTGGAGTTGGGAGGGAAGGTGTTGCCGTGTTTTTGCCCGGCTATCGCTGTGTCTGTGTCTGTGTTCGTGTGTCTGTTTTCCATATCACAGTCACGCAGGTGTTTCTGAATGCGGGCGTGCTGCTGGAAATGCGTGTTCTCATATCTTTAATCGTGGGAGAAATAACGCTTTTTAGTCACGAATCATTATTTATTTTGCCGCCTTGTCTTCCTTTATGACTTATACGACGTGAGAAATATATTGTGGAATGCCTTGTGTCTGAATGATAAATTGGCGGACTTGTGTTTCTCATTGTCTGACTAGCTGACGAAGGGAACCATTGTCTGACGGTTTGGCCGGCTGACTGGCTGGCTGGGAGACTTACTGACAGGCGGATTGGCTGACTAACTAACTAACTGACTGACTGACTGGCTGGTTGGGTGGCGGGTTAACTGGCAGGCTGAGTGGCTGACTAACTAACTGACGGGCTGACTGACTGACTGGCTGGCTGGGAGACTTACTGACAGGCGAAGTGGCTGACTAACTAACTGACGGGCTGACTGGCTGACTGGTCGGCTGGGAGGCTAACTGACAGGCTGAGTGGCTGACTAACTAACTGACGGGCTGACTGACTGACTAATTTAATGGCTGACGGTTTGAATGACTAACTGAGGGAGGAAATTACAAATGCCGGCTGTAAATCAACTCACCTTCCAATATGCATGCAGCTGCGATTTGCATACTAGAACACGACAGTAAAAGAAGAAAGAAAAATAATTACTGGCCTTATCGATTTTCACCAGCTAAAGGTCGAGTTATTTACACCTACTAAACTACTACTACTACTACTATTACTACTACTGCTACTACCATCACTACTACTGTTGCCACCACCACCACCAACACCTCCACTACTACTACTACTACTTCTACTACTACTATTACTACTACTACTACTACTACTACTTACTTGCTAAAGATGTGGCCCCTGCCTGCTGCGGGAGACCAGCAGACAGCCAGCAGGACCAGCACAGCAAGGACAGCAGACCGCATCCTGACTGCTGAAACGAATGGGAGAGAGGGAAAAAAAAGAATATTAGATTATCCTCCATTTTCCTTTTATGCTCTCATTTTTCTAACTTCTGTGCCATGCCGTTTCTGTCTACCTCCCCCCCACCCCCACCTCTCTCTCTCTCTCTCTCTCGCTCTCGCTCTCGGTCTCGGTCTCCCAAGGGTCTCAGGGTCAAAAGTTAATCATTTATCGACAGAGGGTTTTCGTGCCCAGGGATTAAGACTTTTAGATTGGGAATGGATGGGAAAGTAAACGGATTAGCGTGTGACTTCGGGATGGCCACGGTATAAATTCATTCCTAGTGTAAAATATTTAGTTGGAGATGAACTATGATTTTTTTTTAATTCCTATGCCATCGCCATGCATGAATGTGTATGTATGTATGGATGGATGTATTTGTCTATCTATCTATCTATCTATCTATCTATTTCCCATGTTTTCTCTTTCCTCTTTCGGTTTTGAATTCACTGAGAGAAAATATCCGTTTGTTAATCTCTTTCTCTCTTCCATTCACTTAGTTTCTCTATTTTTTTATTTTTCGTTTCATCCTATATGTATCTATCTATCTATCTATCTGTCTATCTATCTCCCATGTTTTCTCTTTCTCTTTTGGTTTTGAATTCACAGCGAAAAAAAAAAATCGGTTTAATCTCCTTTTTCCCATCCATCTACCTCCTGCTCTCTCTATTCTTTATTTTCCATTTCCTCCCACCCCATTCCTCTCCCTCCCTTCCCTCCCCCCTCCCCTCTCCACTCTCTCCTCTCCCTACTCTTCCCTCTCTCTCTCCTCACTCCCCGTCCATACAACGCCATTCAGAGCCCAGCGGGGAGGATATGTGCGTTTTGGGGAGAAAGTTTTTGACAGCCTTAACCTCTGGAATGATTGGATGCGTCTCGGTGGTGTAGTGGCTAGAGTGTGTATCCCTGAACCTCCGGGCCTTGGTTCGAACCCCGGTTATATAGGGAAAAGTAGGGTAATGGTGGGAAATGGGGAAATTTGATGGGCAGAACGTAAGGAAAAGGAGATTGAGAAAGGAAGAAAGGAATAATGATGATAGTGTAATGAATGTGATAAGTTTTGTGGATATTGTAATGAGGGAAAGTAAAAAGAAACAAAATGATTATAGAAAGTAAATGGAAATAAGAATAACAAAAAGCTCTTGAGGAAAAAAGTAGTAATAGAGAGGACGATACAAAATAAAGAGAACTATAGAAAACGGAGAAAAGAAGACAACCAGCTTAACTTAGATGAGAACAAGATTAACAGTTGAAAAGAAAAACGGAGTAAATAAAAAAAAAGGGGGAAACGAATCTAATTAATGGAAAGTGAAGTGTGTGTGAGTTCAGAAATAGAGCAACCGAGTTCTCTTTATTTTTTGGGGGGGGAGTAAATAAAAAAAAAGGGGGAAACGAATCTAATTTATGGAAAGTGAACGTTAGGGACTTGGAAGTTTTTTTTTTTTTATGTGTGTGTGAGTTCAGAAATAGAGCAGCCGAGTTCTCTTTTTTTTTGGGGGGGGGGAGGGAGGGGGAGTAGAATAAAACGAGGGAAAAAAGTTAAGGGGAAAAGAACCTGTTGGGAGGGGAGGAAGAAAGGGAAAAAACGGGAAACCTGATTTGAATCCGAGCTGGGGCAAAAGGAGGCGGCCCACTTTCTACCTGTTTTTTTTTTTTCCTTTTTCTTCCCGTTCTCCAGTTCGTTCGCTCGTTCGGAAGGAAGGAAGGATGAAATTAGAGACTGAACATGAACGGCAAGAGAAGAATGAAGAACAGATGGAGATAATGAGAGGAGAGGGAGAAAGACAAGGCGGGATAGAGATGAAGCATTGTAGAATAAATGAGACTGAATAAATAAAAAGAATAAAAATAGATGGAAGTAATGGAAGAATGAGAGAAAGACGAATTGGGAGAAGAGGAAATGAAGAAGAGTTTTGCGTTGTGTAGAAGTGGAGAGGAGTAGAAGAAAATAAAGAGAGAATGAATAAGAAAATTATGAAGAACAGATGGAGATAATGGTATAAGAGGGAGAGAGAAAGATAAAGAAGAAGGAAAGGAAATAAGGAATAGTTTAACGTTGAGTAGAAGTGGAGAGGAGTAGAAGAAAATAAAGAGGGAATGAATAGGAAAATAATGAAGAACAGATGGAGATGATGGAAGGAGACGAAGAAAGAAAGACAAAGTGCGAGAAGAGAAAATGAAGAAGGATTTTGCGTTGGGGAAAAGTAGAGTAGAAGGAAATAAAGAGGAGCTAAGTAAAGGGAAAATAAAGAAGAATAAACCAAGGGAAGGAAAAGAGAAAACATATTGGGGTTAGCGTGATTATAAAGCAGAAAGAAAGTGGGAAAGTAAGAAAAAGAGAGGAAGAGAAAAAAAAAGTGGTGTGCAAAGGAAGTGGACGGAGAAAAAAAAGTGGATACGAGGGAAAAGAAGTGAGCGAGTGAAGAGAGAAGAGAAAGTGTGTGGGAGAGTGATCAGAGGGAGGAAGGAGTAGTGAGTAGAGGAGAGGAAACCTGTGAAAGTCTTGTAAAGGTGGGCTTAATTTAGATGTCGCCGCGTGTTATTGGGTTTCAGAGCGGGGAAAAATATGGCGTGAGGAGGGAATGGGAAAAAAGTAGCGGGAAATGAGAGTAGAAGGGAGGAATATGGGACAGATTTTGAGTAAGGAAAGAAGGAAGAATGGATGGAGAGGGTGAATGGAGAGGGAAAAAGAGAGAGGGAGAAGAAATAGATTGAAATAATGAAACTGAATATGAGAAGAGGAGGAGGAAGAATGGGAAGGGAATGAGAAAGAGTAACAGAAAAGGAGAGTAGAAGAAAAGTATACGAGACAGTTTGGGAAAGGGAAGAAGGAAGAATGGAAGGAGAGGATGGAAGGAAAGGAAAAAGACAGAGGGAAAAGAGATAAAAAGAGGAACAGGAAAGTAGGGAGAGAGAGAGAGAGAGAGAGAGAGAGAGAGAGAGAGAGAGAGAGAGAGAGAGAGAGAGAGAGAGAGAGAGAGAGAGAGAGAGAGAGAGAGAGAGAGAGAGCAAGAAGAGATAAGGAGAGACGAAGAAAAGTAAATATGGAATGAGATATGAATAGCGAATAGAGATGAAGAAGAATAAATGACATAATAAAGAAACGAGAAAACGAATAGAGAAAGATAACTATAGATGGAGTAAAGCATGGAAGAAAGAAGAGAAGGAGAGGAGGATAGAATGAGCAAAGAAGGGAAGCGTAGAGAGAACAAGAGGAAGGAGACAAGGACAAGTGGAATGAAGTGTGGAAGGAATAGGAGAATGAACAACATATATAAAGAGAGAAAGCGAGAGATGAGTAGAATGGGATGAGAGCGAGAGAACGTAAGGAGAGAACGAGAGGAGGACGATAAAGATAGACAGAGTGAAGTGTGAAAGGAATACGAGGAAGAACAAAACACAGAGAGGCAGCGAGAGAGGTGAGGAGAATGGGATGAGAGAGCGAGAGAGCCTGAGGCGAGATTGAATGGCTGAGAGAAGGAGGGAGGGAGGAGGAGGGATTCTGCGAGTATTCCCATCAACGATTAAAGAGCAAGCAACGTCCCTTTAAACCCCTCGTCTTCGGTGCCTATGGAAAGGGAAAGCGGTGTCTCCAGCTATCACAAGTTCAAGCTCGGTACTGATAGACGCTTCTACCTCTCATGTCCACTTTTCTTTTTTATAGCAGAGGAGACTGTTCAAGGGCGTAAAAAAAACAATAATGAAAAAAACCTATTTCCAAAGGCCGAAAAGGAGATCAATCGGGTTCAAAGGCGAAGGGTGCGTGGAGACATGATCGAGGTTTATAAATGGATGAAGGGCTTTAATAAGGGAGACATTCATAAGGTTTTGTTGGTAAGAGAACCGGGTAGGACACGAAGTAACGGGTTTAAACTGGATAAATTCAGATTCAACAGGGACATAGGCAAAAATTGGTTTACTAATAGGGTGGTGGATGAGTGGAATAGGCTTAGCAGTCATGTGGTGAGTGCCAATACAATTGTCACATTCAAAAATAGACTAGATAAATTCATGGACAGCGATATTTGGTGGGGTCAAAGGAGCTGCCTCCTCTTGCAGACTCCTGCGTTCTTATGTTCTTATGTTCTTATGAGTGGTTCTTCAGGTTCACGGTACAGAAGAAGGCTCATACTACCACTAGGGTCATAGAACTACCCCTGGAAATGCCCGGAACTCCTGTGAAAGCCTTGTTAAATATGTGTACTTGGGTTGTGAGTAGTATTTTAGGTTCGTGGTACAGAAGAAGGCTCAGACTACCACCAGGGTCATAGAACTACCCCTGGAAATGCCCGGAACTCCTGCGAAAGGTGAGAGAGAGAGAGAGAGAGAGAGAGAGAGAGAGAGAGAGAGAGAGAGAGAGAGAGAGAGAGAGAGAGAGAGAGAGAGAACAGAACGAAAGAGACAGAAAAGAGGTATGTGCGCGTGGGCGACGATATGTTTAAGAATGTGACCCAAGAAATAAAGGGAAGAGAAAACTAGAAAATAAAAAAAAGAGAGGAGAGGCGGAGCAAAGGGAAAAGAAACAGAAAATAAGACAACAAGAAAACGAAGAAAATAATATCAAGAAAATGAGTAAGGAAATGGAGATGAGATTTTAGAAGTACAGGAAAGAAGAGGAAAAAAGAAAAGAAAAGAGAGAGGGAGACTAAACGAAAATTCAAGAAGCAGGAAATAAGAAAACAAGAAAACGAAGAAAATAATATCAAGAAAAAGAGTAAGGAAATGCAGATGAGGTTTTAGAAGAACGGGAGAGTAAAGAAAGAAAAAAAAGAAAAGAGAAAGGAGGAAAGACGAGACGAAACGAAAATACAATAAACAAAAATATTAGAAAACAAGAAAACAAAGAAAATAATATAAAAAAAGAGTAAGGAAATGCAGATGAGGTTTTAGGAGAAGCACAGGAGAGTAAAGAAAGGAAAAGAAAGAGGAAATAAGAGAGAAAGGAGGAAAGACGAGACGAAACGAAAATACAAGAAACAAAAATATTAGAAAACAAGAAAACCGGAGAAAATTATATCAAGGAAAAAAGGATTAAAGGATCAATGAGACGGCCCCTTAAAAACGCGTCCATGAAAGTGAAAGTTATAAGGTGAAGCCAAGTCAAGGTGAGCCAGGTGTTAAAATTGTAGAGCCACTTTATTCCACCTTGAACTTGAAATTTGACCCAGCCTCCACTTTTCTTTTTCTTTCTTTTTTTCTTTACCTGAATTATTGGTAGGCTGGTCTGTGTCTCTCGAAATGAAGCCTGTCTGTGCCTTTTATAATTGTATTGGCTCTCCTTTTCACCTTGACCTTGCCCTGGAAATTTGACCCGGCTTCCAATATTTTTTTCTTTTCTTTTTTTGGTCTTTCCTTTTCTTCCCTAATTTTTTGGGTGGGCTGGTAAGGTGATTTTTCTTTCTTCCTTTTTTATTTTGTTTTCCTTTTGTTTTCTCTTTGTTTTTCTTTATTTTTGCTTTTCTTTTTGTTTTCTTTTATTTCCTTTATTTTCTTGAAGTGCTGAAGATCGTTTGCTTAGAATATCAAATCTAGGCATATCGATCATTTATTTAGTTACATTTCTCTCTCTCTCTCTCTCTCTCTCTCTCTCTCTCTCTCTCTCTCTCTCTCTCTCTCTTCCCCCCCCTCTCCACGCCATTATGTAAAGACTGATTTATAAGCAGTTTGTAAATTTGCTCCTAAAATATATGTTTGGGTAAATTTACCGCGTCGCTTTAAATATGTGCGCTGTCATGTTAGTCTGGAGCGAGGGGGAGAGAGGGAGGGAGAGAGGGAGAGGGAGGGAGAGGGGTGACGAGGCGGGAGAGAGAATGGAAAGCGTGGGAGAGCAATCAGGAGGAGGGAGGAGGAAGAGAAGGAGAGAAGATGAGAAAGGGAGGAGAAAGGTGCGCAGGGGGGTTAGGGCAGAGAGAAAGAAGAGAATAAGAGGGTAAAATGAGTAAATGAAGAGAGATAAGAGAAAGCGTAGATGTGGCAGAGGAGGAAAAGGAGGAGAAGGAGGTAAAACAAGGGGAGAGAGAAATGACAGGGTTGTGCAGGGGAGAAAGAGAAGGCGGGATAGAGAAGAGAAAGTGGAAGAGATCAGAAGGAAGGCGAAGTAAATGGAGGAGAGGAGACGTTGAATAGGGAAAGGAAGAGGAGAAAACGATAAGGGTGTGAAGAAGGAGAGGAGAAAACGACTGAATATGAGGAGAAAAAATAAATGGAGAGAGAGGAGAAAGTATGATAGGGATGAAAATGTGGAGTAGAGAAGGAGAGAAGAGGAGAGAAAATGACAAGGCTGTGAAGGTGAGAAGAAAAAGGAGTGAAAATGAGAGAGAAAAAGCAAGTAGAGAAAGAATAGAAGGCTTGGAAGAGTGTTAAGGAGAGAGAAGTAAGTAGATCAGAGGAGAACATGAGAAAGGGAGGGAGGGAAAATGATAAAGGTCTGTAAGGAGAGAGGGAAGAGAAAAGAGTGAAAATGAAGGAAAAGAGAGCGAGTGAAAAGAGAAGAGAAAGTGTCGAATGGAAGATTGGGTTAATGGAAACAAATATTGGGAGAGTAGAGTTAGTGGAATGAGAGTGAGAGAAGAGTGAGCAGGGGAGAGAAGAGTGTGTGTGGAAGAGAGGAAGAGGGGAGGAAGAGTACGAGATTAAAGGGGAAATTAGAGAGTTAGTGTGAGAGAGAGAGAGAGAGAGAGAGAGAGAGAGAGAGAGAGAGAGAGAGAGAGAGAGAGAGAGAGAGAGAGAGAGAGAGAGAGAGGGTGAGAGAGAGAAGAAAGGAAAATAAAGTAAGGAAGTTAACATGAAAGAGGAAGGAAAAACGAAGATAAAAAGGAACAAATGGAGAAAAGGAAGATATGAAAGAATACCAAAGAGTTAAATAATAGAGGAAAATAAGGGAAAGAAACGACCAAGTAAGATTGAATGGTAAAGAAGGAAAGTATAAAAGAGAAGAAGGAAAGAAGGGAAATACACGAACAGGTGGATAGAGGAGGAGGGAGATAAAGATAGGGACAGGAGAGGGATTATGTAAAAGGGGAGGGTATAGTTTATTGGGGAAAAAAGGTCAGGAAGGCAAGGGATTAAGTAGATGAAAGGGATGAAGAGAGGGCAAAAAAAGAAGCAAAAAGATAAAGGAAAAAAGTAAGGAGGAAGGAAAAGTAGATAGAACGAATGAAGGAGATAGTGAATTAACGATAAGATAAAAAGAAGGGGTTAAGTAGATGAAAGGGATGAAGAGAGGGCAAAAAAAGAAGCAAAAAAATAAATGAAAAAAAAGTAAAGGAGGATGGAAAAGTGGATGGAGCGAATGAAGGAGATAGTGAATTAACGATCAATGAGAAAGAAGAAGGGAACCAGTAAAGAAGGAAGGTAGAGAAGCAATAGAATAAATGAAAGGAAGAAGAGTGGAAAGAAAATAAGGACAGAAGTGCAATATAAAAGAAAGGAAGCAGAATGAAGAGAAAGAATAGCATAAAAAATAATCGGATTAGATGAGGAAAAAATGAAGAGGGGGATGCAGGATAAGAAAAATAAAAAATAATGGAAAAAAAATATAGATGGAAGAGAGAAACGAGGAAAGGAGGAAAGGAGTAAAGAGGTTAAAAAGCTGAGTAAAAAAAAGGGAGGAATAGGAATAGGAAGAGAGAATAGAAGTAGACAAAGGTAGAGAGAAATAAATGAAGGAAAGGAGAGAAGGAAGGGGGTACTGAGGAAGAAAGGAAGAAGGGAACAAAGAGAGAGAAGGTAGAAAGAGAAGAAAAAAAACGAAGCAAGGAAGATGGGAGAGAGGAGAAATGAAGAAAGGAAGGAGAGGAGCAAATTAAAGAGCAAAGCAAAGATAGGAAAATAAAAAGAAAAGGAGGAAGGAAGGAAGGAGAGATGAAGAAGTAAGAAAAAAGCAGAGATAGAAAAATAAAAAGATGGACGGAAGGAAAAATAAAGAAGAAAGAAAACAAGAAAAGATAGGAAAGTAAAAATGACGGAAGGAAGGAAGGAGACGCGCAAAAGTAATAACGAAGCAGAGACAAGAAAAAAAAGAAGGAAGGAAGGAAGGAAGAAGAGCGGCAAAAGAATGATCATTAGGCGAAATTGAACGGGAAATCGCCATCGTAAACATCGGTAATATTGGAACGTAAAATCAGCTCAGCAAACATTAAAACACACACACACACACACACACACACACACACACACACACACCTGGGTTACCGTGGGAAGCTCAGGGGGAGAGAGAAGACAGAGAGAGAGAAGAGAGAGAGAGAGAGAGAGAGAGAGAGAGAGAGAGAGAGAGAGAGAGAGAGAGAGAGAGAGAGAGAGAGAGAGAGAGAGAGAGAGAGAGAGAGAGAGAGAGAGAGAGAGAGAGAGAGAGAGAGAAGGATCACCGTGAGACGGATTTTGTTATGCATATTGAATGAGATCGGGAGATAAAAAAAAAAAAGAAGAATGGAATGAACGAACGAGGGAAAGAAGGAAATACCGAAGAGAAGAAAGAAGAGAAATAATGACGGAAAATGAGAAAGGAAATATGAAACAAAGAAGAGAGAGAGAGAGAGAGAGAGAGAGAGAGAGAGAGAGAGAGAGAGAGAGAGAGAGAGAGAGAGAGAGAGAGAGAGAGAGAGAAGTTAAAGAAGCCGGAGAGGTGAAAATGGAGAAAGTGGAGAAAGAAAAACAAATGAAAATCCCTATGAATCCTAGAAAAAAAAACTAAAAAATACGAACGCAATAAGAAGAAATCCCAGGATGAACTTTACCTAAAAAAAAAGCGAAGGACGTTGAGACCAAATAAAGAATCCCAAAATAATCGTCAAATATAGAATCCCTAACGAATCACCAAATCAAGAATCACATAATGGAGAATAAAAAAAATTAAGAATCACATAATACAAAATAAAAAAAATAAAGAATCACCAAATCAAGAATCACAGAAGAATCACCGAATCGAGAATCACAAAGCACGAAACACGAAAATTTCCAACGCAGAGAATCATGAAAACTCGAAAATTGAAAAGAGACTAAGAATCACATAAACTTGAATGCTGGATGAGTATCAATAAAAAATCCTCGGAAGGTCTGTGAGAACGAAGTGAAATGACGCCGCAATCATCGATACAACATTCCTTCACTACAACGACACAGTTTATTACGCAGTTTGTTATGTGTTAAGAGCAGAAAGGAAAAACAAATGACTGACTACCGCCCATGATTCCTAAAGCAACGCCGAATCCCAAAGTCTCAAAGATCGTAAAACCAGAGACCTAAAATACACGAAAAGGGGAGTTTTTTCACCCTATGCAGCTGGAAGATAATGAAAAGTTTAATAGAAGGTGAAAAGGGAGGTACAAAGGTGAAACAAGATGAAGAAGGTGATAAGGAAATTAAAATGGAGGTGAAAAAAAGGAACTGGAAAAGGGGGTGGGAAAGGAGGTGATAAATGTGAAAAGAAATTAGAAAAGGAAGTAAAAAGGAAAGTAAAGAGTGGATGAAAAAGGAGGCGGGAAAACGAGATGAAAAGGAGTGAAAAGGGAACTGGAAAGGGAGCTGGAAAAGGAGGTATAAGGGACGAAAGAGAAGTACAACGATGTCTCTGTCTTTGATATATTTGAAAAGGGGAAAAGGGAGCTGAAAAGGGAGCTGAAAACGGAACTGAAAAAGGAAGGGAAAGGGACGAAAGAGGAGTACAATCATGTATCTGTCTTTCCTATATTTGAAAAGGGGAAAAGGGAGCTGAAAAGGGAACCGAAAAAGGAAGGGAAAGGGACGAAAGAGGAGTACAACCATGTCTCTGTCTTTCCTATATTTGAAAAGGGGAAAAGGGAGCTGAAAAGGGAGCTGAAAACGGAGCTGAAAACGGAGCTGAAAAGGAAACCGAAAAAGGAAGGGAAAGGGACGAAAGAGAAGTACAACGATGTCTCTGTCTTTCCAATATTTGAAAAGGGGAAAAGGGAACTGAAAAGGGAGCTGAAAACGGAGGTGAAAAATGAGCCGTAAAAGGAACCGAAAAAGGAAGGGAAAGGGACGAAAGAGGAGTACAAGGATGTCTCTGTCTTTCCTATATTTGAAAAGGGGAAAAGGGAGCTGAAAAGGGAGCTGAAAACGGAACTGAAAACGGAGCTGAAAAGGAAACCGAAAAAGGAAGGGAAAGGGACGAAAGAGGAGTACAATCATGTATCTGTCTTTCCTATATTTGAAAAGGGGAAAAGGGAGCTGAAAAAGGGAGCTGAAAACGGAGCTGAAAACGGAGCTGAAAAGGAAACCGAAAAAGGAAGGGAAAGGGACGAAAGAGAAGTACAACGATGTCTCTGTCTTTCCAATATTTGAAAAGGGGAAAAGGGAACTGAAAATGGGGCTGAAAACGGAGGTGAAAAATGAGCCGTAAAAGGAACCGAAAAAGGAAGGGAAAGGGACGAAAGAGGAGTACAAGGATGTCTCTGTCTTTCCTATATTTGAAAAGGGGAAAATGGAACTGAAAAGGGAGCTGAAAACGGAACTGAAAACGGAGCTGAAAAGGAAACCGAAAAAGGAAGGGAAAGTGACGAAAGAGAAGTACAACGATGTCTCTGTCTTTCCTATATTTGAAAAGGGGAAAAGGGAACTGAAAAGGGAGCTGAAAACGGAGCTGAAAAGGAAACCGAAAAAGGAAGGGAAAGAGACGAAAGAGAAGTACAACGATGTCTCTGTCTTTCCCATATTTGAAAAGGGGAAAAGGGAACTGAAAAGGGAGCTGAAAACGGAGCTGAAAAGGAAACCGAAAAAGGAAGGGAAAGAGACGAAAGAGAAGTACAACAATGTCTCTGTCTTTCCCATATTTGAACTTAACTGTCGTATACCTGGACCCGGAATGCGATCTCCAGGAAGTGAGCTGCTAGATAAAAATGTTAAGGATGAAGAAAAGCGAGGGTGAGCATGATAAAGAGAGGCGTCACTAAGCCGAAGATTTCACGCTCACAGGAGTGGAAATAAAAGTGCGTAGTAAGACTCTTATTCCTGGTAAGAGGCGCGATAAAGAACAGTTGAAGAAGAGGTAAAAGGAAGATGGAAGAGTATATAGGAGATGAAGAGGAGCGTAAGGAAGCCCAGCCCTGTCATTCTAATTTACTTCACGCGTAACATGAATGGAAATAAAGCGATCCTAGTAAAAAGTGGGGTATTGAAAAGTTAAAAAAGAAGTAAAGGGAAGAAGGAATAGGAGATGATGAGGAGCATAACGAAGCCCAACCCTAGCATTCCAAATCACTTCACGCATAATACGAATAGGAATAATGTGCTCGTAATAAAAAGAGGGTTAGGAAAAGTTGAAATTAGTTAAAGAGAAAATGAAAGAAAAAGTGAAGAGGAGAGTAAGCAAGCCCAACCCTGGCATTCCAAATCACTTCACGCATAATACGAATAGGAATAATGTGCTCGTAATAAAAAGAGGGTTAGGAAAAGTTGAAATTAGTTAAAGAGAAGGTGAAAGAGAAGCTGAAGAGGGAGAATATTTAAACCCAACCCTGTCATTCCAAATCCCTTGACGTCTATAGCGATGGACATACAGTGATTCCAGTAAGAAGTGCGGTAAGGAAAAGTTGAAATTAGTTAAAGGAAACGTGAAATAATGGGTTTAGAGGAGCGCTGTAAGCCGAACCCTGCCATTCCAAATCCTTTTACGCATAATATCAATGGGAATAGAGTGTTTGTAGTAAGAAGCGGAATAAAGAAAAGTTAAAAGAAGTGGTTAGGGAAAATATGAAAGAAGAGAAAGTGAAGAAGAACGTAACTAAGCCGAACCCTGCCATTCCAAATCCCTTTACGCATAATATGAATGGGAATAGAGTGTTCGTAGTAAGAAGCGGAATAAAGAAAAGTTAAAAGAAGTGGTTAGGGAAATATGAAAGAAGAGAAAGTGAAGAAGAACGTAACTAAGCCGAACCCTGCCATTCCAAATCCCTTTACGCATAATATGAATGGGAATAGAGTGTTCCTAGTAAGAAGCGGAATAAAGAAAAGTTAAAAGAAGTGTTAAGGGAAATATGAGAGAAGAGAAAGTGAAGAAGAGCGTAACGAAGCCCAACCCTGCCATTCCAAATCCCTTTACGCATAATATCAATGGGAATAGAGTGTTCGTAGTAAGAAGCGGAATAAAGAAAAGTTAAAAGAAGTGGTTAGGGAAATATGAAAGAAGAGAAAGTGAAGAAGAACGTAACGAGGCCGAACCCTACCATTCCAAATCCCTTTACGCATAATATCAATGGGAATAGTGTTCGTAGTAAGTAGCGGGATAAAGAAAAGTTAAAAGAAGTGGTTAGGGAAAATATGAAAGAAGAGAAAGTGAAGAAGAGCGTAACGAAGCCCAACCCTGCCATTCCAAATCCCTTTACGCATAATATCAATGGGGATAGAGTGTTCGTAGTAAGAAGCGGAATAAAGAAAAGTTAAAAGAAGTGTTAAGGGAAAATATGAAAGAAGAGAAAGTGAAGAAGAGCGTAACGAAGCCCAACCCTGCCATTCCAAATCCCTTTACGCATAATATGAATAGGAATAGAGTGTTCGTAGTAAGAAGCGGAATAAAGAAAAGTTAAAAGTGGTTAAGGGAAATGTGAACGAAGAGAAAGTGAAGAAGAGCGTAACGAAGCCCAACCCTGCCATTCCAAATCCCTTTACGCATAATAGGAATAGGAATAGAGTGTTCGTAGTAAGAAATGCGGAAAAAAATATGGAAAAAAGAGGTTAAGAGGATGAAGCTGAGGAGGAGCGTAACTATACCTAACAATGTATGATTCCAACTCACGCATACATGAATAGGAATAAAGTGTTCCCATCAAGAAGTGCGGTGAAGAGAAAAGTCAAAGAGGAGAGGTAAAGCTGCGGAAAACGGGCTAAAAAATTACTTGACAAAAAAGAAAGAAAGGCATAACAACCACCAGGCGGATTTTCCTTCCTTAGCCAAAAAGTGCTTGAAAAATATAACCAGTAACAATGAATACCAGTAAGACTTTCCTCCTTTAGATTTCAGAACCGCACGAATGGGTACCGACTCGAGATTTACATATTTAACCGTTATATTGGCGAGCGAGGGAGGGAGGTACAGCTGCGAGGGGTTGGAAGGGAATGGGAGAAGGAGAGGAGGAGAATAGAAGGGGTGGAAGGAGAGAAGGAGAGGAGAGGGGGAGACGAGAAAGGGTGGAAGGAGAGAAGGAGAAGGAGAGGAGGAGGCGATTATGGGTGGAAGAAGAGGAGGAGAGGAGGAGGCGAGAAGGGGTGGAAGGAGAATAGGAGGTAGGAAAAGGTGGAAGGAGATGGAGAGGAGGAGACGAGAAAGGATGGAAGGAGAGACAGAGAGAGGAAGAGACGAGAAAGGGGTGGAAGGAGAAGGAGAGAAGGAGGAGAGTAGGGATAGAAGGAGAGAAGGAGAAGGAGAAGGAGAGGAAAAGGCGAGAAGAGGTGGAAAGGGAAGGAGAGAAGGAGAGGAAGAGGCGAGAAGAAGTGGAAAGGGAAGAAGAAGAAGGAGAGAGGAAGAGGAGACGGGAAAGGTGAGGGAGCTATTTCAGTGTTCGGAAGACGCATCGCTTAGCCTAGCCTAGTCTCCCCTCTCTTATTGCTCGGCCCCCTTGACCTTCGAAGAGCAAGGGAGGGAGGGAGGGAGCGTTTTATCTTCTTTCTTTAACCCGCGAGATGCAATGGAAGGGAAAAAGGTTGAATGACGCCCGGCTGGAAAAATGACGCAGTTGAAATGAGGTTAATGAAAGGTCACGGTTGCGCTCTTGTCTTATTGCGAAGTATTTCTTTGCGAGTGAGAGTTAGTTTTGGAATTACTGTATATATATATTTTTATCTCTGTTACGGAAGGTGTGAAAGAAAATAAAGAAAGGAGACTATTGAGATGCAAGACGGAGAGAGACACAGGCAGACAGACACACAAACAGACAAACAGACAGACAGACATACCAAAAAAAAAAGAACGCAAAAATCGAGAAAAGAAAAAAAATCAGAGACGAAATAGCCTTAATTAAAAGTGACGCATGTAAAGAAAGGAAAAACTAAGTACAAATAAAAATAAATAAATATACATGCAGAGAAAGCCGAAGCGAGAGAGAGAGAGAGAGAGAGAGAGAGAGAGAGAGAGAGAGAGAGAGAGAGAGAGCGACGACTGCACCCTCTCCAGAACATACAAGAGGGAGGAAGCCCAGGACGTGATAGAGTCCGTCAACAGACAGTTGGCAGACATAATGGCCTGGGGAAAGAGGTGGCAAGTCAGGTTTGCCCCTGACAAAACCCAGGCCATGGTAATATCACGTTCTCGGGAGGACGCGAGGCAACTCCACGGCAGACTGAGATTCGGGAATGACACCATCCCTCTGCAGTCCAGCGTCGACATCCTGGGCGTGGAGGTGGACTCCCAGCTGCGGTTTGACCGTCACCTTGAAAGGGTGGCGCAAAAAGCCTCCCAGAAGGTGAACCTCCTGCGCCGCATGAAGAACCTCCTCGATGCTGAAGGCCTGAACACCCTCTATAAGGCACAAGTCCGTCCAGTGATGGAGTATGCACCGCTCACCTGGATGGCCAGCGCCCGCTGCCACCTCAACCTGCTAGACAAGGTGCAGAGGAGGGCTGAACGCCTCATCAACGGCACCCAGCACCACCGACCGAGCCAGTGGGAGACACAGCGACAACAACAACAACAACACCCACACGAAGGAAGGGCAAGACCAGCCACGAACCAGCTGAATAGCCTGGAGCACCGTCGCCGCGTCGCTGCCCTGACGGTGCTACACAAGGCACAAGTGGGCCTAGTGCCCCACCTGACGGACCTGAGGGCTACCTGGAGGAGGTCTGAGCGCAGCACGAGAACGGTGCTGAGCAACGCCTCCCTCCTGGAAGTGCCAATGGCCCGCTCCAGCACTCCACCACGTTGTCACCATCGCAGCGGTGGTGTGGTGGAACAACCTCACTGCTGATGTGGATGTGACACAACTGTCCACTCAGCAGATGAAGGTTGCGTCCCACAGGTGGCTACTCCTACACCCACCGTAAATATGTATATATATAATTGTATATTGTATAATAATTGTATAATATAATCGGCAGAAGCTTTTAAATAGCTCCCCAACGGTCGGGGGAACTTTAGCATAGACAAATAATACTGCCATGTACTAATGTACTGAACACGTTTAAATAAAAAAAAAAAAAAAAAGAGAGAAGAGAAGAGAAGAGAAGAGAAGAGAAGAGAAAAAGAGAGATAAACGAGAGAAACGGTGAGATAATCCTACAAATATCTTAATCTTTACTTTACAAACATGCGAGAGACAAAAAAAAAGAAAATAGGCAGAGATGTAACAACGAAGAAAAGAGAGATAAAAAAGAGTAAAAGCAGGAGAAAAGAGGAGCAGAAGTAGGAGTAGGAGAGGCAATACTAACAGTAGGAGTGCGCGGCCGAAGGAGGCAGCGGCGTCGGAGGCAGATGAAGCGACCAAGAGTGTGAGGACTGGTGACGAAGGGAGCGGGCAGGAGGGCGTGTCAGGCGTGGCGGAGTCTGCTGGAGGAGTGAGGGTGGCGGCCAGGTGGAGGCGAGGTGAGGTGAGGCACACACACGCAGGTCTGGCCGGCAGGGGAGCTGTGGTGGGCGTGGTCGGTGCCACGCCCCCTTTACCCTCACGCCTCTCTCTCTCTCTCTCTCTCGATTTCTGTGTCTCTCTGTGTCGCTCTCTCTCTCTCTCTCTCTCTCTCTCTCTCTCTCTTCCTTTATTCCCTCTCGTTCTCTCTCTTTATCTCTGTCACACATTTTGTTTATTAGCCTGTTTGTCTGTCAATTAGTCTATCTTTGTCTGTCTATCTGTCTGCCTGTCTGTCTGTCTGTCTGGTCACCCTCTCCTCTCTTTTAGCCATGACTGACGAATGCAAATTATCCACAAGTTTCTCCGCTAATCCTTAAGTACCTCAGCTTACAGAGATACATGCAAATCTGTCTTCCAGTCTTCTGCTTCTCTTACCCCTCCTCCTCCTCCTCCTCGTCCTCCTCCTCCTCCTCCTCGTCCTCGTCCTCCTTTCTTTCTTTATCTTTTATTTTCCTTCACCGCTGGGCCTTTTAGTAAATAAGTATAAATAATTCTTGTAAAACGGCTGGAGGTACTTGTGTTGGTTGTGATGATGGTGGCTGTGGTAGTGGTGTTGTTACTGGTGTTGGTGGACGTTGTGTTGGAGGTGGTGTTGGGACTGCCAGTGGTAATGATCCTGGTGATAGAGGTGATGATGGTGGTGATGGCTGAGATGCGAGTGTTGGTAGTTGTTGGTGTTGTTGTGGTGGTGGTGGTGATGGTGGTGGCGGTGGTGGTGGTGGTGATGGTGGTGGCGGTGGTGGTGATGGTGGC
The DNA here is from genome assembly GCF_024679095.1 of Eriocheir sinensis. Lineage (NCBI taxonomy): Eukaryota > Metazoa > Arthropoda > Malacostraca > Decapoda > Varunidae > Eriocheir > Eriocheir sinensis. Next base: position 3,250,326 of record NC_066529.1, on the reverse strand, counting down.
GGTGGTGGTGGTGGTGGTGATGGTGGTGGTGGTGGTGATGGTGGGGATATGTAATGATAGTTGTGGCGGTGATATATGATAACACACACACACACACACACACACACACACACACACACACACACGTACGCACACATATAGCAATAATTACATGTCAGACTAATTAAACAAAGTAATGGCAAATTAAAGGAAGAGGAATTCATATATATTCATCATAAATACAAAAAAAAACATACGTGTATCAATAAAGTATGAATGTACGCGGATATTAATAATGTATGATGTGTATGTATGTGTTAATGTATGTATGTATGTATGTATGGGTGTACGCAACTGTGCGGGTGTGTTTGTGTAATATTTTGTGTACATGTGTGAACTTGTTTGTGTGTTTTGTTGTTTGTTTCCTTTATAAATTATGGCTCTGTAAATATGACTTATGTATGGGTGGATATCTTTTTTTTTCATGCGTATATCGAGTTGTTGTTTTGTTGTTGTTGTTGTTGTTGTTGTTGTTGTTGTTGTTGTTGTTGTTGTTCTTTACTTTCGTTTAGCATTGTGTAAGTGCGTTCATGTGTGTGTGTGTGTGTGTCTGTTTTGTGTCTCATTTGCTTAATTTTTACTTAATATTTTCTTCGTTCCTTCTTTGTTGTCTTTTTTCTCTTCATTTTTCCTTTTCTTTTCTCCTTCTCGTTTGTCTTTCTATTTCATGTCTCCTCGTGTCCCTTAATCTATCCCTCATATTTTAATTTCTTTCATTGTTTATTTCGTACTTTGCTTTCCTTAATTACCGCCCGCAAAAGAATGAGTTTTGCCGAAGGTATTGTTTTCAGCTGTGTAATTTATTTATTTTTTGTCTGTAACACGATAACTTTTGAATCATTACAGCTATTTTTTTTTTTTAGGATGTTGAAACCTCATAGGTGGACTACTAATGGCCCCCCACCGGACGAGTTTGATTTTCAAGGTCAAAGGTCAAAGGTCAAGGTCGCCGGGGTCAAAAATGCATATATTCACATTTTGCGCACTCAGACCTAACGAGTGTCCAATGTCTAGTTACTTCATTCCTTCTTGCTTCTCAATTTTTTTCTTCGTCTATCCTTTCCTCCTTCCTCCTTGTCTCTCTATTTTGTGTCTCCGCGTGTCCTCCTCGATTTTCCTCACTGGAGCACTTCAGACGCGCCTCCTCCTCCTCCTCCTCTTATTTCATTTTTGCCTCACTTCCCACCTTCCTTCCTTCCTTCCTTCCTTCCTTCGTGTTCCAATTTTCTCTTTTCACCCTGTTGTTGTGTTTTCTTTCCTGCTGTTTCTTCTTCTATTTTTGCACATCTTATTTTTCGGTTGCTGGTTTGTTTTTCGTAATTTTTTTTCTTATTTTTGTTTGTGTGCAGTGTTTCTTTTTCTCTTTTGTCTTTTTTTCTCTTTCTCTCTCTTTTTCTCTCTTTCTTTCTTTTTATCGTGCTCTTTCTCCATTTGTTTTCTCTTTTTCTGTGCTCTATTTCTCTTTCTTTTTCTCTATTTCTATGTTTATCTCTCTCTCTCTCTCTCTCTCTCGCCCCCTTTCCCTCGTTTGCATTATTTTCCTCAGACCATATCGTTTTATTTCACTATTTACAAGGGCAACGAGACTGTTCAAAGTGCCCATCCAAAGTTCACGTGTTGCTGTCCATTCTCTGTTGCGTTGCGCCGGGAAACACTCTTTACTTTCTCCTCTTGAATTAGTGTCAGCATCCTCCCCTTCCCTTCCCTTCCCTCCCTTCCCTCTTGTTTTTCCCACCCATTGCAACCCTTCTCCTGTTTACTCTTAACCTTCCTTCTCCAGTCCCAAAATAGTCACTCCTCGCCCACGCCTGTTACCTCATCAGTCTCCCTATGTAAAACCACTTTCTCATTCACGTTCTTTCTTTCTTACTTTGGTTCTGCGTTGTTTTTTCTCATTCTTTCTCTCCATTCTGATTTCTCCTCACTCATTCATGCCCTTTTTCCTCTCCTTCCCTCCTTGTGTCACTGTTTCCCTTGTCATATCTTCCTTTACTCTCTCCCTTTTCTTTTTTTCAATTTCCTCTTTTTTTTCCTTATTTTTTTTTTCCCCGTTTCATCTTTATCATTCACGTTCTTATAAATCCTCCCTCCAAGTGACCTTTCTCTCCCTTCTTCCCTCTTCCATTCCTCCCTCTTCCCTTCCTCCCTCCAGCTTTCCTCCCTCCAGCCTTCCTCCCTCCGACCTTCCTCCCTCCAACTTTCCTCCCTCCAACCTTCCTTCCTCCAACCTTCCTCCCTCCACCCTTCCTCGCTCCAACCTTCCTCCCTCCAACCTTCCTCTCTCCAGCCTTCCTCCCTCCAACCTTCCTTCCTCCAACCTTCCTCCCTTCACCTTCCCTCCTTCCTCCTACACACACCTGTCCAGCACCTGTTCTTCGTGCGTCACCTTTCATCGTCTTGTCCTGCTTCCCATTGTTAGGCTTTCATATTCTAAGTGGTGTTTTTCTTCTTCGTTTTGTTTTTCTTTTCTCTGTTTTGCTTTCTCGCTTTTGTGTTACCCTTGGCTAGTGTTTTTTTAGGGTTCCTGCCTCTCCCATTACCTCCCAATTTCTTACCTTCCTTCCTTATATTTTCTTACACATAGCTTTTCCTTCCCCTTCCCTTCCCTTCCCCGCCCACAAACCCTTCCTTCCTTACCTTTCCTTACACATAGCTTTTCCTTCCCCTTCCCTGCCCTTTCTCGCCCACAAACCCTTCCTTCCTTACCTTTCTTTACACATAGCTTTTCCTCCCCCTTCCCTACCCTTTCCCGCCCACAAACCCTTCCTTCCTTACCTTTCCTTACACAAATCTCTTCCTCCCCCTTCCCTGCCCACAAATCCTTCCCCTTACCTTGACTTACCTTGTTTTTTTTCACTTTCGCTTTCTTTTTTTGTGTTACCCTTGGCTAGTTTTTTTTTTTTGTGTGTGTGTGTGTCATTTTTCAAGGTGTTTGTTATTTCTGTCGTCTGTGTGGTTTGTGTTTTGCTTCTCACGTTTTCTGTCTGTTTCGTGTTTTGTTTGTTTGTTTATTTGTTTGTTTATTTGTATATCTCGTGACACCTTTCTAGTTGTTTGTTTTTCTTTCACATTTCTTTTTTTTTATCTTATCGGTTCGTTTTCACTTTTATTTTTTCTTGTAACATTAGTCTTGTTTATGTCATCTCTCTTTAGTTTTCGTTCCTAATTGGTCAGTTCACATGTTTGCCTAATAAGCTTATGTATAGTTCTATTTTTACGCTTGCTTGTTTTTTTTTCCTCTTATTTCAGTATGTATTTTCACTCACTCACTTTTTTTTCCTTTTTTTCTTTCTTTCTTTCTTTCTTTTTTTCTTTTCCTTGTTTTTATCGTTATTTTTGTCTATGTATTTTCTCTCACTCACTGTTCTTTCTTTTTTCTTTTTCTTCTTTCTTTCTTTCTTTCTTTCTCTCTCTGCTTGTTTTTTTCCGTTATTTTTGTCTATGTATTTTCTCTCACTCACTGTTCTTTCTTTTTTCTTTTTCTTCTTTCTTTCTTTCTTTCTCTGCTTGTTTTCTTTTCCGTTATTTTTGTCCATGTATTTTCTCTCACTCACATTTTTTCTTTTCTTTTTCTTTCTTTCTTTCTTTCTTTCTTTCTTTCTTTCTTTCTTTATTTATTTATTTATTTATTTCTCTCTGTTTTATGCCAACTTCAGAATGTCGTTCGCTTATGATTTCACTAATTTCCTCTTTGTGTATTTGTTATATATGCTCCAGTTTAATAATTCTAATGCACTATGACTTTTCACTTGATCTCGCATTGTCTAAATTTACGCTAACTTCAGTATATCGTTCGCTTATGATTTCACCAATTTCCTCTTTGTGTATTTGCTATATATGCTCCAGTTTAATAATTCTAATGCACCTTCGCCCTCCATTTCTACTCGCGTTGTCTTCATTTCCGTTCGCTTTTATTTCCTCGCATGAGCGTTTTCCTTTAGTTATGATCTCGTGTAGAATTTATTTTTTCCTCTTGTGTTTGTGATCAGCGTAGATTTTCCAGTTGTTCCGCTTGATTACTTTCCTTCTTTTCTTCCAGACACTCACTCGCTAAGCTCAGCATCCCCCACGCTCTCGCTCAGCATCCCATCTCCCGCTCCGTGATTGCGATGCCTCACTCCCTTCCTCGTTTGTTCTCCCCGTTTCATATTTTTTTTGTCATTTACGTTCTTTAAAATCCTTCATCCCGTATTTGTTCTCCCTCCTTGCTTCCTTCCATCCTTCCTTCCTTCCTTCCATCGTTCCTTCCTTCCTTCCTTCCTTCCTTCTTCCCACTCTATGTACAACCATTTACTCGCGTCCTTTCGTTCCTATTCCTTCCCTTTCCTTTGCCCACTCTCTTCCTCTCTTCTTCTCCCACGCTTCGCTCCTTTCCTTTCATTTCTTCCTTTTTTCTCCTCCTCTCTTAACCTCCTTTCTCACTGCTGTCTCTCTTTTCTCATCTTTTTTATCGGCGTACTCCTCCTCCTCCTCCTCCTCCTTTCCTACGATTCCTTCCTTTCTTTCCTTTTCATCTAACCTCCTTTCTCCCTTCTGTCTCCCTTTTCTCTTCATCCTTTTATCCACGTACCATTTCTCTCACTCCACTAGCGCTCCATCTCCACTTCCCTTCTCCCTCCCTAACTGTTCTCTCCCCAGTCTCTTTCTCTCCCCTCCTGGTCCTTCCTCCTCTCTCGCTTTCCTATCCTCTGTCTCTTTCTCTCCCCTCCTGCTCCTTCTCCTTACTGTTCTTCCTCCTTAACTTTCCCTTCCCCCGTCTCCTCCTCTCCCCCTCCCTCTCTCCTGATCCACATTCAAGTTTCGTCGCGCCAGTCTAGTGTAGCTAAGGCCACCATTCACCGCCTTTGAGTCCCTTCAGCCATTCAGTGACTCCTCTCTTTGACACCCCCTCCCGGAGTCTTTAGTTTGCCCTCACAGTAATCCTTCCCCTGCTGCCTCTGCTTCTCCTCTTCGTCCTTCTCCTCCTATACCAGTTCTCCTTTTCCTCCTCCTCCTTCTCCTTCCTGCTGTTTCCTCCTCTCTTTTATCCATCTCGTTTTGTATGTTCTTTCTCGTTCTCCTCTTTCTCATTCTCTACCGTTCTCTCTCCTCCTCTTCGCTTTTTTTTCGTGTTTTTTTATCGCATTTATGAAGTCTTGTCTTTCTTCTCTTGATCTTCGTTTCGTTTATCGCTTGGCTTTTGTTTTACTCGTCTTTCCTCGCCCACCTACAGCTCCTCTCCTTTTCTATTTCACGCCCTTGCTTCAGTTTACCCTCCAACCTCCTTCCCTCATTCCCATTCCCTTCACGCTCTCGCCTCAGCTCCAGCCAAGTTAAGTACTGTTTAGAAATTAGATCAGTAGACTCCTTGCTTACTCTACAGGGACGGGACGAAGGAGGTGACAGGGAGGAAGGGAGAGCAAGGTTGGGGCCATGTCACCCGCTTACCGCCAGGGACCAGGAAGGGAAAACAGGACAACTTTTTACCGTTAATTTTTCCGGCCAAGGTTAAAACAAGGGCAGGTAAGGCCTTTAGGAGACTGAGGGAGAGGGTGTACGTAGAGGCGGGGATGAGATGGGGGAGAGGGTAAGGAAAAGGAGACGTAGACGGAAGCTGTGAAGGTGAGGGACTGAGGTCGTGGACTTTTATAGAGACTGTGAGAGTGTATCGTGGCGAAGCGAGGGAGAGTGAGGGAGAGGAGGAGTATATATGATGAAGGAACTATTTAGGAAAGGGAATTGGAGGGACGGGATAGGGAAAAGTGAGAGGAGAAAAAGATAGGGAAGTAATTAGGAGACAGGTGAGGAGGGGAAGGAGGGAATTCGAGGGAGGAGAAATACGGAATATGAGAATGAGAAGTAAGAGGAAGGAGGGAAGGAGGAGGAGGAAGGAAGATGAGAAGCGAGGGCGAGAGGGAGGAAATGAGTAGAAGAGGTGTTTGTGCATGTTTTTTTCGTTTATTTGTTTGTTTGTTTGTTTGTTTTTATTTATTTAGCTTTCTTTTTGTGTGTGTATTATCTCTGCCCTGCTTTAGTATGTTTGTTTGTTTGTGTTTTGTGTGTGTGTATATTAAATCCGCTCTGCCCCGCTCTAGTATTCATCAATATACTCGCGAAGGGGACTTTTGATGTTTAATAAATATATCGAACAAAAAAAAAATCGTTCTGCGCACCATATTTATTTTCAACCTCTCTTTGCTGTGCTGGGATGAATATTCTCTCCCATTCTCGCTTTGGTATATTTTGTTCCAGTCCTATTTTCGTCTCTTTGTGAATTAATCGTACCATGGTTTGTTTTATTAATTTCCCCGTCCCATCGTCGCTTCTGAGTTAAAATGGTCTAAGGATTGATTTCTATATTTTCTTTTACAGTATCTTTAACAAACTCTCACCAAAAAGAGGGAGTTTATTTCTTTATTTTTTACTTCACCTTTCGCAAGCTATCACCAAGAAGAGGGATTTTATTTAGTTCTTCTATTGAATCTCTCACAAACTGTCACCAATAGGAAGGTTTCGTTATTTTTATTATTGATTATTTATTATGTATTTATTTTATTTACTTTATCTCTTTCAAGCGATCACCAAGAGGAGGGAGGGAGGGAGGAGTTGCGCAAGATCGGAGTATTTATTTTTACAGTCTGCCTTTAAGCATTTTCGATCCTGAGTCCTGTTTTCTCTGTCTCGTTATTCCCACTTTCTTCGCCGGCAGTGCGCGTGACGTCAGAGAAACGTTAAATATTTGAGGCTTTCTCGATCCATGCGTTGAGGAGGGGGAGGAGGAGGAAGAGGGAGGAGGTGGAGAGAGAAGGAGGACGAGGAGGAGGGGGAGAATGTGAAGGCGAAGAAGGGGAAAAGGAGGAAGAGGAGGAAAAAGACATTAAGAAAGGAGTTTAAAGTTTTTTGGTAATTCTATCCCTTAAAAAGATAAGATACACGACAATTTTAAGTTTTAAGTTTAGTGATTAGCAGGTGATGATGGTGGTGATGGAGGTGGTGGTGGTGGTGGTAATGGTGTATCTATATTGACTGGAGTGTTGAAAGTGGTGGTAGTGGTGGTGATGTTGGTGGTTAGTGGTGGTGGTGATGGTGGTGGTGGTTGTGGTGGTGGTTGAGGATACTGAACACGAAGTCGAAGTCCAGGTCAAGTGCAAACGTTCGAATCCCGCGAGTTAGTGTTTATGTTAATACTGTCACCTTGTGAACATCGATATGACCCCCCCCACCGCTTTATCCCCCTCCCCCCTCTACTTACTCCCCGCAGCACTCCCCACTTTCTCCCCACTCCGTTCTCTTTCTTTCTCTCCCTTCTTTTCCATTCTGTATATCTCTTCCTTTTTTCTCTTCCAGTCTTCTTCATCCTTCATCTTTATCGTTCTTTATTTCTCTTTCACTTCCCCTCTTTCTCATTCTCCCTCTTCATTCCCCATCTTCCCATTTTCTTCTTTCTCACTTCTCTCCTCACCCTCCTTCTCCTCCTCCTCCTCCTCTTCCTCGTCGTCGTCCTCCTCCTCTTCCTCCTGCCCCCACTTCCCCTCTCCTACCTCCTACCTCTTCTTCCCCTCACTTCCCCTCACCCTGTTCCCCTTACTACCCCATATTACTCAGATTCCCCCTCCTCCTCCTCCTCCTCCTCCTCCTTGTCCTCCTCGTCCTCCTCCTCCTCCTCCTCCTCCTCCTCCTCTTATTCCTCTCCCCACACCCCTTAACCTTCCACAAGTTCGCCAATAACAAGCCACTCCTCCTTCTCCTCCTCTTCCTCCTCCTCCTCCTCCTTCTCCTCCTCTTCCTCCTCTGGTCCTCTTCCCTCCCCCTTCTCACTCCACATACATAGCATTCCCCCCCAACAACCCCCCCCCCTAACCACCACCACCACCACCGTCACCTCCACTAACACCACCACATCGACAACTCCACCTATTCAGCTCCTCCACCTTTCCCTCCACCCAACCACACATACACACACACTTTGACACCCTACAACCACTCACTCCATCCACATTCACCTACTCCTTTCACCTCCATAGATCGAACTCCCCCAACCACACACACACACACACACACACACACACACTCAGCACACACGCATATCAAGCCCCCCATCCACCACCACCACCCTCACCTGTTCTGTCATATTGCCACTTCACGTCAGTCTTTTCAGGTAAGCTTAAACCCACGTCTTACCTGTGGATTAAGCAAGCGACAGGTGATATGTCTTCAGTGACGGCCGGATTTTCAGTTCCACGTGGATCTCGTGAGGATAATACCAGAATAAATTTTCCGCCCTCTTATTCCGCCCTTCTCTTACTCCGCTAAATTTGACGTTAGCTGAAGAGGAGAAGGAGGAGGAGGAGGAGGAGAAGGAGAGGGTGTATGTGAGGGAGTATGTGAGGGTGATTGATCGAAGAGGTGTGATGAGATAAGGAGGTGAGAAAAAGGCGTAAAAGAAAGAAAGAAATGAATATGTTAGGAAAGGAAGAGTTTGCTTATAATTAGGAGCGAAAAGTAAGGTAAAGAAAGAGAAGGTGATGTGTGCGTGTGTGTGTGTGTGTGTGTGTGTGTGTGTGTGTGTGTGTGTGTGTGTGTTTTATGAAGAGGTAATAAAGTGAGATCTTAAAAGAGGAGATTAAACACAATGAGAATATAAAAGAGGAGGAGGAGGAGGAAGAAGAAGACACGTAGAAGGGGAGTATACGATATTGGGGGAAAGTGAGAAGGGGAAAAGGGGGGAGGAGGAGGAGGAGGAGGAGGAGGAGGGAGACAGAGGAGGAAGTAACAAAGGGGTAGGGAGGTAGGCGGAAAAAAGGCAGGCGGAGGAAGAGGAGGAGGAGGAGGAGGAGGAGGTAGAAGTACACGGAAGAAAACATTTATGGGGGGGAGGAACGTATTGATAAAGGAGGAGGAGGAAGAGGAGGAGGTGGAAGAAGAAGAAGAAGAAGGGAAGGAAGTGGAGGAGGAGGAGGGGGAGAAGGAGGGCGAGTAAGCATGTACTGTATAAGGCGGAGGTAAGGGAGAGAAAGGGAAGGGGGATCGAGAGTAGGAAGAGTAAGGGAGAAATAAGGGAGGGAGGGAGGGTAAGGGAGAACACACACACACACACACACACACACACACACACACACACACACACACACATTCATACTGTCTGCCCTTCACTCGACTATCGGAAGGCAGTCAGTCGGGTCGCCGGGAGAGGCCAGCCAGGTGGTGAGGGACACGCCGGGAACTTCGGAGCACAGACACTACCCCGGAAGAGCACTACTGAGGCGACGATCGGCCCACTAGGTGACCCCGCGACCCAGAAAGAAGGATTTAATAGTGCAGGAAGCCGTCACGTACTTCTACATCTCTCTCTGAACGCTACAGTGGTAAAAGAAGCCCAAGGAAACACTTCAAGGGCACCAGTTGACCCCCTTGACGGAAACCCAGACTCTGAAGGAAAGATTTAAAGGTGAACTGAGATATTTCCTGCTCTTCGCCTTTCTACCCACAACGAAGCTAAGAGAACACAGACAGGACCCCAAGAGGACACTAATAGAGCCTTACGACGCTCTTGAAAGACACCGAAGTACAGGAAGAGAGAAATAAGAGTGCTTCAAGACACCTAATACGTTTGAGACCCGCCAACCACCCAGAAAGACGTCCCCAAGAAGCTGAAACAGAGTACTAAAGGACATCAGGACATCACGGCGGGGGTACTAAGAAGAGAATAAGAGCTTGGTGATCATCTCCGTATTTGCCAACCACGAGATACGAACACAAGGACGCATAGGGACCAAGGACGCGTCTCAACCTGGTGACGTTCCTCGCTCCACTTCGCCGCCGCCACGAGACCAGAAATTTTGGTCAGCGCGCGTAACCCAGCAAGGCCAAGCTGTGAAGACCCCCCTCGAGGCCGCGCGGCACCCCGGGGACTCCTCTGACTCTCCCTCCTTCTCCTCATCCTTCCCTCCTCCTCCTCTTCCTTCTTTCCCTTCTCCCTCCTCCTCGTTCTCGTCTCTACATCTTCCTTCAGTGTATCGTAAAGCTCTCCCTCGCTTCCTCTCTTACTTTCCCTCGAGCACCTCTTACTTCTTCCCCTCCATCCTCCTCCTTCCCTCCTCCTCCTCCTCCTGCGGGGCGTGTGGGCGGCCTGCTGCTGCTGCGTCTGTGGGAAGGTGAGGCTCTCTGAGTTTGTTATTATGGCTGCTCCTGTCCTTCCTTCTTTTCATCATATTCTTATTTATTTCTTCCTTCATTTGCATTGTGTGTGTTTTGCTTCCTGTTTTTTTTTCTTCTTGTTCTTCTTGGTCTTGGTGTTTCTCTTCTTATTTTTATTTTTATTATTATTGTTGTTGTTGTTGTTGTTGTTATTAATAGTAGTAGTAGTAGTAGTAGTAGTAGTTAGTTGTAGTAGTTAGTTGTAGTAGTAGTAGTAGTAGTAGTAGTAGTAGTAACAATAACAACAACAATAATAATAATAATAATAATAATAATAATAATAATAATAATAATAATAATAATAATAATAATAATAATAATAATAATGATAATAAAACCGGTAGAATTAATGCCAAAATAAATAATGAAAATAATGATAACAAGAGCACCAACCTTTCCTGGAATACCATAACAGGCCGCGACTAAATGAAGGGAACGCGGGGTGGAAATATGAAAATACGAACTATAGTTAATTACCTTGACTACGCGAAATGTTTTTTTCATTAGCTTATGGCTGTGTGTGGGCGCGCAGTGTGTGTGTGTGTGTGTGTGTGTGTGTGTGTGTGTGTAGATATTTTATACCCTTGGGTTAATAATTAAAAATATTATTATGTGAGGCAGTCATTTAAACATTTTCATTCTCACATATTCTCACCGCTGCAATATTGAACTGGCTTCTATATATTTCATAACTAGTTTTGTCTTCCTTCTTTACCTGAACATGATATTTAGGCATTATTTCGCTCTTCATTCTTTTCCCTCCCCCCAGAAAGTCGAAAACTGATATATGAAAATTTCTTAATTTTTATAATTGTAAGTAGTCTCATCACCATTTATTAGGAGTAGACTTTAGCATCAAAATATGGAAGAAAGAAGCCTACTAGAATAATACACAAAAATGAAATACAGACATAACTTTTAAACCCGACATAAAGACAGACTGGTCACAGATTGTACGCTTAGGAGGAAGATATCGAGCCAGGATCATTCTCAAGAGATTTAAGAAGATAAGTAGCCAGCCGAAGAGTTTACAGCACTAATTAGAAAAAAAGAAAAGGCAAATGCAGGAGATAAAAAAACGGTAGTAAATAAGTAAGCAGTAAGCCGCAAATACGAAATAATGTGATGACGGACAGACATAAACAGACAGAAAGATCGACAGACAAACAGACAGCAGACAAGGACCAAAACATTACCGCCTTCATCTCTAGGGGCGAGGAATGCGATAAAAATAGCCAAATTCAGGAATAATAATAATAGAAATAATACAATGAAACAGAATATAATAGAGAAATCAAGCAAATACAATATCGACAAACCCATTACATACACACTCACACAATAATGGAAGGCTCTATTGAAAGGCGAAAACACTTGTGAAAAAATCCTCGCGCTTGGTATAATGTCATCGAAGGAGGAATATGTTTTCGCGGGAAGGGAAATATGAGCCAATAAATCTGAAGCCTCCTTTCTTTGACCATTTGTAACGCGTGAAGGGCCTGTTTGTGTGTTTGTTTGTGTCTGTGTGAATGTGTTTGTGTGTGTTTGTGTTTATAACTGTAGAAAAATGTGAATGCCTTGAGAGAGAGAGAGAGAGAGAGAGAGAGAGAGAGAGAGAGAGAGAGAGAGAGAGAGAGAGAGAGAGAGAGAGGAAAGAAAAAGTAGAAGGAAAAGAAGAAATATAGAAAATAATAGAGACAGAGACAGATAGAGAGAGATAGAGAGATAAATAGATAGATAGAGTGAGTTTGTAAGAAGCGAAAGGCTGTCACTGATATATAAGGAAGAAAAATATGTCTTATCGAAGAAAAAAATGTGACAGAATCATTTACGCGAAAATAAAATGTACGTGTCGATATTGCACGAAGAAATAAAATAAGAGAAAAATGTTAAGAAAAGAGGAAAAAAGGTAGAAAGGAAGGGGTGGAGAAAAGAAAATGTGTACTAAAAGAGTAAATATGGAAAACAGATGAGAGAAGAAAGGAAAAAAAAACATGGGGCGAATTGTAAGAATAAAAAATAACGAAGGGGAAGGGATGGAAATGGAAGCGAAAATAGGAAGAGAAAGTAATGATGTAAATAAGACGGAAATGAAATGGAGGGAGAAAGTTACAGCAAAAAGAAAATACCTATAATGAAAATGTTATATGGAATCGTCAAAAAATATTAAGATAAAGGAAAAAAATCAGAAAAGTAGAGAAAAGAATAAAATAAGAGAATTCAGAAGGATGAAGTAAGGTTGTGTATAAGGCGGAATTTAAATGAAGAAAGAAAAAAAGCCATAAAATAACTCTTATAAGAAAAATTGTATATGAAAACATTTTAATATTTCGAAAATCACAAAAGGAGAGAAAAGAATAAATAAGAGAAATCAGGAGGAGGAAGTAAGATTGTAAATAAGACGGAAATGAAATGAAGGAAGAAAGTATAGGCAAGAAGAAAATGTCGATAATAAATGCGGCATATGAAAACGTCAAAATATTATGATGATTGGAAAAAAAAGCAAAAAAAAGAGAGAGAAGAGAAAAATGAGAGAATTCAGAAAAAAAAGATAAAATAAAGTTGTCTGTAATAAAAATGGCACCTGAAAAAGACAAGATAAAAATAAAAATGACATATGAAAACGTTGAAATATTATGATAGGAAAGAAGTAGGAAAGGAGAAAAAAGAAAAAAAAGAGAATTCCGAAAAAGAAGATTAAATAAAGTTGTCTAATAAAAAATGGCGCCTGAAAACTAGATAAAAATAAAAATGACAAATGAAAACGTTGTAATATTATGATAGAAAAAAATAGGAAACGAGACAGAAGAAGAAAAAGAGAGAATTCAGAAAAAAAGATAAAACAAAGTTGTCTATAATTTAAATGGCATATAAAAACGACGAGAGAAAAAGAGAAAAAAGAGATATCCCGAAAAAAAACTAAAGAATAGATAAATGAAAAACAAAACTTGGAATAATAAAGAAAATCAAATAAACGCAATAGGAGAAGGAATGGTTAAGAAATGGGTGATTGAGTGGCAGACAAGAGAGCAGTAAAAAAGAAGAAAGAGAACCCAATAATATAGAAAGAAACCAATATAATGAAAAAACAGAAGAGGAGAAAAATAAAGAATGAGAGAAAAGTGTAAAACAAATCAGGAGACGAGAGAAAAAGAAAAAAAAGAGTGTTCAGAAAAGAAAAAAAACTGAGGAATAGATAAATAAAAAAAACTTGGAATAATAAAGAAAACCAAATGAACGCAATAGGGGAAGGAATGGTTAAGAATTGGGTGATTAAGTAAGTAGTTAAAAAGGAGAAGAAGAACTAAACGAACACAATAATAAAAAGAGAAACCAATACATTAAAAAAAAAACATAAGAGGAGAAAAAATAAAGCGTAAGAGAAAAGTAAAAAAAAAAAAAAAGCTGAATGGATTGGAGTGTGTGGACGAGCGATCAAAAAATAAAAGAGAGAGAGAGAGAGAGAGAGAGAGAGAGAGAGAGAGAGAGAGAGAACACAGGTGGAAATTGCAAAACGTAACAAAAATAAAATAAAAAAGGAACGGAATAAATGATGAAAGGATAAAATATATACAGAAAAAGAGTAAGGGATGTGAATGGATTAAAAAAAAAATGTATGACTGACAACAAAAAAGAAAGAAAAAAACATGATTGAGAGGAGGTAGGCGAGAACTGGAGAGAGAGAGAGAGAGAGAGAGAGAGAGAGAGAGAGAGAGAGAGAGAGAGAGATAGTGAAAAGAAAGAAAACGAAAGAAAAAGAAAGGTAGAAAGAAAAATAGAGAGAAAGAAAGAAAGACGGAAAAAGAATATGAATAAGAATATGAAAGTGTAAAAATGAGAACAGAAAAAGCAAAAAAAAAAAATAATAATAAATAAACGGAATTGACGGATGAGCGAGGGAGAGTTTGCGGACAAGACCGACGAGAGAAAAAAAGAAAGAAAGAAAAACGAATCTAGAAAAACAACCAAAAACGACAAAAAAATGGAAAAAAAAATATATTGGAAGAGTGAACAGAGGAGAGGGAGAGAGATAGCGCGCGGGCGGTGGGCGGAAATACGGATGAGAAGGGTAAAAAAAATTCTGACATGACAAAAACTGGATCAAAGAAAATAAAGGTGAGAGAGAGAGAGAGAGAGAGAGAGAGAGAGAATAAATAAATAAATAAACAGTAAATAAAGGAAGTAAAGTTAAATAAAGAAAGGAGGGAGGAAAGGAAGAACGAAATTAGAAGTAAGAATATGTGGCTAAAAAAGGAGGAGGAGGAGAGTTTGTGTTCGGTCAAAGGGATGATAAGTAAAAAAAATTAAGCCATTAAAAGGAAGAATCCATGACTTAGGGAGGGGGAGGACGGAGTATGTGGGTGGTGAAGTAGATGAGAAGTAAAAGAAATAATAAAAAGGTAATTACAATCAAGAATAAGTAAAAGTAAAGAGAAATAAGGATAAGGAAAGGAGGGAGGAGAGAGTAGAGGAAGAGAGAAAGAAAAGAGTGGAGGAATGGACTGACGGAGGAAAGGTTGAATGAAGGAAAGAAGGGAAGGGAACGAAAAACGGAGGCAGGAGGTCGTGTGTGTGTGGGCGGTTAAGAGGATGAAAAAGAAAGTAGAAAGGTCAGAAAAATCGATATATACTTTAAAATATGTAAAAGTGAAGGAAAGGACTGACTGGGGGAAGGTTGAAGGAAGGAAAGAAGGGAAGGGAACGAGGAACGGAGGAAGGAGGTCGTGTGTGTGTGGGCGGTTAAGCGGATGAAAAAGAAAGTAGAAAGGTCAGAAAAATCGATATATACTCTAAAATATGTAAGGCGAGGGGAGGCGCGGAGGGACGTCAGGACAACCGAGCGGATGAATGAGTAATAGGAAACGTCAAATGTAGATATTCCATAAAGCGTGAACAAGGAAAGACTCGGGACAGGTGGGCGCTAGGGAGAGCTACAGGATGAAAAAGTCTACCAAAAAAAACGTGTCAGAGAGCGAGATACCAGAAAAAAATGGTGTCAGTGAGGGAACGAAGAGGTGGATAAGAAAAAAAGGAGAAGTCGTGGATATGGATAAATGGAGAGGAAAAATAAGGCGAAGAAACGGAAGGAATGAGAGGATGGATTGAGGAACAGCAATTGATATGAATAAGAAAAAAGGAGAAGTCGGGGATATGGATAAATGGAGAGGAAGAATAAGGCGAAGAAATGGAAGGAGAGAGAGGATGGAATGAGGAACAGCAATTGATATGAATAAGAAAAAAGGAGAAGTCGGGGAAATGGATAAATGGGGAGAAGAATAAGGCGAAGAAATGGAAGGAATGGACGCGTGGATGGAGGAACAGTGAGTGGATATGAAGTGCTGGAACAGATATCGGAAAAAAAAGGAGTTAGAAAAATAAACAATGGGATAGAGAAACTAGAACTGAATAAGAAAAAAAGGGAGAAGTCGGAAATAGAGGAATGGAGAACAGGAATAAAGCTAAGAAATGAAGGGAATGGGAGAGTAGATGGAAGAGCAGTGAGTGGATAGGAAATGCTGCAACAGATATCGGAAAAAAAATAATAAAAGGGAGAATAGAAAGAAAAGATGGGACAGAGGAACGAGAACTGAGTGAAAGAAAAAGAGAAATCGAAAATGGATATATTGATAGGAAGATGAAAGGAAGAAAATAGAAGGGAAGAACGAATGAAGGGATATGAAAGGCTGCAACAAGTATCGGAAAACTTATAAAAAAAAAAGAAAGGAGTTAAGGAAAGAACCGAGTAAAAAAAATAACAGAAAAATCGGAAAGAGATAAAGAGATAAGAGGAGAGAGAGAGAGAAAGAGGAGACAGAGACAGAGAACAGGGAAGAGGGAGAAAGGTGCTTAAGGGAACGTATTGGAATAAGAAAAAGAAAAAAAAGAATATATATGAGAGTGAAGAGGGAGGTGGAGAGGGCGAGGAGAAAACTGAATAGATATCGAGTTAGTTTTTTTACGCTGATAAAAAAAAGGGTATCGGGTAAAAATAGTAGATAGGAATAAATATAAAGAGAAGGGGAGAACAGGTGATGCGTTTTGTAAGCTGACAGATAAAAGAAAAACGTATTGGAATAAAAAATAAATAAACTGGAGTAAATAAAAAGAAAACTGAAGGGAAGGAAGTAGTTTGGGTGGACGGGCGAGAACTGGATACAAAAATTAGGTGAAAGGGTAAGGAAGGAGGGAAGAAAGGGTGCAGGGAGGAAGGTTGGAGGAACTGACTGAGGGAAGGGTGGATGAAAGGGAGAAGGAAAGGGAAAGAAGATGGGAGGAAGGAAAGGATAGAGGAATTAAGGATGGAAATGATAAGGAAAGGAAGAGAGGAAGAAAAGGGTGATGGAATGACCTGAGGGAAGGGTGGATGAAAGGGAGAAGGAAAGGGAACGAAGAAGAGAGGAAGGAAAGGGTAGAGGAAGGAATGGTGAAAAGGATAAGGAAAGGAGTGAGGAAAGAGTGCAAGAAGAGAGGAAGAAGAAGGTGGAGGAGTGAACTGAGCTAGGGAAGGGTGGATAAAGGGTAGAAGGGAAGGGAACGAAGAAGGGAGGGAGGAAGGGGTTGAGGAGTGAAAGGATGTGAAGATAGAATAAGGGAAAGGAGTCAGGGAGGAAAGAGTAGAGAAGGGGTGAGAAGGTGTGCTGATAGAGGAAAAAACGTATCAGAAAAAAAAACATTACAGGAGGAAATAAAAAAAAAGAAAGGGAAGAATATGGTTGGGGTGGATGGGGAAGATGTCGATAGCAATTGGGTGTACTTTGTGAGATACCGGATAAAAAGAAAGGTTGAAATAAAGAAAAGCAAAGATGAGGGGAAAGAAAGGGCGAGTGGGAGGGCGAGAAGGGGATAAAAATTGGCTGGTTGTGTTTTGTCAGAAGTTGGGAAAATAACGTATAGGAAAAAATATATAAATAGAAAAGAGCAAAGAGTAAGGATTAGGGAGAGGAAAGGGCGGGTAGGGGAGGCAAGAACTGGACATATATTTGGTGTGCGTTATGTAAAGTTGATAAAAGAGAACGTAAAACAAGATGAATAAAAAAGATGAATAGAGAGGAGTATAAAAGGATAAGGAGAAGGGGGATAAAAATTGAGTTTGTTTTGTGGAAGGTTGATAGAAAATAAAACGTATGGAAAAAAGTTATAAATGGAAAGAAATAGAGAGAATAGGGGGAAGGGGAAAGGCCGGGAAGGGGAAGGCAAGAGCTGGGAGTCGAAATTGGGCGGTTGTGTTCAGTGTGAGGTATATATAAAAAAATAAAAAAACATATCTTATGAAATGATAGATAGAAATTGTTTGTGTGTTTTGTGAGAAGTTGATAAGAGAAACGTATGGGTAAAAGATATGGACAGAAAGGAATACAAAAAAAAAAGACAAGGGGAAAAGAAAAGACGAGGGAAGGGGGTGTCAAAAAACGTCTAAAAATCGGGTTGGTTTTTGAAAAGATGAAAAAAATGTATAAACAAGAGATAAATAAACAGGGGGAATAAGAATAACGATAAAAGGATAAGAATAAGGATAGGAATAAGGATAAAGGGGAAAAGAAAAGGGCGAGGGAAGGCAAGAACTGGATAGAAATTGGTTGTGTTCTGTATCGTCGCGGACACTCCATCAGGATTAGATGTCCCGCTTCCGAGTATTGGTCCAATTTGTTCCATTTTGGCTGGGTATGTCTCCTCTTGCTCTCTCTCTCTCTCTCTCTCTCTCTCTCTCTCTCTTTTCCTTTTCTTTTTTCTTTCTTTTTTTTCCTTTCTTTTTTTCCTGTTTCCCTTTTTTTTCTCTTTCTCTCTTTCTTTTTCTTTTCCTTCGTTTTCTTTCTTTCTTTCTCTTTTCTCTATGTCTAGTTCTCTGTTTTACTTCTTTTTTTATCTTTCTCTATTTTCCTATTTTCTCTCTATCTCTATCTCTTTCTCTCTCTCGGTTTTCTGTCTCCTCCCTCTTCTCTTATCCTTCCTCTTTTACCTTCCTCTAAAATTTCTTTCTTTCATTGTTGTTTTCCGTCTTTCAATCGATCTTGCATTCTCTCATTCCCTTCTTCCTTCCTTCTGTTACATCTTCCTTTCTTCCTTCCTTGAGTCGAATATTTTCTTCTGTCCCTTCCTTCCTTCCTTCATTCATTCATCCTTCACCGTTTCTTGTAATTCCCTTCATCTTGCATTCCTCCTCCTCCTCCTCTTTCTTTTGTTTATTCTTTGCTTCCTTGCTTCCTTCCTTTCTTTCTTTCTTTCTCCGCTCATTCTAGTGACCTAATTACACCTTTATGTCCTTCCTCTACACCTATTTCACATTCTTTTAATTCCCACATTTGTTTCTTAACGTGTGTGTGTGTGTGTGTGTGTGTGTGTGTGTGTGTGTGTGTGTGTGTGTGTGTGGACCGTTTCATTCCAGAGTGCTTCGTTCCCTTCATTCCTGTGTTTGCTATGTGGCAGAGTTTCGCAAAGGGAAGGAGAGGAAGTTTTTATTCGTTTCGTTTTCTTTAGTTTCGTTTCGGTCTATTATTTGTTTTATTTAGTGCTTCGAGTTTAACTTCCCATTCAGTCCCTTATACAGCGGAACTGTTTTTTTTTTTTTTTTTTTTGTGTGTGTGTGTGAGAGAGAGAGAGAGAGAGAGAGAGAGAGAGAGAGAGAGAGAGAGAGAGAGAGAGAGAGAGAGGTCAATGAACAGGAGAGAAAAAGTGCATGTATACACACACACACACACACACACACACATGATATTCACACGGTTTGCATGCAGAACCGCAAATATGTTCAAACACACTCACACACACACACACACACACACACACACACACACACACACACACACACACACACACACACACACACAGAGGAGAAGACAATGAAGGATGCGGAAAGAATAACAGAAAGATAGACAGACAGACAGACAGACAGACAGATAGACAGATAGACAGACAGACAGACAGACGGACCCGCACAGATTTTCAGCCCAGAACAAAGAGTGATGAGACTCGGTGTTTCCTGATCGCTCTTGGTATAATGTAATGAGTCTCGATTCTTTTTCACTTGCATGATACTGAAATGTTTAGTCGTGGCTTCATATGATTATAGAGATCGGGTTCAGACAGTCGCTTCGGTGGTGGAAATAGATAAAAAAAAGATAGATAAAGGTAGATGAGTAATAACATATATCTTCTTCTTTCTTCTATCTTCTATGTTCTATCTTTGGCTTCTTTCTTCATCCATGTTTTCTCATTTCTCTGTGTTCTTTGTCCTTTTTATATCCATTTTTTCTCATTTATCTGTGTTCTTTGTCCTTTTTCTATCCTTCTTTTTCTCATTTCTCTCTGTTCTTTGTCCTTTTTATATCCATCTTTTCCCGTTTCTCAGTTCTTTCTCCTTTTTCTATACATCATTCTTCATTTCTCTGTGTTCTTGCTTCTTTTTCTATACATATTTTCTCATTTCTATTTGTACTTGCTTTTTTAACTATACATCTTTCCCATCTCTATGTTCTTCCTTCATTTTCTATACATATATTCTCATTTCTCTATGTTCGTCCTTCTCTCTCTATACACCTTTCCTCATTTCTCTATGGTCACGCTTCATTTTTCTATACATATTTCCTTATTTCTACTCATTCATGCTTTTTTACCTATACCCATTTTCCTTTTATATATGGAAGCGACGTCTCTGATAGCTCTCCTTCACCCAGCCCGGCCAAGCACACCGTCATCTGACATATGTATTTCCCTCATCCTCCCTCAGGCCATCTCTCCACCTCTACATTCAGTCTTCCTCTCCTTCCCTGCTCTGTACTTCAATCTCCATCACTTTTCTCCCTTTATATATCTCGTTTCGACACTCCTTGATTGAGTTTTAAGCTGAAAAAATGGACAGATTAATACAGTGAATGGAGTTATGATAGAGGACAGATTTGGAGGTATATTTGATAGACAGGTAGACAGGGAGAGAGACACGGGAGAGATAAGGGAGAGGGAGGCAAGCTGACCTTCTCTGACGTTGGTATTTATAGAGTAAGATTGGTAGGAAATAAGTTGGATAGTGAGTGAAAAATGAGAAGTCGCCCGGGATACGCTTGTTAGGAAAGTTTATAATCATATTGCCTGGATTTCTCGGTTTTTCACCTCTTCTTCTCTCTCTTTTTTTCTCTTTTCCTTTCTTTTTCTCTTTTTATTTTTTGTATTTTTCATTTTCTTACCTTTCTCCTTTCTTTTCCTCTTCTTTTTCTCTTTTCCTTCTCTTTTCTCTTTTTATTTTCGTATTTTCCATTTTCTTATCTTTCTCCTTTCTTTTCATTTTTTCATTTTTTCTCTCTTCCTTTTCTTTACTCCTTTTATTTTTTGTATTTTCCATTTTCTTACCTTCCTCCTCTCTTTTCCTCTTTTCTTTTATCTCTTTTTCTTTTCTATTCTCTTTTTATTTTCGTATTTTATTTTCCTCTTTTCCTTCCTTTTTCTTCTCCTCCGTATATTACAAGTATTATTTAGAACGGAGCTACGGGAATACACTCGACCAATTATGTAAAGAATCGCAATAGTAAGGCATAAAAAAATATATATAAAAAAACACTCCAAATTCATAAACACATAAATCATAATCTTGAAACTTAGAATAAAAAAAAACAGGAAAATTTTGTACCACGTCCGTCCCATTCCAGTTTCTCTTTGTTCTTTTTCTTTAATTTCCGCGCCTCGCCTCCGCCCGCGTTCTCCCGCGCTCACATTCCTCTTGCTTAACGTTACTGCCCGCTTGTATTACCTGTGGGAGGAGGTAGGAGGTGGTGGTAGTGGTGGTGGTGGTGAGAGTAGCAGTTGTGGTGTTGATAGTTGTGATTGTGGTGGAGTTGTATAGTGGTGATGATGGTGGTGGCTGTGATGGTAGGGGTAATTGTGGTGGTGTTGGTAGTGGTTGTTGTGGATGGGCGTTTAGTTGTGATCGTGTTGGTGGTGATGATGGTAGGGGTGATAGCGGTGGTGTTGGTAGTGGTTGTTGTGGTGGGGGTACGTTTGGTGGTGGTGGTGGGAGAAGTGCTTGTGGTGTGGGTAATATTGGTTGAGCTGGTAGTCGTGATTGTGGTGGAGCTCTTTAGTGGTGATGGTGGTGGTGGTGATAGTTAAGTCTTTTTCTTTCTATCTACAATTGGTGTTTTTTTTTATCATCTTATTCCATTATGTGTTTTAATAGACTATAACTTCCCTCTCGTCTCTTTATCATATTCTTTTCTTGTCCACAACGTCACAAGAACCACATCGCATTCTTTTTTCCTTCCTTCTTTCAGCTGTTCAGTTTTTCCCATTTTTTTATATTGTCTTGCAGCTTTCATCTTTCTACGATAGTGGTTATTTTCCTTTTTGGTTGTTTTCCTCTTCGTTTTTTTCCTCATGCTGCATTCTTTGTCTGGAGTGTGAAGTCTTTCTGTTTACGTCTGTCTGTCTGTCTGCCAGTATTTTTCTCTCTTAGATAACTGACATTTCTTTTGTTTTATATATACGTTTACCTCATTCCGTACTTGTTTCATATTATTCCTGTCGCTCTTTATTTTTCATTTCCATTTTTAGTCCTTTTCCTCCTCCTCCATGTTCTCTTCTCTCCGTCTCCTCCTCTTCCGCCTCGTCCTCGTCCTCATCCTCCTAATCCTCACCCTCCTCATTCTCTTCCTCCTCCTCACCCTCGCTGTCATCGTTCTCGTCCTCCTCCTCCTCCTCCTCCTCTTCCAGCCTCAGGTATCTCCTCTCCTTGGCCTTCTCCTCTTTCTCTGCCTTCATTGTTTTCCTTTTTCCCTCTTAAACATACCACGAATTTCTCTCTGAAGGACGTTGCTCTCTCATTCCCTTCCCTTTCGTCTCCTTTTCTAATTTCTTTTCTGGTTTATAACTTTACAAGAACCGCTTTTCATAGTTTTCCTTCTTTCCGCGGTACAAGTTTTCCTTTTTTCATAATATATTCTTGGTGTTTTTGTTTATATCTCAATGGCTGTGTATGTTTTTTTTCTTTATTTTCAGTTTTTTTCTCCTTATTCCTGTGTTTAAAATTCTTACCCGATTTATTCAACCCCTAAAATAAAATAAGAACTGCCCTTCCCTTTACTTCCCCTTTCTGATTTATTTAGACAGCCTCAGCGGTTTATTGCAATTTTTTTTTCTCTCTCTTCTAATTCAAAAGTATTGTATCAAGCCTTTTTTATTTTTTTATTTGATAGCATGCTGTGGTTCTGAAGTCATGCATCCCCACACCGACACAGCACTGAGAAACACACACACACACACACACACACACACACACACACACACACTGACACAGACACACACAGACACTGACACGTGCGTCACTAATTACATTACTAAGTGCGTCACAGCTATTTTGCGTCACGAGAGCAGGAAAGAAAACGGCAAGAGAAAGGAGAGGAAGAGGGAGAGGTTACAGGAAAGGGGGGAAAGAGAATAGAAATACACTGAAAAGGAAAAAAGAAAGATGAGGAAAGAAAAGGAGTCAAGAGAAGGAATAAAGAAGAATAGAGATACATTTAAAAAGACAAGAGAAATGAGAGGAAGAGGGAGAGATTAAAGGAAGGGGGAAAAGAATGTAGATAGATAAATAGATAAACAGATAGATAAATAGATAAATTTGTAGATAGATATTTTACTGTCCACAAAAATACATTACAAGATAGTGATAAAAGGTGAGGTAGATAGAAGATAAGAAGAGTGAAATAACAAAAAAGATTAATAACAGAGGAGAAGGAGAGAAGATGAGATGAAGGACTAGAGAAGAACATAAGGAAGAGTGAAAATAGATAATAAAGGTGAGATAGGAGAGAAGTTAGTATTAAATGGTGAGGAAGAGAGATGGAGATTGAAGACTAATGAAGAAATTGAGGAAGAAGGAAAGAAATGCATTGGATGAGTTAAGGAAAGCAAGTAAGGATGGAAGGAAGGAAAAGGTAAGGAGAGAATGGAAGGGAAAGGAAAAGGAAAGTGGGGAATATGAAAAGGCGTGTTGCAACGAAGGAGGAAGAAGGAAAAGAGAAAGGAGTAGGGATAAAAAAAATAGGTGATGAAAAGCAGTTAGATGGAGAAATAGAGGATAAGAGAGAGAGAGAGAGAGAGAGAGAGAGAGACAGTACTTAGTGTTTCTCATGACTCCAATTTCTCTCTCTCTCTCTCTCTCGGGCGTAAACCACTCCTCCACCACCAATATTGTCCAATTAAGTCCCTCCCTTTGTAGAGTACGAGAGAGAGAGAGAGAGAGAGAGAGAGAGAGAGAGAGAGAGAGAGAGAGAGAGAGAGAGAGAGAGAGAGAGAGAGAATAATGGTAGCCGTTTCAAATATATATTTTTTCCCAGCATTCTAAATAACACATTTTTCCTTATTTTTGCCTGTTTTTTTTTTCTATTTGTCTATGTCTGTCTGTCTGTTTGTCTGTCTGTCTGTCTGTCTGTCTGCTCGTCTCTCTGTCTGTCTCTATCTGTTTGTCTGTCTGTCTGTCTGTCTGTCTGTATGTATGTATGAATGTATATATGACTAATTATTCATGTCTGTGTAGGTGTTTGTCTGTCTGTCTGTATTCTTCTCCATCTCATTATTATCATTAAAACGCAAACTAGCTCTAAAAATACATGGCACCGCTCTCTCCACCTTGTTTTTCTCCTCTCCTTTTTTATCCTTCTCCTTTTCAACTAATTCCTCCTCCTCCTCCTCCTCCTCCTCCTCCCCCACCTTTTCATCCAACTCTTCCTCCTCATCTTCCTCCTCCTCGTTTTCATCATCATCCTCATCTTATTCCACATCCTCTTTCCTTCCACCCTCGTTTATTTTTCCTTTCCATTTTCACGCCAAAATTAACACAACTCTTTCTTCTCCGTTTCACGCTCGCTCCATCATCATTATCTTTGTTTTGTCTCTTCCGTCTTCTTTCCCTTCCTTCCTTTCCCTTCCCTTTGTATTTACGGTTGACTTGATTATCGTCAGGCACAGGTGGAGTTTAATCAAGGCGCAATCAGGACGAGACTTCACCACCTCACCTTTGCACACCTGGGGGACGGAATTCACTCACCTGTCCATCACTAATTAGACACACGTGATTTATTTGGATGTGGGAGTGCCGTGTGTGTCCCTTTGGTTATTGCTCTTGTGTGTTTGGTTTTGGAATTGCTAACTTGTTATTGTTTTGAGGCGTCTTTGGTTTAATGTTTGTTATTTCGATACTAAAGAGAAGGGATTAGTAATGGAGATACGAGTGTTCTGTCTTTGTTACTTATGGTGTTCGGGGGAATTGTTTTAAGTTTCCTCCCTTCTTACAGGTATCTTGTCTCCGTTAATATTTTGTTTTTTTCCTCATCTGTCGTTTAATTACACGGGTTATTTTAATTACTACTACATATGGTTGCATCACTCAAATATTCCTTCGTTCTACGGTATACGATTGCTTTCATCTTTATTATATGCTTTTCGTCTGTCTCTGAGGCACTACAGGAACACGTAATATAGAATGAATGTGAATTATAAGTTGTCTATTGTCACGGAGTCTTGTTCCCATTGTCTAACTTCCAATAGTCTCTCGATTTACAGTATACGCTTAGTTATATCTTTATTATATGCCATTCATCTGTCTCTAAAGCAATATAGGAACACGTGATAAAGACTAAATGTGCAGTATACTTTGTCTATCGTCACGCAGATCTGTACCATTGTCTAACAGAATACGCTTAGTTATATCTTTATTATATGCCATTCATCTGACTCTAAAGCAATATAGGAACACGTGATAAAGACTAAATGTGCAGTATACTTTGTCTAACTTTCTCTCTCTCTCTCACTCGGCAGGATGCGTTGCTGAACATGGGTTGCGGAGTCAGCACTGATGGAAATCCTAACCAAGGGGTGAGTGCTGGATTTAGTCTCGTTTTCTCTTCTCTTTTTCATTCTCTTCTTTTTTCCACTTGCTTATTTGTTTCGTCTTCTTTTCCCCCTTTCTCTCTTCTTTCTTCACTTTCTCAGTCTCTTTTTCAGGGGTGAGTTCTGGATTTGGTCTCGTTTTCTCTTCTCTTTTTCATTCTCTTCTTTTTTCCACTTGCTTATTTGTTTCGTCTTCTTTTCCTCCTTTTCTCTCTTCTTTCTTCACTTTCTCAGTCTCTTTTTCAGGGGTGAGTTCTGGATTTGGTCTCGTTTTCTCTTCTCTTTTTCATTCTCTTTTTTTTCCACTTGCTTATTTGGTTCGTCTTCTTTTCCTCCTTTCTCTCTTCTGTCTTCACTTTCTCAGTCTCTTTTTCAGGGGTGAGTACTGGATTTAGTCTCGTTTTCTCTTCTCTGTTTCATTCTCTTCTTTTTTCCACTTGCTTATTTGTTTCGTCTTCTTTTCCTCCTTTCTCTCTTCTTTCTTCACTTTCTCAGTCTCTTCTTTTTCAGGGGTGAGTACTGGATTTGGTCTCGTTTTCTCTTCTCTTTTTCATTCTCTTCTTTTTTCCACTTGCTTATTTGTTTCGTCTTCTTTTCCTCCTTTCTCTCTTCTGTCTTCACTTTCATATTTGTTTCGTTTTCTTTTCTCTTTTCAGTCTCTTCTTTTTCACTTTCTTGTTCGCTTCGTCTTCATAACTCTCTCTCAGTCTCTTCTATTTTCACTTTCATATTTGTTTCGTTTTTTTTCTCTTTTCAGACCCCTTTTTTACTTTCTTATTTCTTTCCTCTTCTTTTCTCTTTTTCATTCCTTTTCCACTTGCTTACTCTTGCTCTGTAACCTCTTCTACTTCTTCATGCTTTTCCTGATGTTTTCCTGTTGTTTTACCTCCTGATGTTGTTTCTTTTCTTCTTCACTAACATTTTCTTTTATCTTCTTCACTGTCGTAAATTCCTTCAAAGACTTCACGTGCCCTGCAGCTGAATGCTTCTAAGACAGCTGTTGCTTCTGGTGCCTCTGTTTATCCTGCTGTTGCTTATACTGCTTCTCCTGCCGCTGGGGTGAAGTATCAGTGGGTGGAGGAACTCTTGCCGGAGGGTGTAAGCGTTTGTGAGCGGCTGGAGTGGAGGCGAGTGGGCGCAGTGTTGCAGAATGTCACATGCTAAGCCGGTGTCGCTTTTTGTTCAAGTGAGACGAGAGAGAATGTAAGACTCGTGACCTTAGGAACGAAGTGTTGAAATGTTGTTTTATTATTATTATTAGTAGTAGTAGTAGAAGTAGTAGTAGTAGTAGTAGTAGTAGTAGTAGTAGTAGTAGTAGTAGTAGTAGTAGTAGTAGTAGTAGTAGTAGTAGTAGTAGTAGTAGTAGTAGTAGTAGTAGTATCCTCATTTGCAATACGTTTAACATAAATAGTATATATACGATTAATTTTCCATTTATCATTGCTAATATAACATAATTACTTTTTCTCAATACCAATGGGGGCATTATCCACGTGAAAAATAATTAGGTTTTTTTCTTATGCTTTACTGAAAATATATTATACTTTTTTAATGCAGATCAATAGTTAGTATGCATCGATTCCCGTGACCCACATTGTCCACATCCATTACAACGCCGAGTGCATCGCTGCAATAGATCATACACTTAGATATTTTCGGCGCTATAAGACCACAGAGCTGTAAAATCATTGGGGGCTTTCCGATCAATGGTTCTGAAATTGTGATGACCAATATGCTGCCTCATGTGGTACAGATACACAAGAACTAAAATTGACTGTGTATTGTTGACTTAAAAGATTCATGTTGCAATGTTACGCACCGTCACATCAGCAGCGGAGCCTCAAAGCATCGCACGACCAATGGGTGGAGTCGAGCTCAAGCTTTGTAGAGAAAAGATCAAACGTGGGTTCTATATACTCGTACATCAGTGAGCCCACGCTTGTTGATCCTTTTCAATCGCCCGAGACTAGTGAGTGAAATTCGTGTCTTTTGATCCTTTTGCTGACGAGAAAAGTTTTGCTAAATGTTTCCTGTCAAAGAGCGTGAAAAGTCCTCCTCATTTCCTTCTTTTTCTTTAGTTTTTTTTTTCTAACTCTCGCTTTTTTTTACTAGAAAACATTACTTGATATTCACGTCTTATTTTCTGTATTATGAGGATATCTAAATGTATTTCTTGTTATTCTTAGTCTATAGTTGTGAAGAACTCGTGTAGTTTGCTTGTTTTTATTCTGTAACCGACCATCACCACCAACATCACCACCATCACCACAGCCACCACCACCACCACCACCACTATGCCCATCACCATCATCGGCACCATCCCCGCGTTCGTCAGGAGCCCCACTTCCTGTGTTATAAAAAAAATCTGTCACAATTACTTCGGGTACAATCCTCACCTTCATATCACACCTGTTGAGATTTGAAACCAGTCTTACTTAAAATTAAGCTCAAGTAAAATTTCCCAATCCAAGATCACTTCAAGTTCAAGGTTACTATCTACCAAATATGCGTGTGTGTGTGTGTTTGTTTGTTTGTTTGTGTGTGTGAGTGTGTGTGTGTGTGTGTGTGTGTGTGTGTGTGTGTGTGTGTGTGTGTGTGTGTGTGTGTGTTACTACATTATCAAGGTTACTCCCTACCAAATACGCATGATACTGTGTGTGTGTGTGTGTGTGTGTATGTGTGTGTGTGTGTGTGTGTGTGTGTGCTACTTACTGTGTACTGTATGTTACCCTCCACAGCCCCTCACATAATTTTCTCATTGCTCTTCATTAATGCAGGTGAAGCGAACTAATTCCCTGAACCGCCACACAATTTCCTCCACCCTCCATACCGTACACCTTCCCCCTCTCTCCCTTTGTATACGACACGTTCCCTAACCACCACAGACACAGGTTAGAGTCCCTTCAGTACTCGACTAGTGATCGTTGCCTCAAGTAAGACCGCCTAGCTTCGCCTCTCCTTCCGTCCCCTGAGAAGTCCTGATTCCCTGGCTAAGTGGATTAACACTCTCTAATTAGGCTTCATCAGGTGGTATCTTGCGGCGTGCCTCGACTGTCTCACCTTCCTTTCCACACTCCACTTGTCACTTCGGCGACTTCGTGACCTGAAACGCAAGACTCGGCGTGTCAGGTTTAATATTTTTTTTCTGTCAAATAACTTTACTATGCAGAAATTTTGCGTCGGGCTTTTTATTTTTATTTCTTTATGACTATTTACTGCCTGTGGTGCAAGATAGTTGATAGTGTATAATGTATATGATCACCGTTGTCAGATTATCGTACTCAGAGCATAGTATTCACCGGTTTCTGACGCCTAACTATTGCCAAGAAACATCAGAATCTAACTCTTTTAACGATAACTTTAAATTAGTTTCGTTATTGGAACCCAGAAGACGGTTTGGGGGTAGGAAGTCGGGAAATATAAGCTGCTGAGTACGACAACCTGGCAACGTTGTATATGATGTGTGTGAGGGGACAGGGTATGTGTGTGGGTGGTTGGGTGTGCGTGTGGGTGGGTGTGCGTGCGTCGCGTGTGATAATGTCTACGGGGAAATCATGCCGCGTTTTACTATTTCACGAGTAGGGAGGCGCATTCACATGGTTAAAGTTGAGCGTTTTAGAGAAGGAAATTGCGTGTTTATTTTTCCCTTTTACATATTATTAGCTTCATGGTTCGTGTACATTGCCTTCATCTGTATCTTTCGTCACTGATTTACTCACGCCTTTCTTCGTTAAAACAATGAATATTCAACAACAACAACAGTTACCTTATTAATGCAGTTTATACATGCCAAAAAGTGTACTCACCTATATTAGAAAGGTAATTTTCCAGGAGTTCTTCCAAGAATAATTAGAGCACACACTTCCTAGACCTCCCAGAGAATTTTAATTAACTGAAAGCCGAGACAGAGAGCGACGGAACCTTTTATCCTCCACCACTAGCAAGCTTATTTGATTACAACAGTCGTTCAGTCATCCACTCAGCTCTCCACTCCGCCACTCACTCCCTCACTCAGTCTGGTACCTGCAAGCATTCACAGGCTCTTACAACAGCCCACACTAACTCACTTATTCATTCACTCACAAGCGAACTCGGTCTCACACACACACACACACACACACACACACACACACACACACACACACACACACACACACACACACACACACACACACACACACACACACACACACACACACACACACACACACACACACACACACACACACACTCGAAACCAACACCACCACTTCGGTTCTTTGACCAGTAGAGTGGCCAATGTATTTTCGTTTTGTTTTATTTCATTGTCATTCGCCAGCAATACTAGAACGCCAGGTTACATCATTGCATCAGTTACCATCACCACCACCACCATCACACACTCGTTCGAAACCAAATAGGAGTGACAAGTGCATTTTCATTTATTTTTCTTCCCTATTTCGCCAGCAAAATAGAACGCCAGGCTGCATCATCACATCTATTTCCACCACCACCACCATCACACACTCGTTCGAAGCCAAATAGAAGTGACAAGTGCATTTCAATTTCTTTTTCTTCCTTATTTCGCCAGCAAAATAGAACACCAGGTTACATCATCACTTCTACTACCACCACCACTACCGTTACCACCACCACAACCAACAATAGCAACATAACCGCTGCCATGAAACATTCCAGCCGAGGCAGACATCCTGTTCCAAAAATATGATAGAATGTCGATTCACGCCCAGGTACTCAATGACTGTATTCTCCTCCCAAAAGACGCCTTAGATAAGACTGTTTGCCGTTGAATGTTCGGCGATCCATCACGTCCTGAGCCAATGTCTCCGGCAAGACGGGGATCAATACATTATTCTTGCGAGTTATTGAGATGAACGATCACTATATAGCGCCTGTCCGTGCCATTACAGCAGCTGAAAGGTGAAGGAAAGGGCCAAAGTGAGGTAAAGGGAGAGGTAATGCCAGGTAGAGAAAAGTAATAGACGCAATTTGAGAGGAGGAAAGAAACAAGCGATCGGTGAAAGAAAAAAGGACTTGTGGTTTGTAGAGAGAAAAGACAAATGAGGGAAGAATGAAATAGCGCATTCCCCCTCTAAAAAAAAGACTTACTGACTGAAATACTATCCAGGATTTATAGTTTTATGCGTGAGAAACCGATGGAAGAGGCGGAGGAGGAGAAGAGGGTCAAGAGAGGTTATGGTGGAGGACAAAAAGTTAGTAAGGAGGAGGAAGAGAAAGAGGAAGAGAAGGAGAAAGAGGAGGAGAGGAGAAATAGGAAGAATAGAAGAATGAGAAGAAAAGCAATAAGCAATAGGGAGAGAAAGAGAAGGAGGAAGAAAGAAAGGAGGACGAGGAGAGATAGTAAGAATAGAAAAATGAGAAGAAAAGCAAGAAGCACTAGGAAGAGAACGAGAAGAAGGAAGAAAGGAAGGAGAAGAAAAAGGAGGAGGAAGAAGAAGAAGAAGAAGAAGAGGAACAGGAGGCAGAGTTCATGTTGCAATATCTCTTACGTCACCTTCCTTCCTCCCTCCCTCCTCCGGCTGTCGTTGTTGTCGTGTTGCAGAAGAGATGAAATATGATAGTGTCGGCGACGATAATGGTGACAAAGATGATGATAGTGATGGTGATTATTGCAACTGCTTTCACGGTATAAATGATGTAGTGCGCAATGGTGATGTGTGTGTGTGTGTGTGTGTGTGAGTGTGAGTGTGAATGTGTGGTATGCGTGTCACAAATATTCGTGTGTACACAGACTTTGCTTCACGGACACGAATGCTCACTCACACGGTTCTGGAAAATTCCAGTGAGTACATGAAAACTAAGGTAAACATTCCCTCGCTCTCCCAGACAAACAGACAGACATAGAGACAGACATGCATGCAGACAGACGAATAAACAAGCAGTCTTTTGGTTACTCTTTACTTTTGTGGGAGCGGCGAGTAGCGGGTTTTTTTTGTACTCTTTTTGTTGCCCTTGAGCCGTGTCCTTTGTTGTAAAAAAAAAAAAAAAAGGTCATTATCAGGACACCTCTCCTCACGAATCTGACCTTGCTTTTGGCCACCTCTTCTGATTCTTTTATGGGAGCAGCGATTAGTGGGCTTTTTTATTATTGTTTTTTTTTTGCCCTTGAGCCGTGTCCTTCGTTGTAAAAAAAAAAGGTCATTTAAGCAGGTAGGACAGACAAACACACTCACACATAAACACAGAGACACATACAAACACACACTTTTTTCTTCAGTATGAGCATGATGTAAGTGCAGTGTCATGTTGCAGCAAAATAAATATGCAGTCGAAATATGGAGAGGGAAAGAGAGAAGAAGGACGAAACAGGGACTGGAAAAATAAAGTTAATAAAAATGTGAAAATTAGCTGAGAAGAGCACACGTGAAAGGAAAAAAAGAAAACGAGAAAAAAACAGAGAGCATATATTAGGTATTAAGGAACAGAAAGATTAGAAAAAGTTAAGGAAAAAGCAGGGGAATCTTGAATGGATTTTTTAAGGCATAAGAAAGAGGAGAAAGAAATACGATGTGGAAGAGGGGGCAGAGAGAGAAGGATATGAGGAGGAGGAGGAAGAGGAAGAGGAAGAGGAGGAGGAGAACAAGAAGAAAAAGAAAAAAAGAAGGAAAAAGAAAGGAAAAAGAAGAGGGAAAAAGGAAAAAAAGAAGATAAATGAGGAAAAAGAAGAAAAAATAAACTGAGGGAAAAAACACGAAAACAAGAAAAAGAATACAAAAAAGAAGTAATGACAAAAAAAAAGAAAACTAAAAACAAGCAAGAAAAAGGAAGATTTCTACGATATTAAGAAAAAAAACAGAAGCGCAAGATAGAGAAAACTGGAAGAAAAGAAAAGCGGAGGAAATCGAGAGAGAGAGAGAGAGAGAGAGAGAGAGAGAGAGAGAGAGAGAATTAAAGGAAGGGACTCGCGGGCGTTCAGAATGGGGGCAGAGCGTGGGAGCGGTCTCACCTGCAATCACCTGGCGTGCCGATGTTACACAGGTGATGCACAGGTGACCTCAGGTATTCCCCCAAGCGTGCCTCGGATCCTCGTCACCTTTTTTTTCTGTCTTTCAATACATCGGTTTTTCATTCTTTATTTCTTGGTTTATTTATTTTCTTTTGTCTCTCTTATAATATGTTTCGTTTTCTTCGTCATTATATATTTCTCCTTTTCTTAGTTGTGTTTTCTTTATCTTTTTTTTCTTTCCTTCTTTCTTTTTTTATTTATCTTCTTTTATCTCTTTTCCCTTATTTCTTTCTTTCAATTATAAGTTTTTTTCTCGCTTTATTAGTTGTCGCTTTTTCTTATTTATTTCTTCTTTCTTATTTATGCTTTCCATCTTATTTATTTCTTCTTTCTCAGTTGTGTTTTTGCTATCATATATCCTTCTTTTATTATTCTCTGCTTGCTTATTTTCTTTTATCTCTCTTCCTCTATTTCTTTCTCTCAATCATCATCTCTTTCACGCATTCTTAGTCGTGTTTTTGCCATCTTTTTTCCTTCTCCCTTTCTTTTCTTTTCCTCATTAACTCCATCATCGGATCGTCGTCATTAAATACATCATCATCTACTGTTGATTTTCTTCTATCTCTCTTTCAATGTCTCTCGTTCAATTATCTTTCTTGCTTTCTTAGTTATGTCTGTTTACTTATTTTTTTTTCATAACTCCATCATCGCTATCGTACTTCTTCCGTTCTCTTCTCCTTCTCCTCCTATTCTTCCTATTCCTTCTTCTCTTCCTCCTAGTTCTTCTCCTCCTCGTCTACCTCATTATTATATACATCGTCATCCACTTCGCTATTCCTTCTGAGAAATAAATACTTTCTTTATTTAGATTTTTAAAAGTCACATTCTAGTGCGGAGAGGAAGAGGGAGAGAGAGGGAGAGGGAAAAGGAGAAGGAGAAGGAAAAGGAAAAGGAAAAGGAGAGAGAGAGAGAGAGAGAGAGAGAGAGAGAGAGAGAGAGAGAGAGAGAGAGAGAGAGAGAGAGAGAGAGAGAGAGAGAGAGAGAGAGAGAGAGAGAGAGAGAGAGAAGAAAAAGTAAAGTAAAAAGTTAAAAAAGGAAGAATGAAAGAAAGAAAGAAAGAAAGAAAGAAGAAAAGAAAGAAAAAAGAAAGAAGAAAGAAATATAAAAAAGTTGGAAAAAAGAAGAAAGAAAGAAAGAAAGAAATTAAGAAAAAAAAGACATAGGGGGAGGTCCTACTTCATGCTCATTACCGTCAAATATCACTCCTTAATTATTCACTAAGGTAATTAAACGTGAAGAATCAAGTGGCTACATTTGTCATTATTATTCACTCTCCTCTCTACGTGATGTATGACAATTAAACTTTTTTCCTGCACGATTATTTTATGTTGTGTCTTTAGGTAATTCAGCTCGTTTTTGTACATGAATTTTTTAGTGACATTCCATAATTAGTTTATTTTTCGAGTTGTATATATTTTTATGATTTTAGGTTTGTTTTTCAAGCTTTTTCTCTCCTTGATTTCTTGTTTTCTATTATTTATATGTTTTTTGACTAATATTTTCCTGTTTTATTCTTCCTCTCTCTCCACATTTTTCTCTCTAATATTATCTTCTTTTTCTTTCTTCTATACTTACTATCTCCGTATCATCCTTTTATACGTACGGTCTTGTCTTCTTAAGTAATCGATAACATTTCTTTTTGTTCATTTTCATAACATGTTTTAACTACTCATTCATCTGTTTCACCTTCTCCACTATGTTAGCGCCACTTCTATCACATTCATCATCGTCATTATCACCATCATCGTCACTATTTATCATCATCATCATCACCATGCTCATCACAATTGCTACTGTCATCATTAACCTGGCTATTATGCTGTTATTGACCACATTAGCTCTAGAGTCAACATTTACTAACAAACACTAGATTAAAAAAAAAGAAAAAACCTATTACTGCATATGTTGTTTGGTTTCGTAATACCGTTTTAGATATTGCAGCTCTGCCTTTGTTTGTTAATTTAGCGCTGGCCTGTTTGTTTACTTGCTTGTTTACTTGCTTGTTTACTCTGTTTCTTAATCTGTTTTTGCGTCACCGGAGTCTCATTAACCTGGAGTCGATGGCTGATTGGAACGGCATAAGCGTCTTTGTGGTCTTTGTGTGAGCTTTCCTTGCTCTTTCTGTATGAAGTGGAAGGCTGTATAGAGTGTGTGTATGTTTGTGTGTGTGGTGGGGATGTGTGTATGTGTGTGGAGGGGGGTGCGTGTGTGCGTGTGGGTGGGTGGGGGGAGAGATGTGTGTATATGTCTGGGTGGGGGTGGGGGGTGCGTGTGTGTGTGTGTGTGTGTGTGTGTGTGTGTGTGTGTGTGTGTGTGTGTGTGTGTGTGTTTCTGTATGCATTCCAATTTTATTCTTCCCTCTCGCCATTCTCTTTCCTTCATTCCCTTCGCCTTCTTTCCCCTTCCAGTCATTATCCCGCTCCTCTCTCTCTCTCCCTCTCCGTATCTCTATCTGCTGTCCTTCTCCCCTCTTCGTTCATTCCTATTTTCCGCCATTCCCTGTGTTTTACTTTTTCTCTCTCCCCTTCTCTCTCTCCCCTTCTCTCTCTCCCCTTCTCTCTCTTTCCCCTTTCTCTTATTTTTTTCCATCTCATTGTATCGCTTCCTTTCCTCTCTCCCTTTCCCTCTCCCTTTCTATTGCTCCTTCCTTCTCTCTTTCCCTTCTTCCTTCCCTCCATCTCTCCCTCCCTCCCTCCCTCGCTCTCTCTCTCCCTCTCTCACTCCCTTCGTCCATTCCTCTCTCCATCGGTCGCTCTCTGCATCGTTCATTTAATAATTCTCAAGGCACTGCACGAGAGAGAGAGAGAGAGAGAGAGAGAGAGAGAGAGACGGGGTTGGGGGTACATAGTGTGTGTGTGTGTGTGTGTGTGTGTGTGTGTGTGTGTGTGTGTGTGTGTGTGTGTGTGTGTGTATCCAAGTGATATAAACGTACATGTCCAAATATTCATGGAATGGAATATCTTGATCTAAAGAAAACATACACATACTCTCTCTCTCTCTCTCTCTCTCTCTCTCTCTCTCTCTCTCTCTCTCTCTCTCTCTCTCTCTCTCTCTCTCTCTCTCTCTCTCTCTCTCTCTCTCTCTCTCTCCCTACCTTTATATTTCCTTCCGTCACCCCTTTCCTTTGTGTCTGCGAAATGGGGGATAAAGGAGAGGGGAAAGAAGGGGCCGGCGGTAAGACTGATAGGCAGGGGAGGAAGGGAGAACTAAGCAAAAGTATAAGGGGCGGGAGAGTCGTGCTATTGAGGGAAAGAAAGTATTAGAGGTAGAAGACTCGTGGCAGAGAGGGAAGAGGGAAAGAGCTTGAGAAGAGATCTACGCTGATGCAATGTTAAGCAGTGTAAGGAACGGGGAAAGGAAAACAGAAGAGAGGGAAGAGACAAAAAGTAGAAAGATGGATGGAAAAGGGGAACTGTGAAGGCAGAAGGGAGGTATGGAGGTGGAGATGAAGTTGAGGAGGAAGAGAGAAGAAAAGAGAGAAGGGATTAAGTTGCAATGGTGGAAGGAAAGATGGGATGGAGTGAGAGATGGTTTGACAAAAGGGAAGTAAAAAGATGGAGGAGAAGGGAAAGGGGAAGAAAGAAAGAAGAGAGAGAAGGGATAAAGATGAAACGATGGACGGAAAGAAGAGAATGTGAAGGAAGAAGAAAGGTAAGAAAGTGAAGTGAAGGAGAAAGGGGAGAAAAGATAGATAAGTGATAAAGTTGGAGCGACAGATATAAGGAAGGAAAATGTGAAGGAGTAGAAGATTAGAAGATGGGTAGGCAGGAGGGAGGTAAGGAAGAGGATAGTGATGAGGCAAAAGTCGACAATAAGGAAGAGGGTGTAGAGGGCAGCGTCCAGAGAGGAGGCATGGTTGATGATAGGGAAGAGTGTGTTGAGCGTAGTATATTGAGAGGGGGGATGGATGATGATAGGGAAGAAGGTGTAGAGGGCAGCGTCCAGAGAGGAGGCATGGTTGATGATAGGGAAGAGTGTGTTGAGCGTAGTATATTGAGAGGGGGGATGGATGATGATAGGGAAGAAGGTGTAGAGGGGAGTGTCCAGAGAGGAGGCATGGTTGATGATAGGGTAGAGGGTAAAGAGGGGAGTGTCTGAAGAGGTCTCCATTACTTCCTATCTATGGACAAAGGGGACAGGTTAAACAAAGATCCCTAACCTTCCCCTCTCTTTCGTTCACTTCCCTTCCCTTCTGTTTCCTTCTTTCCCTTCCTTGTTCTTCCTTACCCTTTCCTTTCACTTTCTTTCAGTTTCCTTCTGTTCCCTTCCTTGTTCTTCCTTTTCCTTCCTTTTCCTTTACTCACATTTTTGCCCATTTCTTTTTCTTCCCTTTTTCTGTCTTCTCGTTCTTTGCCTTCCCTCGCCTTTCCTTTCTTTCCTTTCATTTTCATTCATTTCCTTTCCTCTCCTTCTCTTCCCCTTCTTTCCTTTCATTTCCTTCCCTTTCCTGCCCTTCCATTTACTTTCCTTTACTTCAATTTCCTTTCCTGCGTTTTCATTTCCATCCTTTCCTTTCCTTTCCTTCCCTTCCTTCTCTTTAAATTTCCTTCCCTTTCCTTCCCTTCCCTTCCCTTCCCTCTCCTTTCCTTCCCATCACTTTCCTTTCCTACGGTTTGATTTCAATCCTTCCCTCTCCCATCCCTTTCCTTCCCTATCCTTGCGTTCGTTTGGCTGTAAATCTCTAGTCACACTTTTCTCTTTCTCATTCCACCTTTCAATTACATTTCCCTCCATTTCCCTCTGCAATAGTTTTCCCTAACATTCATTTTTCATCATTCTCGTAAAACTAAGTTGGATTCCTCTCTCTCCCTCTCTGCTTTCTGCCCCTTTTTACTCTTTTCCTATCTCTGCCTCTCTCTCTTTCTCTGCTTTCTGTCTGTTTTCCTTTTTCCTTTCTCTGTTTCCTCTCTCTCTCTGCCTTCTGTCCCGTTTTTCTCTGTTTTCCTTTCTCTGAGTCCCGCATCCATTTACTCTCTTTACCCGTCCTCCCTTTATATTCAAGCTTCCCTCTTACTAAGCCTTCATTATTTACTTCTCTCTTCCATTCCTCCTCCTCCCTCCTCATCTCCTATCCTCTTCCTGCTTTTCCTTTCCTCCTCTCCTCGTCCTTCTTGTCGTCGTCCTCGTCCTCCTCCTCCTCCTCTTCCTCCTTCTCCGCCGCTTCACCTGCCAGCCATTACAGGTATGCGTCTCCAATTCGTCACGTGATATTGTTCAAGTCTGTCAATAGGTGCACAGTGCTCAATAAGGTTATCAGTCGTTGCCAGTCCCGCGTCATCCGCTTATGCTTGCTCCTTCCTCACTGGTTGTTATGGTTTGCTTACTCACTGGCTGGGTATTTTTAGTTGGTAACGGTTTTGTATTTTCTTTTTTGCATTCGTCTTTTTTTTCCTTTTTTTAGTACTTTAATATTGTTTTTTTCTCTTCTTTACTCCATTGGTTTATGCTGTAACTGTTCTTTTTTTTTGTTTTTCTATATACTTCCTTCCGTTTTTCTTTATCTTGCTCTCTTTCTTTCATCTTTTCACCTCCCTCACCTCACCCGCCACATCCCACCACCACCACCACCACCACCAAAACACGAAGCCCACCTGTTGTAAATTCTCACACAAGTCGATCATGAAGGCAGAAATAGTTTATCGACCCCGGGCAGGTGTACGAGTGAGCGCATGTGGGACGGAAGGGGTAGTACGGAAGGGCAGGTATGAGACGGTGGATGTTTAGGTATGTTGGAAGGTGGAAACAAACAGACGAACAGGCATTGGGACTTGTACACAGGCGGAATATGAAGACAAACACAGCGGCCGGCAGTCATTCGCTATCAATATGTGGAGTTCATAGAAGCACTTGGAATCAATACAGTGTACAAGCGGCCGATCGTTGCGCCATCTGACGGCTCGACGGCGGACTAATGTACTACTTCTCTTAATATTCGACGCAAGTGTCAGAGTTCTCTTGACAGACAATTATCCGCGGCTATTACTATTATATCCAGCACCTGACCATCCCCTTTCGTGTGATGTCAAGATGGTTTTAGAAGGGAGTTGGATATTCAGACTTACGATGCCCTTTTATGATGTCAAGATGGTTTTAGAAGGGTTTGGATATTCATAGTCACGATTTCAGGGCTTTTAGTGGGATTCGTTTCTGCTCCCAACTTGCCAATTTTGTGATAAATTCTAAACGTCTATATAAAAGAATGAAACCAGTCTTTAAAGCTATAGTGGGCAGTTTTGAAAGGGGTTTTGTGAGTTGTAACCCAGTTTTATAAAGAATTCAAGAGCTAGATGAAGTAAAGTGGTGGAGTGGAGGTAGTTTTAGAATTGAGTTTGGATATTCAGAATTACGAGTACAGAGCTTTCAGTGGGATTCGTGTTTCTGCTTCCAACCTGCCAACTTTGTAAGGGATTCTAAACGACCTTATGGAAGAGTACAGCCAGTCTGTGAGGCAATGTCAGACTGTTTTGGAAAGGGTTTCGTGAGTTAGAACCCATTTTTAAAGCGAATTCAAGAGCTGCATATAGTAAAGTGGTGGTTGGGGTGAAAAGACGAAATAAAGAAAACATAACAAAAAAAACGAAAAGACGAAAAAAGTAGAAAAAAAACATGACAATAAGTGTACTGTATAAACAAAAGTAGATGAATGAGTAGAGCAAATTTTGATATCGGCTACTGTTTGAAAAGGTTATGCAAGAGGTCCGTTCTTCCCAAGGTGACAAATGGATATCGGACATCTGGAAATAGCACCGCACTTTAGCGATCCTGATTACTATACGGGTTTACGGTATTGATTGAAGGAAGGCAAGAGAGAGAGAGAGAGAGAAAACTATGCGGTAATTAAGTGAGAACGTCAATAATTACTGAAACAAAGGCCCATGGAGTGCTTAGTCTTTGTTATATTGTTAAGCCAAACGAGTATAGGATGTTGACCAGCTCCTCCCCGCTTTTATGATGCTGTTGAATATAGAAGGTGAGTGCTTTGTTTAGTGAGAAGTAATAATTAGACGTAGGAAAAGTAAGCGAACAGGAACGAGAGTGAAAGCATGAAGAAGGTGAGTGCTTTGTTCAGTGAGAAGAAAAAAAATTGACGTGGGAAAAGAAATAAATGAAGAAGAACGTGAGTGAAAGGGGGAAAAAGAAGTGTTAGGAAATATTGGCACTTAGGAGGAAGCTGAATACTTTTTAATTAACAAAGAGAGAGAGAGAGAGAGAGAGAGAGAGAGAGAGAGAGAGAGAGAGAGAGAGAGAGAGAGAGAGAGAGAGAGAGAGAGAGAGAGAGAGAGAGAGAGAGAGAGAGAGAAAGAAAGAAAGAAAGAAAGAAGAAAAAGTGAAAGAAAAGAAAAAATAGGAAGGAAGTAAAAAAAGAAAGAAAGAAAACAGATAAATGAAGATAGAAAAAGAAAAACTGAATGAGAGTTAGAGAGAGCACACGCAGACAAAAGTAGAGAAAATAAAACGAAAAATAAACTAGCAGAGAGAGAGAAAGAAAACCAATCACCCAACGAACGAAACATAAATAGCTAAACAAACAGACGATGAAAAACACATATACACATCTTGATAAAAAAAAGAAACATACCAAGAAACACCACAAAACAGCACAGGAGCAGTAAATAGCGGGCTTTTTTTTTTTTCATTATTGTTTTTTTTACGCCCTTGATTGTCTCCACTACTGTAAAAAAAAAAGAAAAACACGCAACTTCTTTTTCCCTTATTCCGGGCTGTACTTTGGCGCCATCAAGCAATCCATCGTTGAATAAGAGCGAGGAGAGCGAGCAAACACGTCCCTCACAGCAGCTACTATCGACCTTTCTACAGCGCGACCCACTCACTCACTGCTCCGGGCCAGGCCAAAAAAAAAAGAGGAGATGCATTAAATAAGAGAATGTAACCGCAGTGACCTGAATCCCGCAACAGTGTGACCGAGTTTTGGAAGCGTTGGCGTTGTGTGGTTAGCATGGGAGTCGGTAGTGGGCTGCAGGTTAACGTATATGTAGAGTAGAAGCGATGATTACCTCCTTTTAATACCTTCTCATTTGAATACCGCAACAGTGTGACCGAGTTTTGGAAGCGTTGGTGTTCTGTGGATAGCATAGGAGTCGGTAGTGGGCTGAAGGTCACGTAAATGTAAAGTAGAAGTGATGGTTACCTCCTTTTAAAACCTTCTCATTTGAATAGCATCCTTTTTTTATCTTTTAGGGTTTATTCCAAGTACATTGTGGCCGAGTTTTCGAAGCATTGACGCTCTGTAGTTAGTAGAAGTGCCGGTAGAGGTCTGAAGGTTAAGTATATGTATTGTAGAAGTGACGTTTAAGTACTCTCAGTTTCTCCTCATTTGAATAGCATCGTTTTTCATCTTTTTATTATCCAATGTACACCGTGACCCAGTTTTCGAAGCTTTGGCGTTCTGTGATTAGCATGAGAGCCGGTAGAGAGCGGAAAGTTAAGTATATGTATAGGAGTAGTGATGTAGACCTCTTTGCTATTCTTTCTCATTTGAATAGCATCCTTCTTGTTCTCTTTTTTTTATCCCGTGTACATCGTGACCCAGTTTTCGAAGCGATGGCGTTCTGTGGTTGGCAGGAGAGTCGATGGAAGGTGAACTAAGTTAAGTATATGTATAGGAAGGAAGCTGCTTATCTCTTTTCAATTTCTCCTCCTTAGAATAGTGTCCCCTTTAATTCATCTTTTTCAGTAGTGGGAAATTT
Source organism: Eriocheir sinensis (assembly GCF_024679095.1). Taxonomy (NCBI): domain Eukaryota; kingdom Metazoa; phylum Arthropoda; class Malacostraca; order Decapoda; family Varunidae; genus Eriocheir; species Eriocheir sinensis. Next base: position 3,209,502 of record NC_066529.1, on the reverse strand, counting down.
GGTATGTGTCTCAATTTCTCCTCCTTAGAATAGTGTCCCCTTTAATTCATCTTTTTCAGTAGTGGGAAATTTGGTATGTGTCTCAATTTCTCCTCTTCCTCCGTAAAACCCTTCAGACTAGCCTCCTCTCTTTTTTTATCTTTTTGTTTTAGTATTGATATCTTGGGTATGTGTTTCATTGTATTTTCTTTATTTAATTTATTTTTTGTAGTAAGGGAAGCATCGTGAGAGTAAGAAAAGACAAGAAAAGAACAAAACCACTACAAAAACAGGGGATTGTCTACTTTCTTAAATTCCCTTAAAATCAAATTTGTATATATATTTTTTTAGGGAGTAGGAGTAATCTACGGATAGTCTTATTTCTCCTTTTAAATCGCTTCCTTTCCTTCATCTCAACTTTCCATCTTTTTTTCATATTTGCGATCACTGTTTTTTTTCCGTTTCAAGTTTCCTTCATTCTTTCCCAAGACTCAACAAATCTCTTCCTAAGTTTCTCCTGCATCCTCTCCATTTTCCTCTTCCCGAATATTTTTGTCATCTGTCTATTCTTTTCCTTCCACATTTCCTTCATCCTCATATTCCCGATCGTTTTCCTTTATTTCCAATCATTTCCTTCCTCCTCCTCCTCCACCTCCTCCTTCTCCTCCTCGCTTTCATCTTCCTCCGCTTTCCTTGACCTTCTTTTCCTTTAATATGAATGATTATTTTATTAGAATATCCGACCATGAAGACACCAGGTCGATTATTAGAGAGAGAGAGAGAGAGAGAGAGAGAGAGAGAGAGAGAGAATGTAAACAAATGATTTCAAGCAACTCTACCTTGGCCGACTCTCTCTCTCTCTCTCTCACACACACACACACACACACACACACACACACACACACACACACTCTCTCTCTCTCTCTCTCTCTCTCTCTCTCTCTCTCTCTCTCTCTCTCTCAATCACACACGCAATCACCATGACAACGAGCAGTACCCACACACATTTGACCTACACGTGACCTCTGACCTGACGGGGGGACTAAAATAGAACCGGGCTGGAGGACGTAAATAATGTGATAAATACAAGTGCATTAGTTCCTCCTATATCCAGCGTACCTGTCTGACCCCCTACCTGTCCGCTGTTTGTTAATTATTGGATGCATACAGGTACCGTGTTTGCGTGCGTGCGTGTGTGTGTGTGTGTGTGTGTGTGTGTGTATGTGCGTGTGGATTTTGTTTGTTTGCTCCCATGATCGATGATGTCAGGGTTGCATCATCGTCTCGTTAAGTACTTGTGTGTTGGTTTTGTTTTCTCATTGTTCTTTTTTATGCTAAAGGCTGTTATTAGTGCTTGCGTGGGCTGTGTGTGTGTGTGTGTGTGTGTGTGTGTGTGTGTGTGTGTGTGTGTGTGTGTGTGTGTGTGTGTGTGTTTTGTTTTATATATATAGTAACTGTGTGGTGTTTTTTTTACCTTTCACTATCAATATCATCATTATCATCGTAGTCATCATCTCTATATTTTTATGGTTCTCTGTCTTTCTTTTCATGCTAGCTTTCTTTCTTCATCGTATAATCACCATCATCATCATAATCATCATCGTCATCATCGTTATCATCTCTGTATTTTTATGGGGATGTCTTTTTATTTATTTCTCTACTTCCTTGCTATCTTCTTCCTTCATCGTATTAACACCATCACCATCATCATCATCATCACCATCATCATCACCATCAACGTCATCACCATCATCATCATCATCATCACCATCATCATCATCACCATCATCACCATCATCATTTTTTCCTTTACATGTTTAATATCTCCTTCCTTCATCGTATTGTATTCCCATTCTTCTTTCTTTCTTTTTTTTTCGCTGGCAACAATGGCTCCTGCATACTTCTATTCTATAAATCGAAAGACTTCTCAGAATTTGTTAAGTTGTATTCCTTTTGAAAATCGATATAATACAAGTTCTTACCTGACTTACTTTTTATACCTCTTACTTTCTTTCTCCTCTTCTTTTTCATGTCTTCTTATTTTCTTCTTTTTTTTACTTTCTCTTCTCATTTTTCCATTTTTTTCCATTTTTCATGATTTTTTGATTGATTGTTTCTTTTCTGCTTTTCTTCTCTCTTTTTTCCTTTTTTTTCCTTTTTTCTCCCTTTTTTTCTTGTCTTTTTTAATTCCCTCTTTTTGTCCTTTCTTCTTTATCCATTTCCTACCTTTCCCTTTTTTCTCCTTCTTTCCTGCCTCTTCTACTTCCTTCCTCGCTATTTTTTTCCTTTATCATCTCCTTCGTTTTTTTTCCTTTCTTCCTTCTCCCCTTCTTTCATTCTTTCTATCTATCATTCCTTCATTCTGTCCTTCCTTTATTCGTTCTGTTCTTCTTTATTCTCTTTTCTCTCTCCTTCCTTCCTTCCTTCCTTCCTTCCTTCCTCTTTGCATAATCATAACATTTGTTCTCCTCCGTCTACTCTGCTCCTTACTCTTTTAAATCCTCCTCCAACTCCCTCCTCTCTTCCTCCTCCTCCTCCTCCTCCTTCTCCTTGACTTTCCTACTTTACTGAACTTTCCTCGTTGCACGTTCTCCTTCATTCCTTCTTTATTCGTAAGTGGTTCGCAGTTCAAGAGGAAGGAAGAGGAAGAGGGAGAATATGAAGACAGGAAGAACGGTGAAGTAAGAGGAGCGATAACATGGAAGAAAAGGGAAGATGAAAAGATGGAGAAGAGGGAAAGTGAAGGTCGTAACTAAGAGAGGAAGATGAAGGAGGAAGAAGAGGAGGAGGATGAAAAGGAGGACGGAGAGAGGAATACGGAATAAAGATTAGAGAAGAAGAGGAGAATGTAGGAGGATAATTGGAGAAGGAGAATGGACGAGAGGATATTGGATAGAGGTACTGATGAAGAGACTCAAGATAGAACGAGGGAAGGAAGAAGGAAAGGAAGAAAGAAAGAAAAAAGGGAAGGGAGAAATATGGAAGGCAAGAAAAGGAAAGAGAGAAGGAGAGGAGAAAAAGAAAAGAAGGGAAGAAGGAAACACTAGAAGAAAGAAAGGAAGATGAAAGGAAAGAATGAGAGAGGGAAAGAAAGAAAGAAAACAAAAAGGAAGGAAGGAAAAAATAGGAAGAAAATTCAGAAAAAAAAGAAAAGTAATAATGAAAAAAAGAAAAAGGAAGGAAATAGGAAGAAAAAATGAAAGATACGAAAAAAGAAGAAAGGAAAGAAGAAAGCAAAGACACATCTCACAAGACAGGAAGGAGGAACAAGGAACGAAGAGGAAGAGGAAAGAGAATAAAAGAAAAGAGAAACGAGGAGGGGACAAAGAATAAGAGGAGAAGGAAGAGACGGAGAACACTGTTATGGGGAAGAGAAAACGAGGGAGGAAGGAGAGGAAGAGATGAAAGAGGGAGAGTGTAATACTGATAAATAAAGAGAGGAAGATAAAATGGAAGAAGAGAAAGAGGGAAAGGACAGTAGGGAGTGAAAGAGAGAGGGATAAATTGGTAGAGAGAGAGAGAGAGAGAGAGAGAGAGAGAGAGAGAGAGAGAGAGAGAGAGAGAAGAAACACAGAACAAAAGGGCATAGATGAAAGAGGAAATAAAGGAAATAGGGAGGAAATACCGAAATAAAGAAAGAAACAATTAAAACGAGAACAACGGAGAGAAAATACATACTAGAAATAAACAAAAAAACTACAAAATAACGAAGAAACTAGAAAAGAAAACAGAAAATGTAAGTGATTTGAAATTGAATGCTTAAAGAAAATAAATCAATAATGAATAGCAGATATAAAAAGTTGACGGAGATTGAACTAAAATAGATCCTACTGCAAGATGAAATATTGGCAAGGGAAGGGGAGGGATGAAAAAACTTAAATGGATGAGAAGGAGAATAGGAAATGAAAGGCAAAGGAGAGAGAGAGAGAGAGAGAGAGAGAGAGAGAGAGAGAGAGAGAGAGAGAGAGAGAGAGAGAGAGAGAGAGAGAGAGAGAGGATGCGAGAACCAGCAATAAAGAAGAGGGAGAGGAACGAGTCATCTAAAAGCAGGACCAAAAATAATACGAAGAAGAAAGGAAGGAGAAGGAAGGGAAGGAGAAATGGAAGCGGGGATGTAGAAGTGAGGAGAAATGAGAAGGGGAAGACGAAGGAGAACAAGAATGATAGGGAACAGAGGCCAGACGAATGAGAACAGAGAAAGGAAGGATAAAGAAGAATGAGAAAGATGTAAACGATAGGAAAGAAAAGAAAGAATGCTGGTGTAAACTTGAAGAGGAAGGAAATCAGAAAGGAAGAAGACAAAGATCAGATAAGGAAAGAGAGGAAGGGAAAATAACTAGGAGCAAAACTACGTAATAAAGATGGGAACCAAATGAGAGAAAATGGAAATAAGGGAAACGAAGAGTAGAGGGAAAAAATAGAAAATAAAAATAAGAAAAATTACGAAAGGGGAGTAAGGGAAAAACATTATCAACGAAAAAAACTGATGCACATGTCAAGGAATTATACATGCTAGATCATACATTTATACATACTTCATACATAGGCATACATACATACACACATACATACAAACACACATTTAAGCTTCACATACAAACTTACATATATATAAACACATACACACATACGAGCTAATATATAGAAACATACATACACAGATACATATACGTTCACACATTCATACATACGTACACACATTGTCAACAGCATTCTCCAACACAATCGTACACAATCAGGCAGACACAAGCGCGCGCAAACACCTTCTGAATGATACGAAGATTAAAGAAATCGACCGAATCGAAGTTGCACAGTAGAAGAGAGAGAGAGAGAGAGAGAGAGAGAGAGAGAGAGAGAGAGAGAGAATACCTTTGCACCCCCCTCTCCCTCTAACCCTAGCCCCCTGACCTTCCAAGAAATTCCCTCGCCTCTTCTCCTCCTCCTCCTCTTCTTCCTTCTCCTCCTCCTCCTCCTCCTCCTCCTCCTCGCCCTATTCTTTATCTCCTTCCCATCAGTAGATCTTTGGGTCAGGAGGTCATCCAATCACCAAACAGTTACATCATCACCAGGTCAATCAGCGTTACGACATCAGGTCACACCACACTCCGAAATTGACCTCTCTTTTGGCTTCTCCTCCATACTCTTTTTTTTTCATAGGGGACAGTGGGCAGTGATTAGCGGGGCATTTCTTTTCTTTTCTCGGGGATTTCTTGACCTTGAGTTGTTTCCTTTACTGTAAAAGAAAAACTATACTGGAGGCCTCGTTAGCGGGTCAGGTCAGGCCGGGAGAGGATCATCAGCAGGCTTGTCCACATGTCGTCAGCAGATATTGGGGGCGCGAGGCAGGTTGATTGGTCCACCTGAGAGAGAGAGAGAGAGAGAGAGAGAGAGAGAGAGAGATAATAAGATGAAGTAGGTTATCTTTCGCGAGCTACCTTCACTTAACATAACACACACACACACACACACACACGTGCTACACATAGCTACGCGCGTTTTCATGGAAATGCTCAATAATTTAAGAAGGAAATAAAAATCGTTCACGCAGGCCATTATCTCTCTCTCTCTCTCTCTCTCTCTCTCTCTCTCTCTCTCGCTCTCGCTCTCGGTCGCTCACTCACTCACTCACAGTTACTCATACCCGAATGATTCATCTTTTGATTATTTTTATCGTCATTAATTTTTTTCCGCATATTTTTATTTATTTTTTTATTTTTCATTTCTTATTAAGTCCTTATTTTATTCCTCCATTTCCTTGGTATTAAGATTATTCTCTCGCTGTATCTCTTTTTCATACTTAAATTGGATTGCACTCTTTATTCTTCCTCCTTTTTTTCCATTTTCATTTTATTATTTATTTTATTTTATTTGTTTGTCTATTTTATATCCTTGTCCTTAATTCATTGTCTTCGCTTAGTTACTGTTGTCCTTTATTTACTCTTGTTCTTCTTTTTCTTTTTTATGCTCCACTTCTCAATGTCACTGTCTTTCTACTTTCTCTCAATTCTCCCTTGCTTCCCCCTCCTCCTCCTCCTCCAAACCCTTCCCCTCCTCCTCCTCCTCCTTCTCCTCTTCCTCCTCCTCCTACTCCTCCTACTCCTCCAAACCCTCCTCCTCCTCCACATTGTCATACTAATGGTAAAAACTTGTACGATAGATTGCAATACCTGGTAACATCTGTTTTATGCTGGCTGTCACATTTATCTTGCGTCACCTGTCCACTCCTTCCTACTCCATTGCTCCTCCCTGTTTTTTCTCTTCCTCCTACTTCTCTACATTCTTCTCCTCCTCCTCCTCCTCCTCCTCCTCCTCCTCCTCCTCCTCCTTCTTCTCGTCTTGCTCCTTCTCGTCCTCCGTGATGGATGGGACATACAGGACATCATTAAAACTATTGATCAAAGACACTTGAAGTTATTCGCCTCTCTGTTCACATCCATGAAGTCGTCGAGGAATTCGTGCGCCGTTGCTGCGCCTCGGGACAGTAGGAGGACGGGGGCAAAAAACAGTTAGAGGCAGTAGATAAGGAAAAGATGAAAATTGCTAAAAGAAAGGATGAAAAGGAAAGGATGAAAATAGTTAAAGCAAGTAGATAAGTTAAAGGATGAGAAAAAGTTAATGGAGGTAGATTGGAAAAAGGAATTAATAGATAGAATTTGCTGGAGATAAAAACAAAACTTGACAAAAAGACACGAAGCGATGAAAAGGTTGGACTGAAATCGGTTCAAGGAAAGGAAGAAAGGGTTTGTGGGGAAGTGAAGGTGTTTAGAGAGTAGGTGTCCTTGGAGTGGAAATATGGCGGAAAGACGAAAAAAAAGGGAGAATAGTGAAATAGGATGAGAAATTACCTTGATTCTACACGGGAAAATGAAGGTGCCTATATAGTTAGCTAATGAAGTTGACGCAGGAGAGAGAGAGAGAGAGAGAGAGAGAGAGAGAGAGAGAGAAGGAAAAAGAATGAAGAAAAGAAAGAAGAAAGGGAAGAAGAAAAGGAACAAAAGAAAGAAGAAAAGGAAAGAAAAAAGGAAAGAAGTAAAAAGAGAGAGAGAGAGAGAGAGAGAGAGAGAGAGAGAGAGAGAGAGAAAGAACCTACAGGCATATTAGATGATATTTGTGAACCATTATGAGGCGTGACACGATATTGGTAGGGGGGGGGGGGATTGGGAGTAAGGAGGAGGAGGGAGGGAGGGAGGGAGGAGGCAAAATGAGGTGGCTGAGGAGAGCTATGGGAGAGGTGGGAGTGGGACGTGGGTGTAGTAACCAGCCCGTTGTGTACTGTAGGTTGCCATAACAGACCGTCTTGTTTGGTGTATCTAGGGGCATTGGGAGGTGACGTATGCGAAGGAGATGTGGTGTATAGGGACCCGCTAAGTACTGAGTTGACTGATTGATAACCGGGTGATTAGTTAGGTCTCGTGCTAGAGTTCAGAGGGAGTATAAATGGGGGTTGATTAAAGAGAGAAAGTGCTGTGTTTTGTGTGAGGATATATGAAGAATGATGACTGGTTAAGAAGGAAAGGGTGACGGAGAAGACTAATGAAATGAAGGATAAGATATAGAGGTGAAATCCCACAAAAGGATGGAACTAAAGAAGGAAGGACACTGGGTAGGAAAAAGAAAGAAAGGAAAGTGGAGAATGAATAAAAGAAAAAGAAAAAAATAGAGAAAAAGGAAAGTGGAGATGGAGGTGAAGGAATGAAGGTGGAAGGGAGAAAAGGGTAGTATGTTTTTGTGTGGTTAAGCGTAAAAAGTTGACCGGATAAGTGATGGTGGTGGTCACAGGGCGGATGAAAATTTGATAAAACTCTACGGGCTTGTCGTGTAGGATTTCATTAAGGCTTCTGTTTCTTTTTTCCTCTCATTCTTCTTGAGCTTTATTAATATTGTCGTTGTTGTTATTGTTATTTATTGCTGCTGTTGTTATTATTATTCTTTTTATTCTTCATTATCTACTTTCTTTTTTCTTTTCTCATCCTGCTGTTTTTTCCTGGTTCATTTTTTTACTCCGATTATTTTCTACTTTTTCTTCTATTATTTTCTTCTTTTTCTTCTATTATTTTCTTCCGCGTATCATCATTATCATATTATTATTCCCCCTCCCCCTCCTCCTCCTCCTCCTCCTCCTCCTCTTCTTCCTCTTCCTCCTACACCTCCTCCTTCTCCGCCTCCTCTTCAAATTCCTGCTCTTTTTATAAAGCAACATGTTTATTCAGACCTCAAAATTCGTATCGCATCTCATTATCCCCACTAACTTATGCAAACAGTCATACATACATAATTCTTCGTTTCGTCATCATAGCTCGCCATCAAGTCAAGTATATCATCATTATCCTTTCGTTCCTGCCACCGCTATTACAACTTTTTCTCCTCCTCGCCTTCCTGTACTCGACCTCATAAATATGCGTTTTTGTTGGCCTATATTTTCCGCTCAATCGCCCTCGGGGACATAATGAAATATTGCCTCTCTCTTTCGTGACAGTGATAATTATAATATTTGTGTATATTAATCTGACAGTCAGTATTTTATGTATACTGTCTCTAACACACACACACACACACACACACACACACGCACACACACACATGACGTGACCTCAGGCTGATCTATTTGTATTATAACTTTTCTGATGGAATATACACAGAGAGAGAGAGAGAGAGAGAGAGAGAGAGAGAGAGAGAGAGAGAGAGAGAGAGAGAGAGAGAGAGAGAGAGAGAGAGAGAGAGTTCAACGAAAAGAAATAACATTCATAAAAACTTTTGCCCGCTAGTTCACGAGTATAAACTATCAACTCCACTATTATGTTATGACCTCAACAATAAACCGGCGCAAGTATGCACATAAACACACACACACACACACACACACACACACGCAAGAATATACATGCAGGACTAGGAATTCAGCTTAAATAATTTAACTATGTTTTTTTATGTGAACGTCCTATTTTGTTTGTCTCTTAATGCTTGGATTTAAATAGTAAAAGAGAGAGAGAGAGAGAGAGAGAGAGAGAGAGAGAGAGAGAGAGAGAGAGAGAGAGAGAGAGAGAGAGAGAGAGAGAGAGAGAGAGAGAGAGAGAGAGAGAGAGAGAGAGAGAGAGAGAGAGAGAGAGAGAGAGAGAGAGAGAGCAGGGAATGGCGCTAGAGTGTGAAGCAATATCAATATCGTTTAGTCTCACATCGTTTTCTGTTCCCGTGACGACGAAGCTCTAGCGTGAAATTAGTGGCGTGTGCACCTACAAAGACACACACACACACACACACACACACACACACACACACACACACACACACACACACACACACACACACACATTGATAGTCGACGAACTGGAAAGGCGATCAGATCCTTTGTATATTTTTATTCTCTCCTGCTATCGAATCGTTGACGTAACTTCCTCACATGTTCCATCATAGCATTTCATTTCAGGTCACCAGTGTGTGTGTGTGTGTGTGTGTGTGTGTGTGTGTGTGTGTGTGTGTGTGTGTGTGTGTGTGTGTGTGAATGACGTCAGGACCGGAGCGGGAAATGACGACCAGCTCTTAATAATTGCGGTAGGACATCAATTATGGTCGTTTTGGGTGCAGGTAACATGGGCGGTGTGTTGTTGTAGTTGCTGTTGTTGTTTGTGGTGGTGGTGGTGTGTGTGTGTGTGTGTGTGTGTGTGTGTGTGTGTGTGTTAACCAGTTTCAATAGCATATCAATTATAACATCAGTTTCTTCGCATTTTATTTAGCTTTGTTTTATTACCTTGCTGCACTTGTTAACAAATAATATGTTTTTCTTTTGTGTAGTATTTCATAGTTTTGATGACCGATATTTTACGTTATTTCTTACATGTTTTTTTTGTGTTATTACTTCCAACTCCTGTTATTGCATTTTTCCGATGATCATTTTTCATATCCGATTCTGCAACATTTACTCCTGCAATTCACTTTCATTACGAGTTAACTTACGCAAGTGACGCTTTAATTATGTTTTTTTCATTTCATGTTTGCCAGAATTTATACGTTCATGATAAACTTTTCCGTGCTGCATAAAAGTGATCAATTTCTCCTTTCGTTTCTATATCATTTTTTTCTTGCTTTAAGTGTTCTAATTAATCACGTGTCCTACTTTCACTATTATTTTCAGACACATTTTTTTATTCTTCTTCCGCTTTGGCATCAGTACATTTTTTTCGTTTAATATATTTTTCTACCAGGGAAAAATAACAATTCATATACGTGTTTTTTATTGTATTTCATTTACATACAATTTTTCCTTTCCCAGTATCTCATTTTTGCGTGATATTTTTTTTCTATTATTACATTTCTCTCGCTGACCTTTAACCATTCCCTTAACATTTTCTCTAATAAATCTAGTAGCGTGCATAGCCGACATTTTTCTTTCACATTCTACACTTCATATTTTCCGTTATATTTCTCTTTGTTAAACTTTTCCAGAGAGTACAGAAAAACAGTTCATCTTTCCTTTCCTGATTTCGTTTCTTTTTTTAGATTTTAAACACGCGATTCAAATGTAAAAATAAGCCAATCTCTTTTCCTTTAACTTTTATGAGCGCAGACTTATTTTTTCTGTTTCCTTTCATAACGTTTTTAGAGACTGGGAATATTTTTTTTAGGTAAGTTTTATCGGCCGTAGCAGTAAAAGTCTTGCTATATATTTCCCTCCATTCATTTCACTTAAACTAACATGGGGATCATTTTTTGCGTAGATTTTAACAGCCGTCCGGTGATGTGTTTCCGTCATTCATTTCACTACAACCAACATAGGATCATTTTTTGCGTATCGGCCGTAGCATTAAAAGTCTTGCTATATATTCCCTCCATTCATATCACTTAAACCAACGTGGGATTATTTTTTGTGTAAGTTTTATCAGCCGTATCACTTCAGGTCCTGCGATATTTTCCCATCATTGATTTCACGTAAACCAATACAGCGTCCACCTTATCCTGTGCGCCGCCACCCTCCTCCCTCGGGTCATTCACACCTTGATATATATATTCAGATATCATGGGTTCTCTTTTTTTCTTTTCTTTTTTTTTTTACTTGTTATTGCGCCTTCTCCTCCTCCTCCGCCTCCTCCTCCTCCTCCTCCTCCTCCTCCTCCTCCACCTCCTCCTCCTAGTTTGCACCCAATGACAGTTATTGTTTTATCTTTTTCCTCTTGATCTTTATTTTCCTGCAGCAAGCGGAGATTTTTCCAGCGTTGTCTTCTGTTAATTATGCAAATGGCGGAACTCTATTGTGTTTTTCTTTTCCCCTTTTAGACTATATTTTATCATTCCTTTTTAGCTGTTATTTGCAAGTCATTTACTATTATTATTATTATTATTATTATTATTATTATTATTAGTAGTAGTAGTAGTAGTAGTAGTAGTAGTAGTAGTAGTAGTAGTAGTAGTAGTATCATTATTATTACTACTGTTTGTATTATTGTTGTTGTCCTTATTATCATTATTTTAGGTATATATACATCGTTGTTTTTTTCTTCTTCAACCATTTTGTGTCCCTTTCATCACTTCTATTTTACATTTTCTCCTTCATCATTATCATCATCATCATCACTCACCATCACCATCATTATCACCATCATCATCATCATCAAATCATCATCTTCAGCATCATCTTCAGCATCATTATTACTATCACCACTATCTTTGTTATCATCATCGTCATCACCATCATCATCGTCGTCATCATCGTCATCACATTCTCCTCCCTCGTCGCAGGTGTACCCCGACGATCCGTACCTGGCCGCCTTGGAGAAGAAGCCCATCCACAACATCCACAACAACAACAACAACTACAGCAACAATAACGGCATCATGTCCAACGTAAGTGCAACGCTATGAATTTCACTTCCACTATATATTTTTTTTTCCCCCCCCTGAGCCCAAACATTCATTACAGCTTCTCGCGTTGGTGATGGTGGGTTGTTGTTTTTTCCTTCGTTTCTTTTTTTACCTCTCTGAAAGCTGCTCTCAGAATGCTAATGGGTGGGTGAAGGGGGGAGGGGGGGGTGCAGGTGGTGATGGTGGTGGTGGTTGTATTTATAGTAATGGTGGTGGTGGTGGTGGTGATGTGACACTAGTAAAAGAAGTATCATGGTTGCTGTTGCTTTGGTGGTGATGGTGGTGGTGATGGAGATACGAATGGTGGTTTTAGTGGTGGTGATGGTTGTTCATGGGTGAGGGGTAGTGTTGTAGTAGTAGAAGTAGTAGTAGTAGTAGTAATAGTAGTAGCGCTGATTCGGGTAAGAGGAATAGTGGTTGTTGGTGATAGTGAGTGTGGTAGCGAGGTGAGATGGTAGTGCCAATGAAGATGGTTAGAAGATGATGTGGTATATAGCAGTAGGACAGAAAGGGTGGTCGTAATGTATGGTGGTTATGACGTCAGGGGTGTCGTAGTGGTAGACGCAGTTTGGTGGTAGTGGTAGTTGTTGCTTGTAGATGTTAGAAGTTCTTAGCAGTTAGTTAGATGTTAGTAGATAATAGTCGTAGCGGTAGTGGTATATTTTTAGAGGACACAGTACGTCCATGAAAGTTAATGGGAAGCGTATAATATTGGCAGTGGTAGGATGGTAGTAGTAGTTAGAGGCTAGTAGAAGTCAAAGGTAACGGTATGGTAGTGGTAGGAGTAGTGATGGTATAGTGGTATGGCATCAGAAGAAACAGCATATAGGTGACTCGTAATAGGAAGTACACTGTAGATGAAGGGAATGATGGCAATGGTAAAAGATCATTGTCGTTTTGTGGTGGTACAGGTAGTGGTTGTGGTGGTGGTTTGATAGCAGAGGTACCAGCATGTTTTAGTGTGGAGGGAGCGGTATTGGCAGTGGTGGAAGGAAACCGGAATTTATATGCATGAAGATTAAACCATTGTACGTTTTCTGTTTTGTGTGGATTACTTTTTTTTTTTTTTTTTGCATAAACTAAGAAAAATAACATTCAAGTGCGCGCGTGAGTAGTAATCCGTTTTTTTTTACTAGATAGTCGGGAATTATGGGCGATAGATAGTCGGGAATTGTGAGTGATAGATAGTCGGGAATTGTGAGTGATAGATAGTCGGGAATTGTGGGTGGTTGGGTGGTAGATAGTCGGGAATTGTGAGTGATAGATAGTCGGGAATTGTGGGCGATAGATAGTCGGGAATTGTGAGTGATAGATAGTCGGGAATTGTGGGTGGTTGGGTGGTAGATAGTCGGGAATTGTGAGTGATAGATAGTAGGGAGTTGTGGGCGATAGATAGTCGGGAATTGTGAGTGATAGATAGTCGGGGATTGTGAGTGATAGATAGTCGGGGATTGTGGGTGGTTGGGTGGTAGATAGTCGGGAATTGTGAGTGATAGATAGTCGGGAATTATGGGCGATAGATAGTCGGGAATTGTGAGTGATAGATAGTCGGGAATTGTGAGTGATAGATAGTCGGGAATTGTGAGTGATAGATAGTCGGGAATTGTGGGTGGTTGGGTGGTAGATAGTCGGGAATAGTACGTGAGTCGGTCGAGTAAAATCATCAAGCCATAAACTTATACACAAACAAGTTGGAATAGACAAGAATAACATAGTGAGTTTTTAAGCAAAGGCAGACACGAGTAGGAATCATGGTTCTTTTACTCCTATTATTTAAGTTTTCGTTTCAGCGTGTCAGCGAAATGAACGAGAGAAAAGGTCAACGTACAAACGAGTTAGAACAGGAAAGAAAAAACATGGTGGGTGTTGGTGGTGGTAGTGTGAGGATTATTGAAGATTTTTCCTATTGCGTGAAGGCTCAACGAAAAAGAAAAAAAATAGTGTTGCTTCACGGTTAAGCCTCACCAGAGAGTAATGGCACGGTTTTCAGACTTTTGTGTATTTGGCAGTATCTGGAAACTTCACGCCTTAAAGTAATGGCACGGTTTTCAGACTTTTGTGTATCTGGCAGTATCTGGAAACTTCACGCCTTAACGGAATTTTAACGGACATTATTTGATAAGTTAATAGGTTGCCAGATGTCTTTTTCTAAGCAGCATCCAGTAAACAATGGCATTTTTTCATAGTTATATATACCCGATTTGCAAATGTTATGTAGATGCAGGTTCACAAGGTTATTCTGAATGTTCGCAGATATATATAGATGATGTTTTGAGGTTGAGTTTCAGGATGTTCAAGACCTCATCTGTAAACAGCAACATCAGTTTTTAAGCATTATTATACTTGTTAACTTACCGTAACATTCATTCACTCATTTATTCAGTTACAACTTTCCTCATTCATCTACGAATAAAACGTATTTTGTTCATGTATATCATAGTATTTAATTAAAGTCCATTAGAGGAAATGTTAGTGTTCTGTGAGTAGATTAATTAACGAAAATGAAATTACGGAAAACGTGTATGTATGAAAAATGTATCCTCCCCGTCCACCGTGCGTGTGTGTGTGTGTATGTGTGTGTGTGTGTGTGTGTGTGTCAGTGAACGAGCAGGAAATAAAAAAAAGATTTATTAGTAAAATGCACAACTTTACTTCAAATTGAAATACACTGCTGACCTATACTTTTCCAACTGCTACGCCCAGTTTCCCACATGCAATAAAAACACGAACACACACACACACACACACACACACACACACACACACACACACACACACACACCACACACACACACACACATCTACCCTTATACAAACCGAAAAATACGATAGAAAATATAATGCAAAATTCTCTAGAGGATTTCGAAAAGCCGAGCAGACTGGGTAAAAAAAAAAATAATAAAAGAAATAGTACAAGTAGTGTGTTCTTTTTAAAAGCTTAATATAATCCTTCTCTCTCTCTCTCTCTCTCTCTCTCTCTCTCTCTCTCACACACACACACACACACACACACACACACAACAATCCTCCATGATATATAAGATTTTTGTGTGTGTGTGTGTGTTTATTTATTTACTTAAGTACATATTCGTGCATTCATATCTTTCCTTTGTTGTGTTTGTTTATTCATTTATCATTAGTTTACTTTTATTTTTGTTTTTTTCTTGTTATTTGTTTTTTTTTTTCATTTGTTGCCCGGCTGGTGTATGTTCGTACGTACATAGCCTACGTATATGCGTTTATTTGGATATGCATATGTATGTTTGTTTGTTTATTGTAAGTGTGTGTATGTTTTATGTATTTGTTGTATGTTAGTCAGTTTGTTTGTCAGTTTGATTTGTTTCACGCCCGTCGGCAGCGATCCGCGTCCGAGCTGGCGAGGACAAAAAATATTCGAAAATTGTACAAACATTCCATCTATCAGTTCGCCCGTGTACATATTCCTCCGCCTGTCCGCTTCCGTACACACACACACTCACACACACACACACACACATGGATATTTTGCGATTTCCCTTCCACTTCTTTGTTTTTTTATTTCATTGTTTTCGAATTTTCGCCTCAACCTGTCTGTTTTCCTCTCTCTTTTTCCTGTTTTAATTTTTATTTCCAACTCCTCTTTTCTTCTACTCTCTTTTTCTGCTTCTATTATGTTCACTATTCCCTTCCTTTACTTCATGTTCTTTATTTCCCATTCGTCCTTCCTTCCTTCCTTCCTTCCATCCTTCCTTCCTTCCTTCCTTCCCCCGTTTCGTCTTCCGTCGCATCCACTTCTTTTTCTTCCTTCTCTTACCTCCCCCTTTCACCCTTGCCTTTCCTTCCTCCCTCCTTCCTCTCCTCCTCTTTCCCTCTCCCATCGTGTACAAAAATAGCCAAAACTTTCTTCTTTTTAACGCTTTTGTGCTATTATCATTATTGTGCATCCCGGAACACACACACACACACACACACACACGTAGTTGTTGCACGGAGGGGTCCTTTTAAGAGAGAGAGGGTTGTGATGCTTGTGTTTTCAGTGTCTCTTCGCCGCCCTCACCACGTATATGGGCAGCGTCGTTCTTGCGAGGCGATTCTCTGTAGTCGATTAACCCGTTTTCCTCTTTACCTGCCCTCCCCTCTCTCCCTTGATTGTGTTCCCTCTCTGCTTGTCTACTTCCTTTATTTAACCTTTTACTTCTGCTTATTTCCGTCTAATGTTTTCGTTTGTATAATCTCATTTCTACATTTTTTTTTCATTATTTTCCTTTTGCTTGTGTTCCTCCGTCTAATATTTTCTTTTGTAGGCTGGTATTATCTCGTTTCTGTTTATCTTCTTCCCTTATTCCCTCTTTTACTTGCGCTCCTCTGTCTCACTTTTTCGTTGTTTTATCCCATTTCTTCATTTTTTTTCATTATTTCTCTTTTGTTTGCGTTCCTCCGTCTAATGTTCTCTTTTCTATTATCTCGTTTCAATTTATCTTCTTCCCTTTTTCCCTCTTTTATTTGCGCTCCTCTGTCTCATCTTTTTCGTTGTTTTATCTCTTTTTTTTTCATTATTTCTCTCTTGTTTGCGTTCCTCCGTTTAATGTTTTCTTTTATATTTCTTCTTTTATTTTCGTTTCTATTTTCATACTTTCCTTATTCTCCCTTTTACTTGCGTTCTCTGTCTCTCATTCTTCTTGGTATTATCTCGTTTTTACTTTTTTTTTCATTATTTCCTCTTTGTTTGCTTACCTCCATCTTGCATTTTTCTTACTATTTTTGCCTAGAGATTAGTTTTTCTTTTCCTTTGCATTCTTTCTCCTTTCCTTTTTCACGTGTCTTTCCTCTTTTTATTTTCCTTTCTAACCCCCATTCACTTCTCTCATAAATCCCTATATCTTATCCTCCTTCTCCTCCTCCTCCTCCTTTTCTTCCTCCTCCTCTCCTCTTCCTAATACTCTTCTTCTTCCTTTCTTTCCGTTTTCTCTCATTTTCTACCTTTTCCAACTTTTCAGCTTTTTCTAACCTTTTTATTCGTTTTGCTCTTTTTCAGTAACTATTTTTTATCTTTTACCTTTTTTTATCTTTCTTTTACATTCTCTTTAACTCTTTCTTGCTTTTTAACCTTTTCCGCCCTTTCTGCTAATCCCTGCACCTTTCACACTTTTATTCTATCTTTTTTTTTCTTCCTCTAAGCTTATTTTTATCCTAGTTCGCCTTTACTCCACATTCTCTTAAAAACGTTGCGTCATTCCACTCCTTAACCTCTCCCCCCCTTTGTTCCTCCACCACCACTTACTTTGCCCCCCCATACTCTTTATCACTCACTACCACCACCTCCATCATCACTGCACCACCCACATCCCCTTCACTACCTCCCATCCAGCACCCCCTTCATAATGCAAGCCCACCATCCCTACCCTCCCCGCCTCTCCCCACCCCTCCAACCCCTTCCTCTCCTCAGTATCCCCGTTTTGTAGTTCCAGACTCCACTTTCTTGAAACTCCGCCTTAAAGTTCCCCACGAAGAGCCGAGAACAAATACCCTTAATAGACTACACACACACACACACACACACACACACTCACACACTCACACACACACACACACACACACACGCACACGCACGCACGCACACGCACACGCACACACGCACACGCACACTAATGAAACACCACATTTTAATTAAGCGAAAAATTTTTGTGCATATTCCCAGTTTCTTTTGCTTAGAGTAAAGAAAGATGATCGGAGGAGGAGGAGGACAGGGGAGGGCGGGAACAGATGGGAGAGGGGGGGTGAGAGGTTTGTGGGGTAGGATGCCAGAAAAGATGAGACATGCAAATTAGAGGTTTGCATTGTGTGTTCTTGGCACTAGACATTCGCAAAGTTTTACTCGAGATCCAGACAGCAAAAATTATGGAAAAAGTGAAAATATTGTCTAAGACGAATTACCAGTTGAGTCTCCTTACGCCGAATAGCAAACAAAACTCATTTTAAAATAAAATGGTGGCACCGCCCCTGCCAGCGGGGGCGGCGGGGACAGCAGTCCCTGACTAGATGATGGTGGCACCACCCCTGCCAGCGGGGGCGGCGGGGACAGTATCCCCTGACTAGATGATGGTGGCACCGCCCCTGCCAGCAGGGGCGGCGGGGACAGTATCCCTGACTAGATGAGTTTGGCACCGACCCTGCCAGCGGGGGCGGGGGGTACAGTATCCAATGACTAGATGATGGTGGCACCGCCCCTGCCAGCGGGGGCGGCGGGGACAGTATCCCCTGACTAGATGATGGTGGCACCACCCCTGCCAGCGGGGGCGGCGGGGACAGTATCCCCTGACTAGATGATGGTGGCACCACCCCTGCCAGCGGGGGCGGCGGGGACAGTATCCCCTGACTAGATGATGGTGGCACCGCCCCTGCCAGCGGGGGCGGCGGGGACAGCAGTCCCTGACTAGATGATGGTGGCACCACCCCTGCCAGCGGGGGCGGCGGGGACAGCAGTCCCTGACTAGATGATGGTGGCACCACCCCTGCCAGCGGGGGCGGCGGGGACAGTATCCCCTGACTAGATGATGGTGGCACCGCCCCTGCCAGCGGGGGCGGCGGGGACAGCATCCCCTGACTAGATGATGGTGGCACCGCCCCTGCCAGCGGGGGCGGCGGGGACAGTATCCCCTGACTAGATGATGATGGCACCGCCCCTGCCAGCGGGGGCGGGGACAGCATCCCTGACTAGATGATGGTGGCACCGCCTGCCAGCAGGGGCGGCGGGGACAGCATCCCCTGACTAGATGATGATGGCACCGCCCCTGCCAGCGGGGGCGGCGGGGACAGCATCCCCTGACTAGATGATGGAGGCACCGCCCCTGCCAGCGGGGGCGGAGGGGACAGCAGTCCCTGACTAGATGATGGTGGCACCGCCCCTGCCAGCGGGGGCGGCGGGGACAGTATCCCCTGACTAGATGATGGTGGCACCGCCCCTGCCAGCAGGGGCGGCGGGGACAGCATCCCCTGACTAGATGATGGTGGCACCGCCCCTGCCAGCGGGGGCGGCGGGGACAGCATCCCCTGACTAGATGATGGTGGCACCGCCCCTGCCAGCAGGGGCGGCGGGGACAGCATCCCCTGACTAGATGATGGTGGCACCGCCCCTGCCAGCAGGGGCGGCGGGGACAGTATCCCCTGACTAGATGATGGTGGCACCGCCCCTGCCAGCAGGGGCGGCGGGGACAGCATCCCCTGACTAGATGATGGGGGCACCGCCCCTGCCAGCTGGGGCGGCGGGGACAGCATCCCCTGACTAGATGATGGAGGCACCGCCCCTGCCAGCGGGGGCGGCGGGGACAGCAGTCCCTGACTAGATGATGGTGGCACCGCCCCTGCCAGCGGGGGCGGCGGGGACAGTATCCCCTGACTAGATGATGGTGGCACCGCCCCTGCCAGCGGGGGCGGCGGGGACAGCATCCCCTGACTAGATGATGGTGGCACCGCCCCTGCCAGCGGGGGCGGCGGGGACAGCATCCCCTGACTAGATGATGGAGGCACCGCCCCTGCCAGCGGGGGCGGCGGGGACAGCAGTCCCTGACTAGATGATGGTGGCACCGCCCCTGCCCGCGGGGGCGGCGGGGACAGCAGTCCCTGAAGAGATGAGGGTGGCACCGCCCCTGCCAGCGGGGGCGGCGGGGACAGTATCCCCTGACTAGATGATGGTGGCACCGCCCCTGCCAGCAGGGGTGATGCATATCACAGATGAATATCACAGTTGGTTACGGTGGCACCGCCCCTGCCAGCAGGGGTGGTGCATATCACAGATGAATATCACAGTTGGTTACGGTGGCACCGCCCCTGCCAGCAGGGGTGATGCATATCACAGATGAATATCACAGTTGGTTACGGTGGCACCGCCCCTGCCAGCAGGGGTGATGCATATCACAGATGAATATCACAGTTGGTTACGGTGGCACCGCCCCTGCCAGCAGGGGTGATGCATATCACAGATGAATATCACAGTTGGTTACGGTGGCACCGCCCCTGCCAGCAGGGGTGATGCATATCACAGATGAATATCACAGTTGGTTACGGTGGCACCGCCCCTGCCAGCAGGGGTGATGCATATCACAGATGAATATCCCTGAGGTTCGCCTCGCCTGGTGCGGACGGCCGCGACGTGTCGGTGGCCGCGGTGGTCGTGTTGGCGGCGGCTCCCGCGGCCAGGGAGGAGCGCCGCCTCGCAGCTCTCATGTCCCCGTCCCCGCGATGCTGCTGGGTCCAGCACGGGGCCGCCATTCCCGGACCAGACGACCACGGCGACGCCAACGGCTGTGTCCACCCAGACATTGTGAAGCGAAGTAAAAGAAATTCATCTGATGACGCCTCGAGCCACGGATATCGTCCTCAGGCCTCTGTGGGAAGGTGAAGAGGCGCGAAGGTTGCGTTGAGGGGAGGCGGCTGTGGGGACGGCGGGCGATGGCAAAGGCGGGAAACTCCTTTATTCCTCCCTCCCTCCTTTCTTTCCATTTCTTTCTTTTTTTCTCAATCCCTCCCTCCCTCCCTTCTTGTTCTTCTCTTCCTCCTTTCCGCCCTTTCCTTTTTTCCACTTACTTCACCCTTCTTCCCTACCGCTCCCATCGCGCACCTTCCCTCATCCTTCATCACTCTTCACTCTCCTGACTCCTTACTTGTGCTATCATCGTTCTATCCCTTCCCTAACAACCCATTTTCGTTCCTTCTCTCTTCCTTCCCTTCTTCTCTCCGTCCTGCCTCTACCTTCCTCCCACACACTTTATCCGCCTACCCTGCTTTCCTTCCTCATCTCTACTCTTCTTGCTGCCCTCCATTTAGACTTCGTCCCTCCACTTCCTTTCTCCCTCTCGGCTTCCTCTCTTTCACTCCACCTGTCTGAGAGTTCGCTACGACCTTCCAGCCACCCAAACAACCTTACCACACATTCCCAGATTACCACAAACTCGCCCCCAAACACAGACTGACATATTCAATAGACCTTAACGCCTCTCCCACACACCTAAACTATACAGACAATGACTAAGTGGGTAACAGCTTAAGAAATAGTAAACTAATATGTCTGGACCCTCATTTCCTTACATGCCATCCCAGAACTTGCAACACGACGCCAGACAGAATACTCAATAACAAAACAAAATACACAACATAGCAATACACCAAGGTCCCGCAACACTAAGAACAAGCAAAGGGGAAAGGTATAGGAACAAGGAGTAACAGACGAAGATACACGTACAGGGTGAAGGAAGCATTGGACGTGGACGGGAATTATACGGACGCGAAAATACGGACGCAAGAGTGACGCAAGACTCAGCCACGGACGGAGAAAGATGGACGTGAGAGGGAGGAGAAATGGTGCGTCTGGGAAATAAGAAAAGAGAGTAAGGAGAGGAAGAGAAGGAAGAAGTGAGATAGTAAAAGGAAAAAGGCGGCGAGAAATGTAGGGGAGGATAGGAGGAGGAATTTTGAGAGCACACGCACACGAGACAGGTAAATTGTGTAGGTTAAGGTGAATTACTGAGAGAGAGAGAGAGAGAGAGAGACTTAGATTTACATAAATACTCACATCCCACACACCCTATGGGCTAAACTAGGTGCTCCCTCCTAAAACCAAAACAAAAGTACATAAAATCAAATGGCCACCTAAACGGAACTTCTACCATAACGAATCTTAAAGTGAAGGAAGTGGTGGCCGAGTTTGGTTTTAAAGGAAGAATTTACACAGTGCTGGACGGCATAGAAGAGGAAAGAGAATAAGGAGGAAAAAAGATAGGAAAAATGTGTTTGTGTAATGAAGATGATAGATGAAAAATGTATGTATGAGGAAGTGAATGTGAAAAATATAGGTTAATGTAGTTTGTTGAAGTAATGAAAGGATTAGTTTAGGGCTAATAGATGAAAGTGGGAAATGTGTTAATGGGACAAATGAAGAAAATGAGCAAAGAGCATAACCCTAATTGTGGTGGTTATGACCGTGTGTGTGTGTGTGTGTGTGTGTGTGTGTGTGTGTGTGTGTGTGTGTGTGTGTGTGTGTGTTGCTTTGTTTAGTGAGTGGCTTTGTGCCATTGTTCTCGTCTCCACACACACACACACACACACACACACAAATACAAACACAAACACAATACTGATTGGCTCTCTTCGATTATTATAGCTAGTGTGTGTGTGTGTGTGTGTGTGTGTGTGTGTGTGTGTGTGTGTGTGTGTGCGCGCGTGTGAGTTAGTAAGGAAATTAATATTTTACTTATTTCCTGGAACGTCGCCGGCAGAAGACGCAGCTGAACACACACACACACACACACACACACACACACACACACACACACACACACACACACACACGAGTCCTAATAAGAATCGCATTTCTCAGCGAATTTAATTAAAACTCTTAATGTGTGTGGGTATGTATGTGTGTGTGTGAGAGAGAGAGAGAATTCCCTTTCAGTTGACGGAGCGACTCGGAAGACAGTGAAAAATAGACATGAATGGAAGAAACCCTCCATGAGACACGTCACCCTTGCTCTCTCTCTCTCTCTCTCTCTCTCTCTCTCTCTCTCTCTTACAGGTAACGAGACACAATTTCCTAAACCGCTTCTGTGAATACTTTACGACAAGACTTTTTTTTCCGTATTTTTTTTGTTGTTGTTGATGATTTTGTTACGCCCATAACCTGAAGCCTACACATATTTTTCTTCTTCTTCCCTTCTTCCTCACCCTCCTCAATCCTCATCCTCTTTCTCCTCTTTCTTCTTTTTTCCCTTCTCCTCCTCCTATTCTCTTTGATTGCGATTCGTTCCTTCCTTTCTTTCTTTCTTTCTTTCTTTCTCTTTTTCTTCTTTCCTTCCTTCCTTACTTCTTTCCTTCATTCTCCTCCTCATCCCTTCCTTCCTTCCCTCCTTCCTTCCTTCCTTTCTCTTCCTCCTCCTCCTCCTCCTCCCTCTCTCCCTCCCCCTCCTCCGCCTCCTCCTCCTTCTCCTCCTCTAATTTGTATCAACTGTCATTAATTAAGCGTTTAAACGGAAGAGATGATTAAAATTCTGACCTCAATATTCAGTAGCGTTTTCTTTACTTATTTTCACCGTAATCTTCTCTATTTTTCTTCGTTTTCCTTTTTTTTCATTCGTTACAAAATTAGTAGTAATAGTAGTAGTAGTAGTTGTTGTGGTTGTTGTTTTTGTTGTTGTTATTGACTTACCGAGCGACTATATATATGTGTGTGTGTATTTGAAGGTATTTATGTATGCATATTTATAAAGTATTGAGGCGTGCTAGTATTTTGTTTGTTTGTTTGTTTGTTATATTTTATTTATTCATTAATTTTTTATTTATTTATTTTTATTTTCTTTATCATTATTCTAAAGTTCGTAAAGCGTCTAAACGTAAGATCGAAAAGTAGGTCATCCACTCATTAAGTGTTTTCCGCAACCCACTTAACGTCTCCCTAAATAAACATACTTAATCATTTTATTTCTGCGTCAGACCTTCATTATTTTACATTATCCCTTTCAATAATTTTCCTCGTGTAACTCAATGATGCTCCCGATAATAATGACTGGGAACCTTCATTAGTCAGGCAACGCTGATTAAACATTCTCTCTCCTCTCGTCTATGCTGTACAGCGATTCCAAATTATATATAAAAGTAAGTTAAGGGGAAGGGGAGATTATTATGCCCCAAAAACTAAATAAAAGGGAAGGGAGATTATTCTGCTCTAAAAAGTTGATTAAATGAAACTCATGCAAAAAACTAATATAAACCAGCTGAGAGAGAGAGAGAGAGAGAGAGAGTCATGTGAAATATATTCCTCGTTCATTTCACAAGCAATGCACAACTCTCCCATTTACTTTAATTTGTGGGGAATTCGTTCGTCCTTCACTCCTTGCACGTAAAGAGAGAGAGAGAGAGAGAGAGAGAGAGAGAGAGTGAAAGGAGAGGACATAAGACAATAAAGAGTCTGAAAAATAAAAGAAATAGTAGAGAAAATGGGGAAAAGAAGTGAAGGGATTTATACGAAAGGAAGAGAAATAATAGAAAAGAAGAGAAGGGAGAAACGGGAGAAACATGTAGAAAGAGCAGAGGAAGAGAAAATGGGAGAAAGAAATCTAGGGGGAATTAAAAGAAAAGAAGAAGGAGAAAGATGGAAGAGGCGTGTTGAAGGAGGAGGGTGATAAAGTGGAGAAGGAAGACGAGAAGTGATGAATAGCCGTGAGAGGAAGGGAAAAGGGGAAGGAGTGATGGAAGAGAATAATATGTAAGAAGGGCTGAAGGAGACGTGGAGAGAAATGCAAGAAGTGAGAGAATATGGATAAAGGGGACGAAGGAATAAGGGAAGAAAAGAATGAAAGAGGGAATTAAGGGAGAAAGGCAAACTAGGGGGAAGGAAGGAAGAAAGGAAGGTAAACAGAAGGAAAACCAGAAAGAAGTAAGACAGGAAGGAATGAAAACTATAAAAAAAACATGCATAAGGCAGATTGGAGGGAAGGAAGGAAGGAAGGAAGAAAGGAAGGAAGCAAAAAGGAAGACGGAAAATAGGAAAACAGAAAAGGAGAAAGACAGAAAGAAATGAAAAGTAAAGAAGAAAATATACATGAAAAGAAAACTAAGGAAAATATCTGACAGGGTGGAAATAAAAAACGAAAAACACCACAAAAAAACAGGAAGAAAAATAACAAAATATGAAGATGAAAGAAAATATACGAATGAAGGGACGAAGAAGGAGGAGGAAGAGGAAAAGGAGGAAGCAAAGAGGAGGAAATAAGGGCAAGAGAAATGTTCCATGCGAGGAGGAAACCCCGTAGGCCCGGCAGGAGGAAGAAGAGGAAGAAGAAGAAGAAAACGAAGAAGAAGAAGAAGAAGAAGAAGAAAAAGAAGGTGGAGAAGGAGGAGGAGAGATGATGTGTGAAATAAACTGCTCCACTGAAATTGAAATCCTTGAGACTCTAGTTTGTTTTTAGATTTCAAGGCGTTCAATGTTTACTTATACACCCTTGTAGCACTATTAAAGGTGATGATAGAGGTGGTTATGTAGTAGTAGTAGTAGTAGTAGTAGTAGTAGTAGTAGTAGTAGTAGTAGTAGCAGTAGAACCCACCACGTCAAACCAAGCCGTGATGGTCTTTTCAGTAATATCAGCCTCGGTAATAGCAACACTGGGAGCGAAAAAATAGCTAAAAACGAGAATATTCAAGGATTGCGTTTGTGAATGGATACGAGAACGAGGAAACGTCCATCACTCTGACAGGAATGAGGTTAACATTTCCAGAGAGAGAGAGATAACGATGTCTGATTCACTGCATATCCACCTCTGGCGTTTCCCTCCCCTCCCCTTTTCCTCTCCCCCTTTCACATATTTCCTCCCATCCCTCATCCCCTTACTCCCTCTTCTCCTCCTTCTTCCCCTTCCTCACCTACTCCCTCTCTCCCCTCTCCCCTCACCCACACCTTAAATCCACCCCTTCCACTATCCCTGACCTGTTCTTTCCCCATCCTCTATCGTTCTATCCAATACCCTAACTATATATACCTATTCCCCTTTGCTCTCTATATCTCTCATTTGCCCCTTCTTTCACCTCTTTTTATTCCCATATTATCCCTTATCCATTATTTCCCATCCTCTATCCAATATCCCTGTACTGTATACCTATTCTTTCTTGCTCTCTATCTCTCTTTTTCCCACTTATTCACACTTTTCTTATCCACATGCTATCCTTTATCCAGCCCATCCCATTCTTTATCTTATCTATCAATATCATAAGCCCATCCTTCATTGCTCTCTTCTTTTCCCCTTCAGTATCTTTCCTTTCCTTTCTTCCTATCTTCTTTCCTTACTTCCTTATCTTGCCTAGACGTCCCTCTCTCTTTTATCTTTTATCTCTTTCTCTCTCCCTCTTTCTGCCTCGCCTTTCTTTTCCAGCTCTCTTGTTTTCTTCTATTTCTTCTTCTATGTTTTTTTTTGGACCTTTATTTTTTCTTTATTTTCGTTGTCTTATTCGCCTCTTGTCGCCATCACCACCACCATCACCACCACCACCACCACCATCACCACCACCACCACCGCCATCATATATCTATTTTATCAACCTTTTCTTTCGTCTCTCTAATTAAATCCTCTTTTTCTAGTCTTTTTTTCTTCTTTTCATATACGTTTTGTTTATGTCGCCAGCCTAATTTATTTTTTGCTCACTTTTATCTTTCTCTCTCTCTCCATCTCTTGCTTGCGTTCTTCCTCGCCTCCTCTTTCTCTCTCTCTCTCTCTCTCTCTCTCTCTCTCTCTCTCTCTCTCTCTCTCTCTCTCTCTCTCTCTCTCTCTCTCTCTCTCTCTCTCTCTCTCTCTCTCTCTCTCTCTCTCTCTCTCTCTCTCTCTCTCTCTCTCTCTCTCTCTCTCTCTCTCTCTCTCTCTCTCTCTCTCTCTCTCTCTCTCTCTCTCTCTCCCTCTCTCTCTCGTTCTCTCTCCTCTCTCTCTCCTCTCTCTCTCTCTCTCCTTTCCTCCTCTTCCTCTTGATCCTCTCCTCGTATATTGGTTTCGTGTTCCTCTTCCTCTTACACATTCCTCTTACGCTTTCTTTCTCTTCTTCCTCTTTTCCTCTCTTTTCTTTCTTCTCTGTGATGTTCATTTGGTTTAGTCTTTCTCGGTTTACTGTTTCGTCTTTGTCTCCCTTCTTTCATCTTTCATTCTCTCTCTCTCTCTTTCTCTCCGTCATCTTCTTTCACCCAGTATCCAAAACTTCACCCATATCTCTTTTTCCTTCCTTTATTTCCTTCGTACCTATCTGCAGAATCTTTTCTTTATCCTTCTTCATCTCCTTTTTTCTCTTTCTCCCTTCCTTTCTTTCTTCAATACCCTTCTTTTGTCGATTCCTTATACCCGTTTATCTCCTTCTCCCCTTCCTTCCTTCCTTTCTTCCTTCAATATCTTTCTTTCTCTCTGTCTCCCCATCTCCATTCTTTTTGATTTTTCCTTTCCTTCTCTCCTTCCCTTCCCTGTCCTTTCTTTCTCGATTCCTCATCTATTTTTTTTCCATTTCGTTCCTTCCTTCCTTCCTTCCTGCCTTCCTTCCTTCCTTCCTTCCTTCCTTTCTTCCATACTTCCTTCCTTCCTTCCTTCCTTCCTTCCTTCCTGCCTTCCTTTCTTCCATACTTCCTTCCTTCCTTCCTTCCTTCCTTCCTTCCTTCCTTCATTCATTCATTCCTGCCTTCCTTTCTTCCTCCCTTCCTTCATTCAATATCTCTTTTTTTTACATCCCCATCCTCGTTCATCTCTATCTCTCCTTCACTCCTCCAACATCCTTTTTTGATCTCCTCCCCATCTCCATTCTCCTCCCTCTCCCATTCCTTCTATCCTTCCTTTTCCACCCACGTATCCAGCAGGCAGAGGCGGCACCAACAGCAGCCGCAGCAGGAGGAGAAGGAGCAAAAGAGATCCTTCCATCCCTACTTCTTGATCTTTCTTCCCTGCCGTTTCTGCTCTTTTTCCTCCCTTGTCTCCTCCAGGCAATCCTTATGACCCTCCTTCTTCTCTGCGCGCGCTCTTCGTTCATGCTCGCAATAGTAGTAGTAGTAGTAGTAGTAGTAGTAGTAGTAGTAGTAGGGGAGGAGGAGGAGGAGGAGGAGGAGGACGAAGAGAGGAATAGGAGGAGGAATAAGAGTAGAAGGAGAAGAAAGAGGAAGAAGAGGGGTAGTAAGAGGAGGAGTAAGAGGAGGAGAAGAAGAAAGAGGAGGAAGAGGAAGAAGAGGAGTAGTAAGAGGAGGGGTAAGAGGAGGAAGAGAAGAAAGAGGAGGAAGAGGAAGAAGAGGAGTAGTGAGAGTAGGAGGAAGAATAAAAGAAGAAGAAAGAGGAGGAAGAGGAAGAAGAGTAGAGGAAGAAGAAACAGAAGAAAAAAGAGGAGGAAGAGGAAGAAGAGTAGGGGAAGAAGAAACAGAAGAAAGAAGAGGAGGAAGAGGAAAAAGAGCAGGGGAAGAAGAAACAGAAGAAACAGGAGGAGGAAGAGGAGGAGGAAAAACATTAGCATCAATAGACTTTTTCCTCCTCCTAATCATTCTTAACGTCAATCCTCTCTCTCTCTGATCCACATAAGCTACCTTCCTTTTCCTCCCTTCCCTCGCCTTTCCCTCCCTTCCCTTCCTTCCATTCCCTCCCTCCCTCACCCATTCAGAGGAGAAGCCGTAGAAACAGAGGCAGCAAAGAAGCGTGGCAGCGAAGGCACCGACTTATTCATCCCAATCTTTCCGTTCGAGTTCATCTTGGTCGTCTCTCTCTCCCTCTCCTAACACTCCGATGATTTTGCTCCGTCCTCACTTTTCCTGTCCTCTCCTTCTCTCTCCTTCATCCCCAGTAGTAGTAGTAGTAGTAGTAGTAGTAGTAGTAGATTGACTGACTAGCTGAGTATATCCAATCCCTCCCTCTCTCTCTTTCTAATCTATGACCCTCCTCCTCCTCCTCCTTCTCTTCCTCTTCCTCCTGTTTCTTCTTCTCTTCCTACTACTTCTCCTTCTCCTCTCTCTTTCTCCGTCTCTTTCTCCCTCCCTCCCTCCCTTCCTTCCTCCTTCGTATCAACAATAGTAGTAGAAATAGAAGGGACAGAAATAGGAGAGTAAGTGATTGAATGCTCTCTCTCCTTTCTTCCCTCTCTCATTCTCTCTCTTTCTGACCCTCCTTCATGGTAGTCTTCTTCCACTCTCCTTCCCTTCTCTCCTCTCCTCCTTTCCTTTCTGTCTCCATTCTTTAGTCTCTCTTTCTTATCATCCTTCTCTCCCTCTACTTTCCTCTCCCTCTCTCTCCCTTGTTCTTCACCTTCCTCTCTTCTTCTCACCCTTTGTGCTACTCTCCTTCCCTCCTCTCCTTTGCTACCTGTCTCATTCCCTCCCTCCCTACCTACCTACCTACCTTCCTTTCTCTCATCCTTCTCTCTCCCTTTCTTCCCTATTCTTTGCCTTCCCATTCTCTGCTAGTCCCCTTCCACTCACCTTTCCTCCTTTGCTACTTGTCTCAATCCTTCTCCCTCTTTTTCTCTCGTATATCCTTCTCTCCCTCTCCTCCCCTGACCCTTTCTCTCCCTCACTCACCTTCACTCCTCTCCTCCTCTGTTAACTGTGTCCATCCCTTTCTCTCTCGTCATCCCTCTCTCGTCATCCCTCTCTCCCTTCCACCCCCGCTTCCCGCCGCCGACTGACAGGTGGTTAGGTCTCCCGTGTCATCGCTAACTTCTAAATCGCTCGACACCCCACGATTGGCTGACACGCCGGCCAATGAGCTGCCCGTCGCCATGGCAACCTCTCCCGCTCTGCCCTGCCTCGAGGCGCTTTGTTACTCGGGGAAAAAAGATGAGAAATTAAAATTCCATCTGAAAAGTAAGTCAGTTTCGTGTCCCGATGGATATCACCTTGCGTGCGAGCGTGCGTGCGTGCGTGCGTGCGTGTATGTATTCTCTTTCTCTCTCTCTCTCTCTCTCTCTCTCTCTCTCTCTCTCTCTCTCTCTCTCTCTCTCTCTCTCTCTCTCTCATGTGTAAGCATATCCATTTATGGATATTAGCATACAACACACACACACACACACACACACACACACACACACACACACACACACACACACACACTCACACACACACGTTCACGGCAATGTTGTTTATGTGTGTGTGTGTGTGTGTGTGTGTGTGTGTGTGCAGGTGTTCAGTTCGGAAACATAATAAACGTACACACTTAAAGCTGCTCCTCGCCTTTCATGGCATTGTACGAGGAGGAGGAGGAGGGGGAGGAGGAGGAGGAGGAGGAGGAGGAGGAAAAAGAGGAGGGAGAGGACAAGGGTGAGAATGAAAAATAAGAGCAGAAGGTGGTGGTGGTGGAGGTTGAGGAGGAGGAGGAGAAGGAGGAGGAGGAGATAGAAAAAGCAATGAATGAAGGAAAGAGAGAAAGCGAAGAAACTAAAGGGCAGTAACAGGAGGAAAAAGAGGACACTGAAATAGAAATGATGATGACAAGGAGTAGGAGTAACGAGGCGAAGAAGGCAAGAGGGAATATGAAAACAAGGAGGAGGAGGAGGAGGAGTAAGGTAATAATGAGGAGGAGGAAGTGAAAGAAGAAGGGGAATAACCAAGAAGAAGAGGAGGAGGAGGAGGAGGAGGAGGAGAAGGAAACGGAGGAAAACAATGACGGATAAGGGATGAAGAAGGAGAGTAACAAGGAGAACGAAGATGCGTAAGAGATATATAAGAAGCAAAGAAGAGGAAAAGGAGGAGGAGGAGGAGAAGGAAACGGAGGAAACAGTGACAGATATGCTATAAAGAAAGGGCGTAACGAGGAGGAAAAATCATGTATATATAAGATGTGTATATAAGTATGTGTGTGTGTATGTGTATGTGTATATAAGAAGCAATGAAGAGAAAAAGAGGAGGAGGAGGAGGAGGAGGAGGACAACAAAGATGGCTACATGAATTAGTAAAACAACGATACAACACTTAGACAACACTTTGGATCCTTATTAAAACAGGAAGCAAAGTGGAAAGGAGGAAATAACTTCATAGATAAAGAAAAGACAACACGACACCATCACAAGGAAATGAAGATATAGAACATTGATGAAGGAAATTAAAGAACAAAACACTTATACATACATCATCGTCATTGTCATCTCCTCTTCTTCCTCCTCCTCCTCCTCCTCCTCCTCCTCCTCCTCCTCCTCCCGAAGCACCTCAGGAACTCCTCCGTTACTCGACTCCATTCTCTCTCATCTCCTCGTCCTCAGGGGTACAAACACACAGTATCTCAAGCTCCACCTCGACGACTAACACACACACACACACACACACACACACACACACACACACACACACACACACACACGTACACACACTCCGCAGCTTATGACCTTTGAGAAATAGCTGACGCTCTCTCTTTCTCTATTTTCTATTTCTCTCTCTCTCTCTCTCTCTCTCTCTCTCATTCACAGTTTGGCATTTCACCTTTTCCTACCTTTGACCTCAGCTGACCTCTCTGGGATGCCTGACACCTTCCCCTTGGACTCGACTTTTGACCTTCTTCATTTTCTTCTTTTCTCCTCGCCGACCTTTATTTCTTCTCGTCCTCGTTTCTCCCTCTTTCTCGGTTGTTTCTTGTATTTTATCTCCTCATTTTTCTCCTCTGTTGCCTTCTTCTCTTCCTATAAATTGCAACTCTCTCTCATTTCTCGTTTTCCTCGCTTTCCATTTACGTTGATGATGTTCCCTTTTTATCTTCGTTCCTCTTTAAATCTCCTTCTAGCCTTACCTGTTCTTGTGTCACCTTTCCCAGCTCCATCAAACACTTTTTAATAGAAGGCTCAATAAGAAGTAAGGATATAGCACTCTTCTCTCATTTTTCTCGCTCTTCATTTAGGTTTAAGTTCTCTTCTTACCTCCGTTCCCTTCTAATTAAATCTCCTTCTGTCTTTGCCTGGTACGTGTTCTTGTCTCACCTTTCCAGCTCCATCAAACACTTTTTAATAGAAGACTCAATAAGACGTACAGATATAGCACTCCTCTCGTTTTCCTCGCTCTAAATTCATGTTTATTATGTTCTCTTACCTTCGTTCCCTGTAAAGCTCCTTCTGTCTTTACCTGGTACCTGTCCTCTCACCTTTCCCAGCTCCATCAAACCCTTTTTAATAGAAGACTCAATAAAAAGTACAGATATAGCACTCCTCTCGTTTTCCTCGCTTTTCATTTACGTTGATTATATGTTCTCTTCTTCCCTTCCTTCCCTTTAAATTTCCTCCTGCCCTTTACCTGTCTTTACCTGCCCTCGTCTCACCTCTCCCTGCTTCATTAACCACGTTTTAATAGAAGACACATTAGCAGTTAAAGATAAGTATAAACCATACTCTAAAAGTCTAAAGAAAAACGAAGAAAAAACGACAGCACCGGTCAAGAGGAGTACTAAGTGAGGTAGCAATCATCCATAACATTAGCCACTATAAAAAAAATTCGCGTGCGCTAGTAACGAATTGGGGCCGACCACTAGGCTCATTAAGACATCATGCAGGCGCTACGGAACTACAAATAAGAAAAGAAAAACAAAATCAGTTATTGACCTCTCTTTCAGAAATTGACCTCTCTTTCGGCCACCTCTTTAGATTCGTTTTGTGAGCAGCGAGTAGCGGGCTTTTCTTTTATTATTGTTTACTTTTTTGTGTGCCCTTGAGCTGTCTCCTTTGTTGTAAAAAAAATGCATTAAGATCCCCCTTTTATGTCTTATCCTTAACTCTACATTTCTTTGCTCCGCCTGCAGAGGGAAGTCGACCGCTCGATGTTGGAGGAGTACCTCAACATCGAGCGTGAGATCGCCGAGGAGGAGGCGAACAACCCGATCCAGCCTCTCGAACTCAAGGCGGACCAGCTGGCGCGCCTCGAGCAGGAGATTGACACGATGGAAAGCACCCTGTCCCAGCTGGAAGAACAGACGTAAGTGGTTTTCTTTTTATGTTTGTGTTTACTGGATAGATCGCCGGGTGTTTGACCAGGCGGCTAGGCAGGGTAATAGATGCATCAATGGGTAGGAAGATAAGATGTAGGGAACGTTGATACTGTGTACCAGGCTCATACTATTGATACTCTGACCAAGCTGGAAGAACAGACGTAAGTGGTTTTCTTTTTATGTTTGTGTTTACTGGATAGATCGCCGGGTGTTTGACCAGGCGGCTAGGCAGGGTAATAGATGCATCAATGGGTAGGAAGATAAGCTGTAGGAAACGTTGATACTGTTTACCAGGCTCATACTGTTGATACTCTGACCAAGCTGGAAGAACAGACGTGAGTGGTTTTCTTTTTATGTTTGTGTTTACTGGATAGATCCCCGGGTGTTTGACCAGGCGGCTAATAGATGCATCAATGGGTAGGAAGATGATACTGTGTACCAGGCTCATACTATTGATACTCTGACCAAGCTGGAAGAACAGACGTAAGTGGTTTTCCTTTCATGTTTGTGTTTACTGGATAGATCGCCGGGTGTTTGACCAGGCGACTAGGCAGGGTAACAGATGCATCAATGGGTAGGAAGATAAGCTGTAGGAAACGTTGATACTGTTTACCAGGGTCATACTATTGATACTCTGACCAAGCTGGAAGAACAGACGTGAGTGGTTTTCTTAATACGCGTGTGTGTGTGGACATATTAGTGGGTGTTTGGATAGACCGGTAGGGTAGTAGATGCAGCAGTGAGTAGAGAGAAGAGCTATAGGGGAAGGTTGATAGATTAGTGTGTTCCAAGGTTTTTTTTATACTCTGGCCAAGCTGGAAGAACAGACGTAGGTTGTTTTTTCTGTTTACGGGAATGTGGACAGGACAGGCAGCGGGTGTTTGGATAGACCGGTAGATAGTAGAAGAGTCAGTGGGTAGAGATAAGCTACAGGGGAGGCTGATATGAGTGTTTCTCTTTTTACGGAAGTGTTGACAGGGCAGATTTGGGGTTGCTCGGTCAGGCTGATAGTTAGGGTATTAGATGTGTCTGTCAATGGATAGAAAGATAAGCTATAGGGAAGGTTGTTAGATTTGTGTGTTCCAAGTTTATACTATTCACTGATACTCTGGTGAAGCTGAAAGAACATACGTGTGGATATTGCTGATAGTTAGGGTATTAAATGTGTCTGTCAATGGGAAGAAAGATAAGCTATAGGGAAGGTTGATAGATTAGTGTGTTCCAAGTTCATACTATTTACTGATACTCTGGTGAAGCTGAAAGAACATACGTGTGGATAGATCATGGTGTGGTTAGACTTGCAGGAAGCATAGTAAAAGGAGTTAGTTATTCATACATGATTTACCCCTACTATATATTACTGTCCCTATAAATGCATTGCTGTTCTAATAAAAAGTTTAGCAGGCAATTACTGGATATACGTGACTTCTGACAGATTGGGGTATGTAGTAAGTTGTTAAATAGGTTAGGAGTTTGATATCATTGAGGGTTTTTTCTTTACATATATTGCTTTTTCAATCAAGTGTTCTGCAGGGAATTACATAAAAATAGTGTAGATTGTTATTATGTTACATTAATTAGTTGACAAGTGAGATTAAATTTACAGATCGAATAGAGAGTACCCAGACTCATAAACTTTTAATAGACACGCTGGTAAACACATAGGTAAGCCCTTTAATTAACATCATCATCTCACCTTAAACTTTCACACACTAATCTTCCCTAACACTAATAATCTTTCATGGGTTCTTAATCACCATACACACACAGGTAAACACGTAGGTAAGCCGGATAATTAGACGCATAAATCCCTCTGAAGCCTCTCCTTGATTCCGATGACATCTCCACCTCAGACCCTCCTACCTCAACCCAAACTCCCCACTCCCACCTCCTCCTCAACCCCCACTCCCCACCCCCACCTCTTTCTCAACCCCCACTCCCAACTCCCACCCCCCTCTTTAACCCCGAACCTCCACTGCCATCCCCACCTCAAACCCCACCCCTTCAACTCCCAACCCCCACTTTCAGCCCCATCTCAACCCCTACTCCTTACTCCCAGACACATCTCAACCCACTCTCAACTCCCAGCCCCATCTCAACCCCCACTCCCCTCTCCCAGCACCATCCCAACCCCAACTCCCTACTCCCAGCCTCACCTCAACCCCCACTTCCAACTCCCAGCCCCATTTCAACCCCCACTCCCCTCTCCCAGCACCATCTCAACCCCCACTCCCCACCCCCAGCGTCATCTCAACCCCCCATGCAACACGCCCACCCCCACGTCAACCCCCAACCTCCCCATAGTTCAGACTTGAGGAGTGTGAGTCGCGAGTCCAAATCATTTTCCTTCCCTCGTCAACCCCTTTGTTTCTGAATCTTTTATGCGCCGGACACTCCCTTTCCCGCTGACACATCCGATCCCCTGAACCCGTGCCCCGTTTTCTCTCTTTATCCTAGCGCATTATCCCGGTCAATCTCCCTCTCTTTACCTTCGCGTGTTATAGCTTAGTATCACCCCCAGCCTTACCCGTGTTCCTTGCCCCAGTGTCCCTGTTTCGGTCTTTCCTCTTTATTTACGGACTCCTTCTATTCGGTTCCTTGTCCCCATCAGCACCTATGACCCCGGGTTTTGGTATTTACTTCGTCTATATAATTTATCATCCCTACGCTGTCCCTTACCCCAGTGCCCCGGTTTCGGTCTTTCCTCTTTATTTACGGACTCCTTCTATTCGGTTCCTTGTCCCTATCAGCACCTATGACCCCGGGTTTTGGTATTTGCTTCGTCTATATAATTTATCATCCCTACGTTGTTCCTTTCCCCAGTGCCCCGGTTTCGGTCTTTCCTCTTTATTTACGGACTCCTTCTATTCGGTTCCTTGTCCCTATCAGCACTCATGACTCCTGTTGTTTTTGGTATTTGGTTTGTTTGTATAATTATCGTCCCTGTCTCCCCCTGCTGCCCTCCTGCTCATGTTTCGTTCCCATCCCCTACTTTTCCAATTCCTGCTATTCGTCTCCTTGTCCCTATTAACACCCATGACTCCTGTTTTTGGTATTTACTTCGTCTGTAAAGCATCCCTGTCTCTCCCTGTACGCCCCTCCCTTGTCTAAACTAATGTCTGTTTTTGAGATTCGCCTTGTCTGTCTTCCCGTGACGCCCTATATCGTTCAAACTAGTACATCATTCTATTGTCTTATTATCCCTTGTTGCTTCGTTTTAGCTTAACCAGAGTCCCCATTGCTCCTGTTCCAACCAATGTCTCGACCCTACTCCTTCCCTGTCACCCTGTCGCCTGTCTAGTGCCCAGAATACCCCCTTCCTACACATACACACATACACACACACATACACACACACACACACGCTTACGCACACGAACACGAACACAAACACAATCCCTCCCAAACCATCTCATAATCCCACATACGCACACACAGTAAAGCCTACGGAGAGAACACTGCGGAGTCGGTGGAGACCAGACAATTCTTCATAGAGAACGGGGTGCAGGAGGAACCGTTGACCCGCGAGCAGGAGATGTACCTGGAGGTGGCCAACAAGAAGGTAGAGCGAGCGTGGGCCTCCCGTTCGACTCCCGTTGATTTACTTTTCTTAACTGCCTGCCGCGCGAGGAGAAGACACACGCTCATTGGCTCAGAGGAGAAGCTTAAGAGGAAAAAAATATAAAGTAGTTACGGATGATTTTCGTTTTCTCTGGAGCGAAGTGAGGAAGAGAAAAAGGGAAGCTGGATTTGATTTTTTTTTTTTTTTAGTTATGTTTTCCTCGTCATTTTTGTCTTTCTTTGGCTTAAAAGGAGAAATAAGAAAGGAAAAAACAATAACATAAATCTTATCAACATTTTTATTTCGTTTTCCGTTCGGCAGAAGAAGAAAAATTGGGGTATGATTTCATATTCGTGTTTTCTTATGATATTTTTTTTCGCTAATTAGGAGAAACCGGAGGAAACTTGGAGAAAAAAATATTTATAGCAGTCAGGGATGTTTCTCGTAAAAGGAAAATAGGAAGGTTACTGATTTTTTTTCCTTAATTTATCGTCGAAAGAAAAATAAAGGTGGAGGCTCGATCATTCATTTCATTTCCATTTTCTCATTTTCTTCGTTTTCTCTTCAATGGCTCAAAGGAGAAAAGGAAAAATAGGAAGGTTACTGATTTTTTTTCCTTTATTTTATCGTCGAAAGAAAAATAAAGGTGGAGGCTCGATCATTCATTTCCGCTTCCATTTTCTCATTTTCTTCGTTTTCTCTTCAATGGCTCAAAGGAGAAAAGAAAAAATAGGACGGTTAGTGATTTTGTTTTTCTTTTCTGTCGTCAAAAGGAAAATAAAGGTGGAGGCTCAAAGCTATACTTCCGTTTCTTTTTTCTCATCTTTTTTGCGTTTCTCTTCAATGGCTCAAAGGAGAAAAGGGAAAATATGAAGGTTACGGATTTTTCTTCTTTATTTCATAGTAAAAAAAAAATATAGGTGGAGTCTCCGAGATTTATTTCCATTTCTTTTTCCCATTTTCACGTTTTCTGTTCATTGCCTCAAAGGAGAAATTGGAGACATCTAAAGGGGAAAAATAATAGATTAATGACGTTTCTTGTGAGGGAAGTTTGTTTTGTTTTTCTTTCCATCGTGAAATATTGTGACTGAAGCGAGTTCGTAAAAGAAGACGGCATTGCAATTTCAGGTCTGTTTTCACTGAACTTCTTACCTGACTGAAGAGAAGAGACATTATTTCATTTTCTCTTCCTTGGAAAGAAATTTTATACGCAAGGAATCTTTATATTTTTTCTTCTATTTTTATCTGGCCACTTTTTAGAAATGAATAAAAGACATACAACGAAGTATTATTTTCATGCTAAACATTTTGAATAGCATATGGTTTTTTTTCGTATCATGTTTTGTTTTTTTAGCCATATTTTATCGTTATTTTTCATATATTCACAGTTTTTTTTTCAACGCTTCTACAATTTTCTCACATTTTTCATATATTCCGACGGTTCATTGTGTTTTTTTACGTTTTCACAATTTTCGTACATTTTTTCAATATTTTTCTGGGGGTATATCAGTCAGTATTTTGTTTTTACGTTTCCTGCATTTTTTCGTACCTTCTTTCATATTTTTTCCGGGGTATTTCCTTGTTTTTCCGTACGTTTCCGCATTTTTCCTACATTTTTCCACATTTTCCGGGAGGTGTTTCGTTCCGCCCCAATCCGTAGCGAGCCAATGACGCTTCTCAATTTGGTGATCAAAAAGTTAAGCTTCACCAATGACGCGTGTGTCCTCCTCGCCCCCCTGACTGGCTGCCTGGCTCACGTACACACACACACACACACACACGCACACAGGTACACATGGAGCCTCACCTCAAACCCGTGTCAGGACCAGGTGTCGTGTGCGTGTTTAGAATACGTACATGTAGTGTAGACGAGGCTGCTTTTACTGTGTGCACATAAACATAATCATAAACAAGTACACACACAGCCATGTACGTATGCTCCTAATTCCCACGACCACATAGATGGTCAACACACATGCACGTTTGACATAGATCCATACATACATACATACATACATACATATTCACACACACATGCATATATTTCCCCTGCTTTCCTACCTCTACCTGCATTCATACATACATACATACATACATACACATCCACGCAACGCACTCACTCATTTAATTAAAAGTTGTAGCGTCCATCATTCACTCTCATGATGACAGAGAGAGTGAAGCTAATGCAGAATTTTTCACGATTCGTTTGCTAGAACATTAAACATTTGATTCGGTTGATTTTCCCTTAGTCTGTTCTATTTCTATCTTTGTTTTGTGTAGTTTGTGGTATGATTTCTTTTTATTGTTTTGGTATTTATAGGTTAGTAAATGCAGTATAAGTCCATTAATCTCAGTTCCCATGGTCAGAAAATTTATTAGTCTGAATTTATATAGACAGGATGGAATATACCGTCATTTGTTTTCTTTTTCGTGGTCTGTGATATGATTTATTGTTGTTTTGTTATTGTTTTGGTATTTATAGGTTAGTAAATGCAGTATAAGTCCATTAATTTCAGTTCCCATGGTCAGAAAATTTATTAGTCTGAATTTATATAGACAGGATGGAATATACCGTCATTTGTTTTCTTTTTCGTAGTCTGTGATATGATTTATTGGGTTTTTTTTTTTGGTATTCATTAGCGAAGAAATATTGTTACAGTTCACTATTTTGAGTTCCCTTTGGCAGAAAATGTCATTGTTCCGAATTCATATAGACAGGATGGAATATGCCGCCATTTGTTTTCTTTTTCGTAGTCTGTGATATGATTTTTTATTGTTTTTGGTATATACAAGAAAAGAAATGCAGTAGAAGTTCTCTAAGCTGAGTTCCCATATTCAGAAAATTTGATGGTCCGAATTTTTATATAGACAGGATGGAATATACCGCCATTTGTTTTCTTTTTCGTAGTCTGTGATATGATTTTTTATTGTTTTTGGTATATACAAGAAAAGAAATGCAGTAGAAGTTCTCTAAGTTGAGTTCCCATATTCAGAAAATTTAATGGTCCGAATTTTTATACAGACAGGATGGAATATACAGCAATTTGTTTTCTCTCGTAGTTTGTGATATGCTTTATTTATTTTTTTGGGGGGGTATCTATAAGCGAAGAAATGTAGTTAAAGTCCCCTAATGTGAGTTCCCATAGTCAGAAAATTTAATAGTTCGAGTTCATAGACACGATGAAATAAACGATAGGCTTAGTGAAGGCGGGAAATTATGATAAAAAAATATTGAAGTTCCCATAGTCAGAAAATTTAATAGTTCGAGTTCACAGACACGATGAAATAAACTATAGTCCCAATAAACAGCAGTCAGGCTTAGTGAAGGCGGGAAATTATGATAAAAAAAATATTGAAGTTCCCATAGTCAGAAAATTTAATAGTTCGAATTCATAGGCACAATAGAATGCACGATAGTACTAATAAGTGATAGTCTGAATTATTGAAGGCAAGAAACTCTAACCCCCCCAAAAATTGCTTTAGTTTTAATTCTTGAAAGTAAGAATTTATAACCACCCCAAAAGGAACTGAATTTCAAAGAGGGAAAACTTTTAACCTTCAATAAAGCTTTAGTAATAGATTTAGTTTTAATTCTTGAAAGGTAAGAATTTATAACCACCCCAAAAGGAACTGAATTTCAAAGAGGGAAAACTTTTAACCTTCAATAAAGCTTTAGTAATAGATTTAGTTTTAATTCTTGAAGGTTAGAATTTATAACCCCCCAAAAGGAACTGAATTTTAAAGGGGAAATACTTTTAACATTCAATAAAGGAAAAGTCGGAATTCTTGAAGGCAGCGAATTATAATGTTTTTCTATATCTATAAACAGCAGGAAAATATAAAAATAAAAAAATTGCAGGTTGGTGGACTTTTTCAATGTATAATTTTTGTTTTATTATTATTTATTCAGTGATTGTTTTCTTCTAGGTATTGTTATTATTATGCATACGGTGTTGGTTTGTTATTAAATTTCTTTGTTCTTCGAGTTAGTATAAATATTTTTTTCATTTTCTCTCGGTCTTTAAGTTTCATTTATATTATTCTGTTTTCCTCTAGTTTCATGACCTATGTGTCCCTAAAGGTCGAATGTATTGTATTTTCTCTCTTATTTTTCCATTTTGTCTCTCTGTTCATATTTCAGGCTTTACTTTTTGTTTCATATGTATATTTTTCAGTTTTCTTTCGTATTATCTCAGTATATCATGTTTTATTTTCTTGTCATTTCCTTATCTTATTATCCATTCATACATTATTATCCTCATTACTCGATTTCCATTTTATTTCCATTTTCCCGAGCGTCGTATATTCGAATTCCACCATAACAAGCTCATCCTTTTTTATTTTCGTTCCCGTGCCCTATTTTCGCGTCATTCACACTCCCTCGCGCCTGGTGACGTGGCGGGAGGCGGCGGCGGTGGTGATGGTGGCCGAAATGGACTCTGGATTTTTCTGCGAGAGATTATCATTAGGAAAGTCAACTCAACTCGACTTCCACATCCCTGACACAGCTTTCTTCTCTCTCTCTTCTCTCTTCCTTTCTCTCTGTTCCTTGTCTCAATCTCTCATGCTCTCTTTTGCTCTCCTCTTTCTTCTCTTTCTCGTACCGTTCCCTATCTCTCCTCGTTCCTTCTCGCTCTTTATATCTCCTTGTCTCCATCACATCGCCTCGTTCTTCCCGCCTCGCTCTCCCCGCCTCGCGACACGCTCTCTCCTCTCCCACGCACACTAGGAGGAAGGAGAAGGGAGATGTTGATCGCCTGTCCACCGCGGAGGGCGAGGTGAAGGCGGCGTTGCAGGAGCTGGCCGACGACTCCCTGGACGAGCAGCTGAAGAAGGAGATGGAGGAGTACGTGGCTGCCCTCAACAAGCAGGTGTGTGGCGGCGGAAGGAGGAGGGAGTCACAAGAGGCGAGGGAATCGAAGAGGAGGAGAAGGAGGAGGAGGAGAACGTGGAGGAGGATTCGCCGCCAAGTGCAAGATCTGATTAAACTTCTTCAGGGGGACGTTTGAGTGACTTCGATCTGTGTTGGACTCTACGAAGATGATAGTCCTCTGTTTTTCTTTGTTGTGTTTGGTTTGTGGTTTCCTGCATGTTTGTCGTTTGGATGATGAGACCTCCAAGGGTATTGTTGTGTGAGGGAAGGTCCTTCACAGTGAATTGACTTAGAGCTGTATATAATAAGCTGATGATGAGCAAGAATATCTTTTCGTCTTCTGTCTTTGGAAGGATCTGCATGTCTGTCGTGTGTCTGTTGAATTGACTTTAAATAGCGTTTATGGCGCTGGAAAAGAGCTAGATTGTCTTTTGTCTTTTTGTCTCGGAGGGATCTGCATGCCTGTCGACTGACTTTGAATAGCGTGTAAGGCGCTAGAAAAGAGCAAGGTTGTCTTTTGTCTCATGTCTTGTCTCGAGGGAAGTGTTTGCATGTCCCGTGGAGTTTAGCTGCAGCGGAGGAAATCATTTTACGGGGAGGACTTTGAACTGACTTGGAATTGTAAGGTGTTGCCGAGGAAAGCAATTTGTATTTTCTCTTGTGCCTTGGCGAGAAATGCATGCAAGGTGGTGTTGGTTTAGACGCTTACAGACGAAAGATTTTACGTTTCTGGACGGAAAACATGACCGTGAGCGTGAGTTTAAAAGGCATATAATCCGCGGGAGGAGAACATCTGTCACTTGTCTCCGTGGGAATCGTGTACATGTCGGCGTGGGTTTGAAACACTCGCTGGCAGAAAGAAGACATAATCTATTTTAAAAGAATGCTGAGCTGGACTTGACTGAAACGTGTCTGGGATTGTCGAGACGAGCACCTGTCTTTTCCCTCATGGTAAATCGCGAACATGTCGGCGTGGGTTTGAAACACTCGCTGGCAGAAAGAAAACATAATCTATTTTAAGAGAATGCTGAGCTGGACTTGACTGAAACGTGTCTGAGACTGTTGAGACGAGCACCTATCTCTTCGCCTCGGGGTAAATCGCGTGTTTGTCACTGTGGGTGTTAGGCTCAGACTGCACGCTTTTCTTATCAAACGAAGCGTGACTGTGGACAATCTCTCTCACGATTCAGTAAAACAAAGAGTCTCGCCATTTTCATTCCTTTACTTCAGTGGTTAGCGTTTTCCGAGTGGTATTGACCCCCACTCATGCTTTTTCCCCACACTTCTCATGACCCCGGAAGTGTTGGGTCAATGTTCCTAAACACATCGGGCCCCCAGTACGACTATTTTCAAAGACCACAGAGAAGATTAACTGGGATTTCAGGATGGGTGATATTTTCCTCTTCACGGTGCAGACAGAGGTCGTGTAAAACTGTCACTATAATAGGGTCACAAAACGAAGGATGAACGGTGGTGATGAAGGAGGAGGAGCGAAAAAAAAAGGAAAGTTAAAAGATAGAAGAGAAAGAGGAGGAGGAAGAAGAGGAAAGTGGGAAAAAGAAAATCGAGGATAAAGACGAGGAAAATGAGTCTGAATGTACATGGTGAGGAGAAGGGGGGTGGGAGATGGGGGCGCACACACACACACACACACACACACACACACACACACACACACGCACACGCACGCACACAGGGCACGTCGTAGCAACCACCGTGACCAAACTAACGAGAGAAAATCTGTCGCGTGGGATAATTTGTGAGGAAGCTGCAGCGATGAGTTTCTCCTATCCTCTCCTCCTCGTTTATCTCCCTTTTCCTGTTTCCTTCATTTATTTCTTTTTTTCCCTTTCCTACTTTATTCCCTCTTTTTCATTCATTCAGTCATTCATTTTTTTTATTCTATCTGTTTTTCATTCCTTTCCTCCTCCCTTCTTTCTTTCTTCCTTCCTGACTTCCTTGTTTTCTTCCTTTCTTCTCCTTCCTTCCTTCGCTTTTTCCTTCCTTCCTTCCTTTCTTCCTTCCTACCTTCCCTCTTCTCTTCCGCCTTTTCTTCTTTTCCCTCTTCCTTTCTCCCTTTTTTTCCCTCCTCGTCTTTCCTTCCATTTTCATTCCTTTCCTCCACCCTCCCTTCCTTTCTCCCTTTCTTCCTTGTCTTTTCCCTTCCTACCTTCCTTACTTTTTCCTTGCATATTTTCCTCATCCCTCTCCTCAGCTTCATTCGTTTCCCCCTTCTACTCCTTCTCCTTCCCTCCCTCCCTTCCTTCTCTCCTTCCATCCATCTTTTCCTCATCCCTTACCTCCTCCTTCCCTCCCTTCATTTCTTGCTCCCTTCCGATGACGCATGAGCAGGCCATCAATAACGGTAGCGAGCGGCAGACAGGTGCATCGCGTCGACGGGTGGGCGAAGCAGGAACACGCACCCACCAACCCGAGACGCAGATGCCGGGTTCGTATTTATTACTCAAACAAGACAGACAGCCGGAGAAAGGTCAGAGGAGAGGCACACAAGAGACGTAACGGCGCCAACAACCGACTGCCATGGTGCGAGGAGGAGGAGGAGGAGGACGAGGAGAATGAGATTGAGAACGTGAATGAGAGAGGATGTTGAAAGAAGACAACTAGGAAGAGAAGGAGAAGGATGTGAATGATGAAGAGGATAAAGGAAGAGAGTCAGTAAGAGGAACAGAAAGAGGAAGAGGATGAGAATAAGGATGTGAATGAGAAATGGGATGAAAAGAAAAGCCAGGAAGAGGAAGACGAGGAGGATGAAGAAGAAAACATAGGCAAAACCGCACGAGACTGAGTAATTTGATAAAGAAGAGGAGGAGAGAAAGACAAGAGAGGGGAGAGAAAGAGAAAGAGAATGCAAGAACACAAGTACAAAAGTAAAGCACACGAAAAAAGAGGAATATGATGAAGAGGAAGAAGAACAAGGAGAAGAAAAGAGAGGATGAGAATGAGGGTAAGAACGCAAGGATAAAATAGAAGTACATGAAAGCGAGGAATAATAAGAAGAATGAGAAGATAAAAAAGAAGAACAAGAACAATTAAAGCAAAGAACAAGAAGAACCAGAACAAAAAGAGGGAAGAGAAAGACAGACAAAAAGAGAAAGAAAACGAGGACGAAAGCGAGAACAATGGCCTGAAGATACAAACCTGGTTCCCACTCTCCCAGCTCACTCACTCCTCCCGCCTTGCTTCACCTGAGTTAAAATGTAAGTCTTGGCGCGTTGATTACGTTCACCTTTCAGAGTATACGACGAATTTCAGTTTACACGCGACTTCCCTGTCTCACGAGGGGAAAGAAGCAGCTTGATATTCAGAGACGAGTTTCTTTCCTCATGTGATCCTGTCCTTCCTAATTGGCGTTAGTTTACAAAGAGGAAGTCTACGGTATTTACTCCCAGGTTTTAGATGTTAAAAGTTTCTGTTGACAAGATTTAGCGATTAAAGAAGGAAAGGAAAAGAATGGGAACGAAAGACGAAGTAAAAGGGGGCAAGGAAGAATGTGACTGCTCGGGAGAGGATAAGGAGAAGGAGGAGGAGGGAAAGGAAGAGGAGAACGAGGAAGTGACAAGATTTAGCTATTAATGGAGAAAAGGAAAAGTATGGGAACAAGAGAGATGGTGTAAACGGAGACGAGAAAGAATGCGACTACGAG
Source organism: Eriocheir sinensis (assembly GCF_024679095.1). NCBI lineage: Eukaryota > Metazoa > Arthropoda > Malacostraca > Decapoda > Varunidae > Eriocheir > Eriocheir sinensis. The sequence goes on along the minus strand of NC_066529.1, from coordinate 3,165,148 downwards.
GGAGAGGATAAATAGAAGAAGGAGGAGAAGCAGAAAGAGAAGGAGAACGAGGAAGAGAGCGATGACGGGGATAAGGAAGAGAATGAAAAATAAAAAGAACGACGTAAAGGAGACAAAGAAATATACGAGGATGAAGACAAGAGAGAAGACGAGAAAGGGAAAGAAGATAAAGAAGAGAATAAGGAAAAAAGAGGAGGAGGTAGAGAAAGAGGGCGATGATGAGGACGAACGCAAGAATGAGAGAAAAAAAGACGGAAGTGAAAGGAGATAAAGAAGAATATTAGAATGAAGACAAGGAATAATATAAGAAGGAGAGAGATGATAAAGAAGAGGAAGAGGAAGAAGATGAAGAGGACAATGATATGGAACAGGGCAAGAAAGAATGCAAGGACGAAGAAAAGGAAGAAGAAAGGGAAAGAAGGAGAAAGAGAATGAATAAGAGAAGGAGGAGGAAAAGGACAATGATAACGAAAAAAAGAAGAATGAAAGCAAAAAGTATGATATAAAAAGGAACAAAAAGGAATGCAAGGGAGAAGACAACGAGGAACAAGAGAAAGAGAAAGAGAATGAATAAGAGGAAGAGAAGAAAGAATGCAATAAAAAAGATAAACTCTGGAATAATCGCAACCATCCTCCTTAACCTTTTCCTCCTTACTATTACTAAAAAGAAATTAGTTGGTGTCACGCGCCTACCCAGCCCCTTCAAGGACTAAATTGGATTTTAAATTGGACTCCTCCTTCCCTTTCCGTTTTCTTTCATAGAGCAGCTGAGCGCCGGCCGTTTAAAGGTATGTTCATCTTTCGAGGGTTTTTTATGCCGAGTCTCCGCTTCAAAATATAAAGAGAAAAGAAAATGTGCCGTAAGAGGTTTATTTATGTTAACAATTATTACTATGATAGCGAACGTTGAACAAAAGCGAAGGAATCAACAGAGAAGCAACGGAGCGGAGAAGAACAGAAAGAGGATGAGAATGAAGAGAACGATGACGAAGATAAATGTGAGGAATAGGATGAAGGAGAGAATGAGGACGTAGACGAAGAAGGAGAAGGATGGAAGGGCGAGGAATGGGGTGAAAAAGACGAAAAAAGGATGAAGAAGAGGATGAGAAAGAAGACGAAGGCGAGGATAAGGGAGGAACAGGATGGATATAAAGGAGAATGAGGAAGTAGACGAAGAAAGAGGAGGATGGAAGGCCGAAGATTGGGATGAATAAGAGGATGACGATGAAAATGAAAAAAGGGGAAGGCTAATGAATGGGTTGAAGAATAGGATGAAGAAGAAGATAAGAAAGAAAACAAAGTCGAGGATAAGGGTGGGGAAGAGGATAAAGAGGAGGATGAGAAAGTAGACGAAGGAAGGGGAGGTCAAAAGGGCGAAGATTATAATGAAGAAGAGGATTAGGAAAAGGACGAAGAGCATAAAAGGAAAAATATGAAGAAAAGGATGAAAAAGAAGACGAAGGCGAGGAAAAGGATGAGGATTAGGATAAAGAGGAGGATGAGAAAGTAGACGAAAAAAGGGAAGGTTAAAAGGGCGATGATTAGAGTGGAGAAGAGGAATAGGAAAAGGACGAAGTGCATAGAAGAAAAATATTTATGTCCACTATATTTGTTATGTTGTTATTTTTGTTATTGTTTGTTTGTTTACGTGGAACTTTTGTCATGTGTTCATTTTTATTTGATTAAAGGGAGATAAATAAATCGGACATACGTATAACTATTCATTAAAAGTGTTAGATTCATGTTAATTATTATATAGTTTTGTGTGTTGCATTTTTTTTATCTATAGAGTGAGAATTGACTAACAGATGTATAATGAAACATATGAAAGCGATGCTGATAATGAATGAATACGGTGGTTATTTTTTTTTTTCTGTTGTAATTTATTTAGAGTGAGAATTGACATGTTGATAATGAGTATACGTTGGTTTGACGTTATTAAAAGTGAAAAAAGTAAACATAAAAGTCATCCCTGTAATTATAACAACACATCAGGTTTTATTTTAAGCGTTTTCCTCAACAGTGAAAATATATACAAAAGTTACTCGGTCATTAAAAGTCACTGGAGGGGAAAAATAAAAATAAAATACCGCGTGTAATCATGAATTTTCCAGGTATTTTCACTAGGCAATTTAAATATACATGCGAGTCATTTAAATTAACCCGGTGCGTCAGTCAGAATAAATATACAAAAGTTATCCAGTCATGAAAAGTCACTAGAGGGGAAAAATAAAAATAAAATACCGTGTGTAATCATGAATTTTCCAGGTATTTTTACTCGGCAATTTAAATACACACGAGTCATTTAAACTTAGCCGGTACACCAGCCAGCATAAATATACAATTTTGGGCATAAAAATCATTAACAGGGGAAAAAATAACAAAATACTGTCTGTAACTATGAATTTCCTAGTTATTTTCACTCGGAAATTTAGATACGTACGAGTCATTTAGATTAATCCGGGGCATTAGCCAGAATTAATATATGATTCTGGGCTTAAAAATCACTAAAAGGGGAAAAAATAACAAAATACTGCCTGTAACTACAAATTTCCTAGTTATTTTCACTCGGAAATTTAGATACATACGAGTCATTTAGATTAATCTGGGACATTAGCCAGAATTAATATATGATTCTGGGCTTAGAAATCACTAGAAGGGGAAAAAATAACAAAATACTGTATGTAACTATGAATTTCTTAGTCATTTTCACTCGGAAATTTAGATACATACGAGTCATTTATATTAATCTGGGACATTAGCCAGAATAAATATACGTTTCTGGGCTTAAAAATCAGTAAAAGGGGAAAAAATAACAAAATACTGCCTGTAACTACAAATTTCCTAGTTATTTTCACTCGGAAATTTAGATACATACGAGTCATTTAGAGTAATCTGGGGCATCAGCCAGAATTGATATATGATTCTGGGCTTAAAAATCACTAAAAGGGGAAAAAATAACAAAATACTGCCTGTAACTACAAATTTCCTAGTTATTTTCACTCGGAAATTTAGATACATACGAGTCATTTAGATTAATCTGAGGCATTAGCCAGAATTAATATATGATTCTGAGCTTAAAAATCACTAAAAGGGGAAAAAATAACAAAATACTGCCTGTAACTACAAATTTCCTAGTTATTTTCACACGGAAATTTAGATACATACGAGTCATTTAGATTAATCTGGAGCATTAGCCAGAATTAATATATGATTCTGAGCTTAAAAGTCACTAGAGGGGAAAAAATAGAGAGAAGTACCGTCTGTTATCATGAATTTTCCAGTTATTTTCACTCCACAATTTAAATACATACGAGTGATTTGAATTAACTCGGTGCACCAACCAGATTAAATATACAATTCTGGTTGAAGAGTCGCTAGAAAGGGAGAAAATAACAAGATACTGTCTGTAACTATGAATTTCCCAGTTATTTTCACTCCGCAATTTGAATACATAAGAGTCATTCAGATTAATCCGGGGCATTAGCCAGAATGAATATACGTTTCTGGGCTTAAAAGTCACTCGAAGGGAAAAATAAATAAGATACCGTCTGTAACTATGAATTTTCCAGGTATTTTCACTCGGCAATTTAAATACATACGAGTCGTTTAAACTAATCCGATGCATCTGCCAAAATAAATATACGTTTCTGGGTTTAAAAATCACTAGGAGGGGAAAATAATAAAAAGTACCGTCAGTGATCATGAATTTTCCAGGTATTTTCACTCTGCAATTTAAATACATACGAGTCATTTGAATTAACCCGTGCATCTGCCAGAATAAATATACAGTTCTGGGCTTAAAAGTCACTAAAAGGGGGAGAAATAAAATAAATACCGTCTGTAATCATGAGTTTTCCAGGTATTTTCACTCGGCAATTTAAATACATACGAGTCATTTAAATTAACCCGGTACATCAGCCAGAATAAATATACGATTCAGTCATTAATAATCACTAGGAGGGGAAAACTAATAAAAAGTACCGTCTGTAATCATGAATTTTCCAGGTATTTTCACTCGGCAATTTAAATACATGCGAGTCATCTAAATTTAAATGGTACACCAGCCAGAATAAATATACAATTCAGTCATTAATAATCACTAGGAGGGGATAAATAGAAAATAAATACCGTGAATTTTCAAGGTGTTTTCACTCGGCAATTTAAATACATACGAGTCGTTTAAACTAATCCGAAGCATCTACCAGAATAAATATACGATTCTGGGCTTAAAAATCACTAGGAGGGGAAAATAATAAAAAGTACCGTCTGTAATCATGAATTTTCCAGGTATTTTCACTCGGCAATTTAAATACATACGAGTCATATGAATTACCCCGTGCATCAGCCAGAATAAATATACAATTCAGTCATTAATAATCACTAGGAGGGGAAAAATAAAATAAAAAGATACCGTGAATTTTCCAGGTATTTTCACTCGGCAATTTAAATACACACGAGTCATTTAAATTAACCCGGGGCATTAGCCAGCATAAATATAAGGTTCTGGGCTGAAACATCACTAGGAGGGGAAAATAATAAAAAGTACCGTCAGTGATCATGAATTTTCCAGTTATTTTCACTCGGCCATTTAAATACATGCGAGTCATCTAAATTTAAATGGTACACCAGCCAGAATAAATATACAATTCAGTCATTAATAATCACTAGGAGGGGATAAATAGAAAATAAATACCGTGAATTTTCAAGGTGTTTTCACTCGTCAATATAAATATATGCGAGTCATTTAGATTAATCCAGAGCGTTAGCCAGAATAAATATACGTTTCTGGGCTTAAAAATCTCTAGGAGGGGAAAAATAAAAAATACCGTCTTGTAATCATGAGTTTTTCTGTTATTTTCACTCGGCAATTTAAATATATCGTCACCCTCATAAAATAATCACCTAAGTCATTTTCAGCGATTTCCATGTTTTTGTCTACATCAATTTTCCGACATGTGACGCCCGTTTTTGTATAGTTGCTTCGTCATTCAGGGGTTGAGTGTTCTGAAATTGACCTTTTCATTTCTGCCTAAACCTTAAGCCAAATGATCTCCTGTAAAGTAGAAAATAATGACTTAGGTGGTTTGTTTACGAAGGTGAAGAATATACTACGAGTCATATAATTTAACCCGGCGTACCAACCATTAATATACATACAATTCTGGGTTAAAAATGACAATAGAAATGGGGAAAAGTAACCAAATATTGTCTGTAACTATGAATTTCCCAGTTATTTTCACTCGGCAATTTAAATACATACGAGTCATTAAGAGTGGTCATTAATCGGGTGCATCTGCCGGAATGAATATACAATCCCGGGCAACATGAAGCCTCAATTAATTAACATGACCTTTAAATGACCCTTTGAGAGAGGCCAGCTGAGGTCAGGAAGAGGGGGTCAACGGCAGCATAAATAAAAAAAGAGGGAGAAAAGGGGAAGAAAAAGATAGAAAGAAAGAAGAAGGAGGAGAATAAGAAAAAAGTAGAAGGAAAGAGATAGAAAGAGGGGGAAAGTAATGCAAGAGAAAGGAAGGGAAGAAAGAATAGGAAGAAAAAGAGGGAAAAGGAAAAAAGCATGAAATGAAAGAGATAAATAAAAAGAAAATAAATAGAAATGAAAGTTAATAAATAAAATAGAAATACCGGCAGGAAGAGGAAGAAATGGGCAAGAAAAAAAGAAAGAAAAAATGAAAATGTGATGTTATAGGAAGAGAAGGAGAATAAGAGAAAAAGTGAAAGGAACGAGATTGAAAGAGCGGGAAAGTAATACAAGAGATGGGAAAAGAAGAGGAGGGAAAAGGAAAAAAAGCATGAAATGAAAGAGATATATAAAAAGAAAATAAATAGAAATGAAAATTAGCAAAGAAGATAAAAAGACCGAGAGGAAGAGGGAGAAAAGGGCAAGAAAAAAGATAGAAAGAGAGAAAATGTGATGATATAGGAAGAGAAGGAGAAGGAGAATAAGAAAATAAGTAGAAGGAACGAGATAAAAAGAGGAGAAAAGTAATACAAGAGAAGGGAAGTGAAGAGAGATGATTTTTTTTACAGCAAAGTTCAAAGGCAAAAGAAAAAAAGAAACAATAATAAAAAAAGCCCGTTACTCACTGCTCCTAAAAAGAGTCCAAAGGAGTGGCCGAAAGATAGGAAGAAAAGGAAGGAAACGGAAAAAAAAAGCATGCAATGAAAAAGATATATAAAAAGAAGAAAATAAATAAAAATGAAGACAAGTTAGTAAAGAATAAACGGAGGGGATAGAACAACGCGCCATGCCCACCGATTCACCTGTACGCGGTCGGGCATGGAGGGATTGGGAGGGGGGAGAGACAAGCAGGAGGAGGAGGAGGAGGTCAACTGTAGTATATAAGGACCAACAGAGGAAGGCGGTGTCTTTTTTTTTTACAACAAACGAGTCAGTTCAAGGGCATAAAAAAAGGAAACAATAATGAAAAAAAAAGCCCGCTACTCACTTCCCCTAAAAAGAGTTAGAGTGGCTGAAAAATAGGTCAATTTCGGGGCGAGGGGACAACGAAGATAACAAAAGGAGGAGGTTATAATGAGCAGATGACAGAGGCGAGAGAGAGACAGAGTGAACGTTAAACAAATGCGAAGGAGTAAAGAGGAGCAACGAAACGAAGGTGGAGGAAGAGGATGAGGAATAGGACGATGATAAGGATAAGTTAGAGGAATAGTATCAGGAAGAGGATGGAGACGTGGACGAAGAAAGGGAATGCTAAGAGGGTCAGGAATAGGATAAAGAAGAGGATGATGAAAAAGATGAAGAAAGGGGAGGTTAAAAGGGATGAAGATGAGGATGAAAAAGAAGACGAAGGCGAGGATAAAGGCGAGAAATAGGACAAAGAAGAGGATGAAAACGTGAACGAAGAAAGGGAAGACTAAAAGATCGACGAATAGAATGAAGAAGAGGATTAGGAAGAAGACGATGGTGAGAATGAGAACAATAATGAGAACAAGAAAGGCGAAGTAGACGAGGAAAAAGAAGAAAACAAAGTAGATGAAAACTGAGACAAGAGAACAAGGAAGAGGATGAGGACAAGAAGGAAAAAGAACGAATGATACAAGAAAGATAAGAGAGAGGGAGAGAGAGAGAGAGAGAGAGAGAGAGAGAGAGAGAGAGAGAGAGAGAGAGAGAGAGAGAGAGAACAAAGTAAATGTGGAATAGGGACGAGAAGGAGGAGGACAAAAGTGAACACAAGAACGAACGAAAAGGAAAATGGGAACGTAAATGAAGCGACAAGGCCATCCATTCACGTTCTAATGATCAATAATTTTAATAAACCACCCGCTGTGACCGTCCAGGAGAGGAAATGTATAGAAGCCTTCCTGTCGCGAATTTTAAAACAGCAACAGTGAACAGAGATAGACAGACAGATAGGTAGATAGATAGATAGATAGTTATTGTAGAAAGATAGATAGGAAAAGATAAACAGAGATACATAGAGATAGATAGACAGAGAAAAAAAACAGAGAAAAAAATGAAGACAAGAAAAAGAAACGAGGAACAGAGAAACGTTGATGAAACACAGAAAACAGAAAAAAAAACGAGAGAAAACAACTACACAATGACACACACTCAAACACACAGAAACACATGTACGAACGAAGGCAGAGAAACGTGAAAAATGGCACAGAGACAGACAGACAGACAGACAGACAGACAAACAGACAGACAGAACGGGTAAAAAAGTGAGTGTCAATATTGGATGATTAGAGAGGAGCAAACAAAGACTAACAGACAGACGGACGATGAAACTGAGGAAGAGAAAGTGAGATTAAAAATATATAGACAACAAGAACGAAGGAGAGAAAGAGTAAACATTAATTAAAGACTGAAAGGAAGGAATGAAATAAAAGAGTGAAAGAAGCATAAAGAAATAGGAAAGAAAAAGAAAATGTACTAAATGAAAGAGGGAGTTGTGACATAAGAAAGAAAATAATAAAGAAATGGGAGAGAGAGAGAGAGAGAGAGAGAGAGAGAGAGAGAGAGAGAGAGAGAGAGAGAGAGAGAGAGAGAGAGAGAGAGAGAGAGAGAGAGAGAGAGAGAGAGAGAGAGAAAGAAAGAAAGAAAGATAATCAAGGAAACATTTTGACCCTAGGACGCAGAAAAAAACGGAGGAGGAGAAAACAAACAAACAAACAAACTAAAAACAAACAAGCGGAAATAGACAGTGCGTAATGATACAAGATATTAAACAAACATCAATTTAATAAAGAAGAAAGAAAAAGAAAAACTGACATAGGGAAAAAGGATGGAGAGTGGACAGACAAACAGACAGATATTCAGACACCAACACACACACACGAACACAGACAGACAGACAAACAGACAGAAATAAAAAAGACAAACAGACAGACAAACTAACGGGGAGCATCCGATAAAGAAACCCGAGAAAGCGAAGAAACTTAATTTGGGCGAAAGTTAAAGTTTTCTGGAGATTCTTACACTTCTTCTTCGGGGACGTGTGTGTGTGTGTGTGTGTGTGTGTGTGTGTGTGTGTGTGTGTGTGTGTGTGTGTGTACACACACACACACACACACACACACACAGACACACAGAGAGAGAGAGAGAGAGAGAGAGAGAGAGAGAGAGAGAGAGAGAGAGAGAGAGAGAGAGAGAGAGAGAGAGAGAGAGAGACGGAGGAAATGTATTAAAAGTCCACTCGTATTTTCCCTGTCAATTTTTCCCGCCATTCAAAGTTACGATGAGGCACAAAAAAGAATTAGCGGATTTTTATTTTTATTTTTCTCTCTGTAAGTTTCGTTGATTTTGTTTTTGTTGTTGTTTGTTGTTGTTTGGAATGTTTGATGTACGCACTTGTTACCCTTTTTATCTCTAGTCCTTTACCTCCTTTTCCTTCCTCCTCCTCCTCCTCCTCCTCCTTCTCAGTGATCTTGTTCTCTTTCTCTTACTCGTTCTCATTTCCTGTCTTTACCATCATTCTTCCTCCTTGTCTTCTTCCCCCTCCCCTTCCTCTTCCATCTACGTTTTTATCCTTCTTCCTCTTCTTCTTCGTCCTCCTCCTCCTTCTTCTTCTCTTTCTCTTCGTACTTCCTTCTGTACTCCTCTTTTTTATCCTCTTTTTTTCTGGTTCGTCCACTGTCGTTCTTCTTCTCTTTCTTGTCTTTTTTCCTCCTCCTTTACATCCTCTTCCTCCTCCTCCTCCTCCTCTTCTTCCTTCTCTTCCTCCTCTTCCTCTTTCTCTTCCTGCTACTCCCCTTTGTCCTTCTTTTTATCCTCTTTCTCTGCTTCGTCCACTGTCGATCTCCTTCTCATTCTTGTCTTTTCCCTCCTTCTCCTCCTCCTCCTCCTCTTCCTCCTCTCATAATTATCGCACTCTGCATCGTTCACACACTCATTGTTTCACGTTTGTTGTCTAGTTTTTATTGTTGTTGTTTCTAGCACAGAATCGGAATCACTTATGCTAATGATGTGTGTGTGTGTGTGTGTGTGTGTGTGTGTGTGTGTGTGTGAACGTATAATCTTTCTACATGTATTAATCGTCTCTTTCTTCCTCCTCCTCCTCTTCCTCTTCCTCCTCGTCTCCTTCATCTTCGTTTTCCTCCTCGTCCCCTCTTTCTCCTCCTGTTCCCCTTCCTCCTCGTCTTCTTCTTCGTCCTCTTTCTCGTCTTCTTCCTCCTCGTCCTCCTCGTATTCTTCCTCGTCTTCCTCTTCCTCCTTTTCTTCCTCGTCTTCTTCTTCGTCGTTCTCTTCTTTTCCTCCTCGTTTTCCTTCTCCTCTACCCCTTCGTCTTCTTCCTCGCCTTCTGCCCCCTCCTTTTCCTCCTCCTCTCTTCCTTCTTTTTCTCCTCCTCCTCCTCCCCTTCGTCGTCGTGGCCTGCAGGAGATCGCGGCGCAGGAACTTGAGGCCCACCGCAAGCAACAGGAACAGGTGTCGCAGGAGGTGGCGCATCTTGAAGAGCGGGCGAAACGGCTACACGACCTTTACCGGAAACACGACACACTGCTGGGTAAGAACTTGAGGAGATGTGATGAACGTACAAATATTTATCCCTGTGTATTTGTCCCGGGGAAGACGTTTATCTATTCGTATTGTATTGTTAACGAAGGTGTGGGGATGGGGAAGGTTTGGGAGCAAGGGTTAGGTTAGGTTAGGTTAGGTTAGGGCGTGAGGGAGTGTGAGGTTAAGAGGGTATGAGAATGAGGAGGTTTGAGGGGAAGGGAAGGGAGTGAGAGGAAAAAGGAAGGGTGGTTTGTGAGTGGATGAGTGTAGGGAAAGGAAAGGGAAAGGAAGGAAGGAAAGAGAGTGAGGAAATGAAGTGATTGTTTGTTAGTGAGTTTGTTTGTTTGTTTATGTGTTTGTGTGTGTGGGTGTAAATTGCCTTGACATGTGGAGTTTTGTTTTTTGTTTTTTTACATTCAGCTCCTTCCTCCCTCTTCTCCTCCTCCTCCTCCTCCTCCTCCTCCTCCTCCTCCTCCTCTTTTTAATACCTCCGTCTCACAACTGACCCCACGCAATCATGCTCTTTTCTTTCTCTTTTCTAAGGATTTTATTTAACTCTCTGATCAAACGCTTGCATTCAATTTCCTTCTTTCATTTTTACGTCTCTGCCTTTCACCGCATTTGGTTCCTCTCTCTCTCTCTCTCTGATGATGGTAGAAGTGATGATAGTGGTTGTACTGGTGGTGGGTGGTGGTGATGATAGTTGTAGTGGTGACCTTGGTGATGGTGGTAGTGGGGATGGTGGTGGTGGTCGGGGTGATGGTGGTGATCAAGGATAGTATATATACTATCCTTGGTGGTGATGGTGGAGATGGTGGTGGTGGTCGGGGTGATGGTGGTGATGATGGAGATGGTGGTGGTGGTGGTGGTGGTGGTGATGGTGGGAATAATGGATGAAATTGAAGCATAGATATATATTTAGAGAAGAAAAATACGTAGACAAATAGAAGTAAACGAACATGTACTGGAAATGATAAAAGAAAGATGATAAGCCGTAAAGATTGTTCCTAAGATAGACATACATGGATAGACAGATAGATAGATGGATCGATAGACAACTGAACAGAGGGGGAGACACGGATATTGACATGGATATACAGATATGGATTTAGACATGGATAGATGGACCGCTAGACAACTGAACGGAGACAGAGAGGAAGGCTGACAGATAAATGGAGGTTGAGGCAGAAACGAAACAAAAATCTCGGGGGCGTCACTCCACGAAGAGAAAAAGAAATGAAACCCCTTGTCGCCATAAAACAGGAAGTAAAGGAAGAAAATAAAACAACAGAGACAACTTAAAAAAAAAGCATGTACGTCTGTTTCTGTATCGATATAAAAAAAATACGTAGAGAGAGAGAGAAAGGGAATAAAGGCTGAACAAAATGAAAATAATAATGAAGTTTGTGAACCAGTCTGGAGAAAATATTACTTTATTCTTTACGAAATGTTAAAAATGAATGAAACAATATATAATGAAGAATACTTTTTTTGTTTTTGTATTGTTATTTTTTTTATTTAACAGAGAGAGAGAGAGAGAGAGAGAGAGAGAGAGAGAGAGAGAGAGAGAGAGTGTGTGTGTGTGTCAAATGAAATCAGGACAAAGATCTTTCCCAGCGTCCTCCAGTTTTCTCTCTCTCTCTCTCTCTCTCTCTCTCTCTCTCTCTCTCTCTCTCTTCATAAATGATCTTCACTCTTTCCTTCTAACCTCACTAAGTCTAATTTATCCCCCTTCTTATCACATCCATTCCTTCTACAACCCATCCTTCAACAACCTCTTTCACTCTAAACACTCGCTCTCTCTTCGCCAACCATCCCTTTAACACGCTTTCACATTCAGCATTCTCTCTTATTAACGATTAACTTAGTCTCCCTTAAAATTCATTCTCCTCAGCCTCCACGTCAACAACCTCTTCTACAACCCCAACTCCTTTCTTCCGCCTTCAGAAAAGCTCTTCGGCGGGGAATACGGGTCGGTCACGGAGAACCAGCTTGAGGCGGAGCTGGACGAGTTGGAGGCGCACCGAGGGAGGATCATGGAGGCGAACTTCAAGTGGCGGCAAGCTCAGATGATGCTGGAGTACGCGTGCAAGCAGCTGGCGGTGGCGGTACAGAAGTGGCAGGACCTCCCCACCATACCTCAAATGTAAGTGATTGTGGGTGTTTGTGACGGACGTGATGAGCAAGAAACAGAACAGGGAAGAGAGGTAGCTAAGAAGAAGAATGTGTTGGCGTGTATTTGGGTGTGTATATGGGATGGGGTGTTGGAGTGAAGGAACAGGGAGGAGAGATACGTTAGAAGGAGAAATGTAAAGTAGGAATATATGTGTGGATGTGTTGAACGCGGTGTAAGAGCGAAGAAACAGAGGAGGGAGAGAGGGATGTAGCTCTACGTAAGGAAAAGAAATCGCGATGAGGAAAAGACCAGGTGAGCGAAGGAATAAAGAGAAGAGGAAACGTAAGAAGGAGAAAAGAATACGAGAAAGAGAAATATGTGTGTGGGTGGGTATGAGTGTCCATGGGAGCGAAGGTAGAGAAAGGAAAGGTGACGTAAGAAGTAGGAAAGGAGATGAAGAGGATCATGTTAGTGTGTGATGCGTGATAATAGGTGAATATAGAGGTAGATAAGATGTATGAGTACTCGGTGGAAAAATATAAGTGATAGGATTGAATGTGTTGGAGAGAGGAAGAAGAGAGACTGAAAGCGTAGCAGTGAGAGAAGATGAGGAGCCAATGGAAGAGGAGAATGCGTAAAAATTATCAATGACCATGGCGTAGATTATAGCGGAGATGATGTCGAGGGATTGTAAATTGATGAAACATATAATCGGATTTTTTTTTATATAATTAAGGAAAAACTCTTAGGAAGTAGCTCAGAAGGTTTCAGTAACGTTGATCTATTCTCAGTCTCATATAATTACCAACATCGTGAAGAGTATCGGTTTACAGTATTTGATGTTTGAAAATATCGTCCTTCCTGTGTTAACCTTACCTGAGTGTATATCAAGAACGGAAGGTTATTTGAGAAGAGGAGGAAAACAAGGAGGAGGAGGAGGAGGAGGAGGAGGAGGACAACAAGGAGGAGGAGGAAGAGGAAGAAGAGTAGGAGGAGAGAGAGAGAGAGAGAGAGAGAGAGAGAGAGAGAGAGAGAGAGAGAGAGACCCATTTAGAACGCTCTCCCTCACTCACTATAATTGCGCTCCTGACACATGATTCTCTCTCTCTCTCTCTCTCTCTCTCTCTCTCTCTCAACTTGAAGAAAACTAAGAAAAAAAGTAGATAAAGAAAAGAAAGAAGAATGAGTAAGAGGAAAAGGAAATGGAGAAAGGAGAAGAGGAGGAGGAGGAGGAGGAGAAGGAGGAGGAGGAGGAGGAGGGGGAGGAGGAGGAAGATAAATGGGCAAAGTAACAAAAGAAACTAAAGTAGACAGGTGGAAAGGAAGAGAGAGAGAGAGAGAGAGAGAGAGAGAGAGAGAGAGAGAGAGAGAGAGAGAGAGAGAGAGAGAGAGAGAGAGAGAGAGAGAGAGAGATGAAATGACCCTGTGTCTCAGTTTCTCTTTTTTTCTTTTTTTCTCTTTTCTGAGATGCGACAACTGAGATGAGGCTGTAATCTAGGAAGAGAGAGAGAGAGAGAGAGAGAGAGAGAGAGAGAGAGAGAGAGAGAGAGAGAGAGAGAGAGAGAGAGAGAGAGAGAGAGAGAGAGAGAGAGAGAGAGAGAGAGAGAGAGAGACTAATAACGGAGGAGGTGCGGTAGAATACAAAGGGAGGAAAGAAAGAGGAGAAAAAAGAGAAAGGGAACAAAGGAGCAAAAGGAGGAGAGTTGGAATGCAGTAGGAGATTCGCGACCATTCCGTTTTCTTTGTCAACGTATTATTTAAGGGGGCACTTCGATGGATTTTGACACACGCTCTTTCCCATATCTTGTTTTTCTCTCTCCTTCTTTTACTACTTCGATTTCTCCTTTCCTTTTTATAGTTAGTTTTTATAGTTTTTTACAGATTTATTCTTTATTTTCTATTTTTTCATAGATTTCTTTTTTTCATATTTACTTAGTTTTCCTTTTTTATAGTTTTCCTTTTGTTGTAGTTTTTTTTTCTTTTTTTAGTTCTTTTTTTGTTTTTCTATAGCTTTTTTTTATATCTTTTTTTCAGTTTTTATATAGTTTTTTTTCTCCTCTTCCTTTTTTACTACTTCGATTTCTCCTTTATCATTTTTTTCTTCCATTTCCATTCATTTCTTCATTCATTCAAACTCACTCCCTCAACCACTCCCACCCATCTACTCTTCCCTAAGACACTACTGCTACACCACTCTCACACTCTCCACACTCCCCCACTCACTCTCAAACCACACTCACACACACACTCGTTCACTCTTACTCACCTCTCCTTATCCTCTCACCCTACGTCACAGTCTCCCTTCCTACAGTAACATCAAGATCAGGTTCAGTGTAGCAGCAGAGGCGAGGAAATAAATACAACTCTCACATCCTTCACTTCTTCTTCGTCATCACTCGACCTTATTCTCCCTTTTACTAATACAGACTCACTTAATATACTTTCCTACCGAAGCTTTGATATCCGGTACAGTATGGCAGCGGAGACGTAAAAGTAGGTATTTCCACGAGATTATCCTCCTCTCCATTGCCCTACGAGTTCCTCCGTGTCTACTTTTATAAGGTTTTCATATACTTTCTACCTACACACACATACTATTACATACTCACAGCTCCTCTCAGTATCTCCCACACACTAATAGCTAATCGGTTTACTTACACATCCACTTACTCATACTTTTTCATACTTTCCCATGATTTCCCTTAACTTTCATCCTTTCTTTCTCTCATATACATACTCACAGCTCCTCTCAGCATCTCCCACACACTAATAGCTAATCGGTTTACTTGCACATCCACTCACTCATGCTTTTTCACACTTTCCCATGTTCTCCCTTAACTTTCATTTCGTTTTACTCTCTCATACATACTCATATATTCTAACTCCACATAGACGAAAAACTAAGCGAATCCCTCACACATGCAACTCGTCAAATCCTTTTACTTATAGTCTTCCACACTTCCCCACACAATTCCATTAACGTTCAGTCTCTCTCTCTCTCTCTCTCTCTCTCTCTCTCTCTCTCTCTCTCTCTCTCTCTCTCTCTCTCTCTCTAGCTCTCACTCTCTCTCTCGCTCTCTCTCTCTCTCTCTCTCTCTATCTCTCTCTCTCTCTCTCTCTCTCTCTCTCTCTCTCTCTCTCTCTCTCTCTCTCTCTCTCTCTCTCTCTCTCTCTCTCTCTCTCTCTCTCTCTCTCTCTCTCTCTCTCTTCATGGACGAAAACTGTTAATCCTACATATCCACCTCTTCATCCCACTCACGCCCCCTCACGCCCCCATTCACTCGACCCAGTTCCATATACTCTCCGATCCTCACTCAACACCTCCACCACCCACCTCCTCATTAATGCATTCCCACACGCTGTCCCTCTCCACAAACAACCCGATTCTTCCCAACCCCCCACCCAGCTCCTCACTATAAATATAATGCATTCTCACACGCTGTTCCTCCCAAAAGAGACGACCCAACCCCGTTCCACATACTCCTCGATCCTCCTCAATCCTTCACCATCACCCACCTCCTCACAAGAACTTCCTCACACGCTCCCCCTCCCTAAAGAGACAATCCAACCCCGTTCCAAGCACTTTTCGATCCTCTCCAACCTCTTTACCATCCGCCTTGCAAACATATCCCTCCTATTTCATCCCTCTTTCAACCCCCATTTATCCTCCCAATCCAGTTCCACACAATCCCCGATCTTTTCCAATCTCTTTACCATCCACTTTACAATCACATCCCACCTCTTCATCCCTCTCACGCCCCTCATCCACCCACCCAATCCAGTTCCACATGCTCCTCGATCCTTCCCAATCTCGCCCCTCCTCACAAGTTCTCCCTCCCACGGTCTCCCTCCCCGCAGAGAGCTGGAAATCCGGTACAGCGTGGCGGCGGAGACGAGGAACAACCTGGTGGCGGCGGGGCAGAACATCCAGGGGGCGCAGCGCTACCTCGACAACGTGCAGTTCCCCTACTGTGACCCCGACGAGGTGGAGACGCTCAACAAAGTAGGTGGCCTTGACCCAGCTGACCTACCTACCTCTGACCTCGCTGATCTCACTCCCTAACCTTACTGACCTCCCTTCCTGATCTCGTGACGGTTTACCTTCCCCTATGACCTCGTGACCTTGATCCACCCGACCTCTCAACCTCTCTCTGTCTCTCTATGACCAGGCTGACCTATCTCTCTTCCTGACCTCGCTGACCTCCCTGACCTCTTGACGGCTTACCTTCCCTCATCAGCTCTTGACCTCTGCTGACTTCCCTCTCTCTCTCTCTCCCTCCCTCCCCGACTTCCTGATGAGTTACCACCCTGGATGACCTCTTGACCTCGATCTCCCAAACTTTCCTCCCAGCATGACCTCGTGACCTCAACCCCTCCCTAACTTCCCTCTCTACATGACCCCGTGACCTCCATTCCCCAAACTTCCCTCCATCCATGACCTTGTGACCTCGACCCCCTTAACTTACCTCCATCCATGACCTCGTGACCTCGATTTCCTTGACCTCCGTGACCTCGCAGACTCCACGGTGACCCTTCTTATCCTTAACCCATATAAGCGCCATCTTTTGTGTTTCCCATGTACTAGCGATGGTTTGAGGAGTGTAAAGTATAGAAGGTTGTGCTTGTAGGTTCCTCAGACGTGTTTATGGGATCTGAATGCATCCAACGCGGGTTTCAAAAGGGAGTTATGACCGCTGCGTTCTTCTCCGTCTCTTTTGTCGAGGGGAGTGTGCAGCAGTACGTGAGATGGAGTTTGTTAAGGAAAGGGAGGCGGTTTTGGGGAGACGGGAAATGAGGTTGAAAGGAAAAACAAGGATCGAACGAAAAAAATAATAAAAATCGTAAATAAAACAAGAGAGAGAGAGAGAGAGAGAGAGAGAGAGAGAGAGAGAGAGAGAGAGAGAGAGAGAGAGAGAGAGAGAGAGAGAGAGAGAGAGAGAGAGAGAGAGAAACTAAGAAAGGAAAAAAAGAAAAAAGAAAGAAAAAATGAAAGAAAGAAGCAGAGAGAGAGAGAGAGAGAGAGAGAGAGAGAGAGAGAGAGAGAGAGAGAGAGAGAGAGAGAGTGCGTGTGTGCATGTGTCTGGTGTCTGGCATTGATTGAAGTGAATGTCGTTGGTTTGAAAAAAAAAAAAAGGATGAAAAAAATAAACATCTGAGGAGAACTTGACATTGGGAAATATTCTAAGAAATGGAGGGAGAGAGAAACAGAAGAGGAATAAAAGAAAATAAAAGGAAAAAAAAAGGTGTGTGAGTGAAGGAAAAAAAAGAGGGAAAAATAAAAGAAAGGAAGGAGTTGGCATTTTCTTATTGAACGGGAATGAGAGAAGAAGGAATAGGAAGAAGAAAATAAATTAAAAGTAGAAAGGAAGAAAGGAAGAAAGAGAAAAAGAAAAAAGGAAAGGTTGACATCTGAAACCGGAATGATAGAAGAAGGAAGAATAGGAAGAAAAAGAAAAGCAATGAAAATAGAGAGGAAGAAAGAAAAAAAGAAAGAAACGGAAAAAAAGAAGAAAAAAGAGGCAAATAAAAGAAAAGTTTGACATCTTCTTGAACACGGATGACAGTGGAAGGAATACAAAAAAAAAAGAAAATCAGGGAAAGATAGAAAGAAAGAAAGAAAGAAAGAAAGAAAGGGAGCAGGTAACATAGGCGGGTCCCTCCTTTTTTATTTCTTTTTCTTCTTTTTTTTAACTGTCAGGAGTGTTTTATGTTGTGGGAGGAAGAGCAAGGAAAGAAGGAAAGAAAATTAAGAAGAACAGGCAAACGGAGTGGAGAGCTCTCGTATATCCTTCTCCTGCTCTGTGGGGAGACCGAATGAAAGGGAGACTGAAGAAAAATGGGATGGGAAAAACACAAAAAGAGGGAGCGCAAGAAGAAATAGGGAGGAAGAGAAAGCAGATGGAAGAGAAGAGGAAAGAAAGGAAACGAGATAAGAATGAAGGAGATAGAAATAGTGATAATAACAATAGACAATGCAGTAAGGATATAGGAAGAAAGGAACAGGGAGAGAGGGGAAGAATGATGAAAGGAACGGGACAAGGGAAGAAGGATCAAAGGAAGAGGGAGATCAGAAAAGGACGAAAGGAAATGAAGGAGAGAAGAATGGAAGGAGAAGGGATGAAAGGGAAAGAAAGGGTGAATAGAAGAAAGGAACAGAGACAGGGGATAAGAATGGAGGGAAAAAGAAGAGAAGAAGAATGACTGGACACGTGAGAGGGGAATATAATTAAAAACATAAGGTGAGGGGAGAAGGACTGCAGGAAAAGGGAGAGAGGAGTAGGATGGAAGAGGCAAAGATGGAAGGGTAGAGGAAGGAAAGTATAGCACAACATACAGTAGAAAACGGAGGTAGGATGTGAAGATGGAAGGAAAGGAAGATTTAAAAAAAAAACTAAGAGGAACAGAAATATAAAATGACAACGCCTCCTCACACATTGGTCTTAAAATCTGTCAAAAATGGATTGTAGGAAAATTGGAAAAAAACGTAAAAGGAACAGAATGGAAAAATATATTAAAATAGGATAAAACGTATGGAAAGAAGGAAGGCAAGAAGGAAGGAAAGAAGGGCTCCATCAAGATAGGGGGGAAAAAGGAGGAGAAGCAAAAATAGAATAATGTAAAAAGGACACGATAATGGGAAATGGGAAAGAGGGAGGAAGGAAAAAAAAGATTGACAGTACATAAGGGAGAGGAGAGAAAAAGGGAAGAGGTAAAAAAACAGGAGGGAAAGAATAACGAAGAACAAGGTGGATGGAGAGAAAGAAGAACACAAGAACATAAGAGGAGAGAAAATGGGAGAAGGCAAAAAAACAGGAGGGAAAGAATAACGAAGAACAAGGTGGATGAAGAGAAAGAAGAACACAAGAACATAAGTGGAGAAAATTGGAAAAGGTAAAAACGAACAGGAAGGAGGAATAAAGACGAAGAACAAGGTGGATGGAGAGAAAGAAGGAGAACACAAGAACATAAGAGGAGAAAATTGGAAAAGGTAAAAACGAACAGAAAGGAAAGAATAAAGACGAGAAACAAAATGCATGAAGAGACAGAGGGAAGGAAAGGAAAGGAGGGAGGAGGTACAGGTCAGCAAGGACAACAAACTCTCCCCTTCAGATTGATCTAAGTCCTTACCCAGTGTTAGTTTACCTCCGTCCACGAGCACCTGTATATAGAGACCAGGTGAGGGGCGGACCAGTTGTGTCAGACCCCTCGCTCTCCTGCTCCCTGAGGCGGCTGCTACTTGGTCTCACCTGTTACCTGTCGACCTGCCCCCACACCTGTCCCCTTCCTCCCCTTCCCCTCTCCAGCAGTGGTT
Source organism: Eriocheir sinensis (assembly GCF_024679095.1). NCBI lineage: Eukaryota > Metazoa > Arthropoda > Malacostraca > Decapoda > Varunidae > Eriocheir > Eriocheir sinensis. Next base: position 3,145,738 of record NC_066529.1, on the reverse strand, counting down.
TGTGACTGTCTGCCTATCTGTCTATCTGTCTGGTGGTGTTGGTTTATGCTGTCTTGGGAGGGAGATAATGTTTGCCGGATTTTTTTTGTTTGTTTGTTTGTAGAAGAAAGGAACGTTGATGAGTAAAGAGTTCAGTGTGTTCTCGTAGTGTAAAGTTTTAGTACCGTTGATGAGTAAAATTATATATGTGTTCTCTTACTCTAGTTACGTTTTGCATTAGTTTATTTTTGTGCTTGTTAATAATAAGGGATTTCTCAAGGGAGTGATGGCGTCCAGTATTTTCAGTACAGGGAAGATGCAGTTTATCGAGGCAACCCCAACAGTGTACCGGTGTAAGTAGAAAGAATATAGCATGACCGATGTACCACTATCATCAACATCAGCACATAAGTAGCGGAAATAACAACAGCAAGGAAAAATTACCAACAGAACAACATAGTATAAACATCCCAATTCCGCCAACAGCAAACCATTAGTAACAGCCCCAGAAACAGAACACCATAAACAGGAACAGGAGCAGAACACAGTTAACAATAGCAAACGGTAGAAGATTAAGAGAAATGAAAGCAGTAACGATAACAGCAACATTGCCAAATTGTCGTACTCAGTTTCTTATGTTTCCCGATTTCCGACCCAAAATCTGTCTCCTCCACCCCAATAAATGTCTTTGTATATAGTTATCGTTAAAATGGTTAACTATTCGTGTTTCTTGGCAATAGTTGAGGGTCAGAAACGGATAAACACGATACTCGGAGTGCGATAATCTGGCAACGGTGAATAACAATACAAAAAATAAATTAGCATAAACAGAAGCAGAACGACGTGCGTATAGAATGAGTAACAAAAACACTAACCGCTGAGCCTTAACAAAGACAGCATAACAAAGACACTATTCCACTAACACACGCACACACACACACACACACACACACACACACACACACACACACAATATCAACAGCAGCATAACACTAACAATTCACCCTTAAGAGTAACAGCATACCAGTCACCCTATAACACTCCAAACAGCTCACCCATAACAGTAAAGTAATAAAGTTAACTGTAGTAACCCCTCAACAGTGTAGCCATAACAGTATCAGCTTGCCGCACCAGTCCGTCTTGAGGTAGCGAGGTTTGTGTAACGCAGACTATTTGTGCCCCGGCCGCAGGAGGACCCCGCGCGCCCCTCGCCCTCCCCTTCCTCGGCGGGGCTCAGCAGGGTGTGTTCCTCAGGGGCGAAGGTGGGAACGGGAGGGGCAGGGACCACTACCACCACCCCTACTACTACAACTACTGCTACTTCTACTACTACCACTACTACTTCTACTACTACTACTACTGTTAGATCTGTTTATATTTTCCTCTTCTTTCTCTTCCTCATACTCTTTCTCCACCCCCTTCTCCCTTTTATTTCCATTTTTCCCTTCCTCTTCCTTCTCATCTTCCTATTCCATGTCTATTCTTCCCCTTCTCCTTCCCTTCCTCCCTCTCCTCTGCAACATCCCTTACCATCTATTAAGTCTCCTTCATTTTTCTTCCTCCTCTATTTTCACCTCAACTTCAATTTCACTTACTCCTCTTTCTCTCCATTCATTTCTCCTCGTCCTGTTCTTTACCTTTCCTCCTCTTTATATCTTCTTCCTCCTCGTCCTCCTCCTCCTTTGCTTCATTCACTTTCTCCTGTTTCTTTCCATTCATTTCTCATTGTTCTTCTTTTTCTACTCTTTTATTTTCCTCCTCCTCCTCGTCCTTCTCCTCCTCCTTTTCCTCCCTCCTCAGACTTGCTTGCCTTTCCTTCTCCTCTTCCTTCTCCTCCTCCTCCTCCTCTTCATTGCTTGACCCTGTATATATGTATGTTGCTTGTTTCTGTTTAACTCGTATACTTTCTCACCTAACGTAGTCACCATAATTACTTCCATCCTACTTACCTGTATATATAAATAATTAATGTATCTCTCCTCCTCTCAGCATTGCCATTTTTTATTTATTAGTGTATTCATTTATTTCATCATGTTATGCTTTACTTTTTATTATTATTGTGATTTGTTGTATATATTATTTTATTTTATTCTCTCATGCATCCTCTATATTGTATTCTCGATGTATGGACCTCTATTAATTATATACTGTTGCTTTATATGTATTTTGTATGTATGTATATTTTTTCTCTCTTTTATCTGGTCTAAGTGTATTTTTTTCTATGTATTTTCTTTTATTTTTCATATTATCTCACCTGTTTGCACCTTCCTCAATGTCTTTATGTACGTGGGAATGTTTTTCTTTCCTATATTTATCTTTTTTTCGGTAACTTACTTCATCGCTGTTTTTCATGTTGTCTAGCTTACTTTATCGTTGCCTTCTATGTTGTTTCCCTATTTCATCGTCGCCTTCTATGTTATCCTCCTTCACACGTTCTCCTTTCCCCATCGTATATGTCTTCCTTTCCGTCTTCGTATTCAATCCCATTCGATAAACTCCCTATTAATACATTCTTTTTTCCATAAGTGTCGGCTGGCAGGAACAGGTGATGATGGGCTTAGGTGGAGTGGGTTGGGAGGTTATTAAACGCAATACTAAACTGTTTACCTCCCTGGCGTTATTTAAGAAGTTGAAATGCGCGGTTTGAAAGAGTTTTACAGGGATACGATTTTCTTTAGGTAACAATGGGCGTAGCTGGAGTAGGTTGGGAGGTCATAAAACGTAAAATTAATCTGTTTACCTCCCTGACATTTAATTAAGGAGTTCAAATGCGGTTTCAAAGTGGTTTACAGGGATACGATTTTCTTTAGGTAATAATGGGCGTAGCTGGAGTAGGTTGGAAGGTCATAAAACGTAAAATTAATCTGTTTACCTCCCTGACATTTAATTAAGGAGTTCAAATGCGGTTTCAAAGTGGTTTACAGGGATATGATTTTCTTTAGGTAATAAGGGGCGTAGCTGGAGCAGGTTGGAAGGTCATAAAACGTAAAGTTAATCTATTTACCTCCCTGACATTTAATTAGGGAGTTCAAATGCGGTTTCAAAGTGGTTTATAGGGATTCGATTTTCTTTAGGTAATGGTGGGCGTAACTGGAGTAGGTTGGGAGGTCATAAAACGTAAAATTAATCTGTTTACCTCCCTGACATTTAATTAAGGAGTTCAAATGCGGTTTTAAAGACGTTGAGAGGGATACGATTTTTTTACTTCCACTATTTTTAATCTTCGCCGTTTCTGCAGCGCCTGTGTGAAGTGTGAATCTTGAACAGCTTAATGAGAAACAATTATATTTTTTTACATCACCAACGCTTCTTAATTAAGGAGTCACAACGCAGCATTAAAAGGTTTGCAGTGTTACCAAGTTTTCCATTTTTCGTCCCTCGCCTAAAATTGGGTAATAGGACATAATATCAATCTTTTCACATTGCTAACATGTCTTTAGGAGGTGAAACGTAACTATAAATAGGTTTACTAAGTTACGAAGTCGTCCATTTTTCGTCCCTTGCCCTCTCTGCAGCCCATGTGTGTTGCTAAGTCCAAAAATAACATAACAGGACAAAATATTAATCTTTCTACAACGCCAACGCTTCTTATGGAGTGGAAACGTGGCTTTACAAAGGTTTACAGTCTCAAGGAGCTTAACATTTTTCGTCCCTCGCCCTTTTTACAGTGACGCTTAAGTCCTAAAATATCATAATAGGACGCTATATCAATCCTTTTACATCGCTAGCACATCTTAAAAGGAGTTGAAATGTGGGTTTAAAAAGAATTATTATAGTTTCACGGAGTTTTCCATTAACTGTCTCCAGCCCTCCCAATCAGTGCATGTGTCGTTTCAGTTCTAAAATAGCATAATACATCGCTTACGCTTCCTAAAAGAGTCGAAACATAGCTTGAAAAATATTTACAGTGTCATGGAGTTTTCATTTTTTTTGTTTTCTACTTTTTTACAACGCCTGTGTCTCTCCTCAGTCTAAAATAGCATAATAAAACACAATATTAATCTCTACACATCGCTCACGCCTCTTAAAGGATCGTTTTCTACTTTTTTTACAACGCCTGTAGTCCCTAAAATAATAATAGCAAAACACAATATTAATCTTTACACATCGCTCACGCTTCTTAAAGGACCGAAGTTCTATCCTATTCATTAAAAAATATGTATAGTGTCAAGAAGCTTTATTTTTATTTTGTATTCTTCGCCTTCTCTGCAATGCCTGTGTTTCTCCTAAGTCCTGTAACATCGTAATAAAACACAATATTAATCTTTACCCATCGCTCACGCCTCTTAAAAGGAGTCAAAACGTAGCTCTGAAAATATTAATAGTCCCACGAAGTTCTCCATTTTTCTTTTTCTTTTTTTATCCAAGTCTAAAGCATCATAATAGTACACAATATTCATCTATACCCATCGCTCACGCCTCTTAAAAGGAGTCAAAACGTAGCACTGAAAATATTTATAGTGCAGCGAAGTTTTCCAATTTTCATCCCTCACCGCCGCTGCAGGCCCGGGCGTGTGCCGTGTAAGTCTTGAAATAGCTCTAAGATTTCCTTGTATTGTAAGCCCTGGCGGGGACGAGTTGGCCCTCTCCGCCTCTCCATTTTTCCTTTTCTCTCCGCCTTTGTATTCTCCTCCTCCTCCTCCTCCTCCTCCTCCTCCTCCTCCTCCTGCCTCTGGTCTCTCGTTTATCCTGTCTTCCTCCCCTCTTCCTTCCTTTCTTTCATTTCGTGTCTTCCCTTTTGCAGTAGTTTTCTGTTTTCTCGCTTTCTCTCCTTTTCTTTCAGTTTCTTTCTTCTGGTTTTTTTTTTATATCTTCTTTCTTTTTCACTTTCCTCTCTTCTTTATCCATATTTTTGTCTCCTTTTCTTCTCTCTTCTATTCTATTTTTTTCTTTATTTCAATATTATCTCCCTTTCTTATTTATCTTACCTTTTCTCCTATCTCGTATTTTATCATCTCTTTTTATCCTCCCCCTTACCTCTACCTTCTTGCCCCTTTTCTAATCTCCTCTTCCTTGCCTTCACTCCCTCTCATTATCTCTCTTATCTCTCTTTTCTTTGCCTCCTATTTTCGTTTCCCATTCCCTCCTTTCTTATCTTTCCGTTTATTTTATCTTACTCTCTATTATCTCCTCTTCGTATCCTTCCCTTTCCCACTTCTTTCCCTTTTCCCCCTTTCTCTAACCTCGTCCTTGCCCTCACCTTCCCTTATCTCCTTTCACTCTCTCATTATTCTTCACCTCCTCCTTCCCTTTCTCTCCTCTTCTGCCTCCTTCTCCTCCTCCTCCCACGTATGGTTAATGAAGTATGTGTGACCAGAGGGTTGAGTTAAGACCACAAGACTCACCTGCTTACTTTTTTTTGTCTCCCGCGTCTCCTCCGCCCTTGCCCCGCGCCCCCTCGTGTTGCCGGCGCCCCTCTGCTCCGACTCGCAAAAGGTAAATTAGGTTTCTTCAAGAGGGTGGTGGCTGTGGTGGTGGTGGCGGCGGCGACATAGCTCTCCCCTGTGGCGTGCTCTGCTGACACAAACACTCACGCTAAGGGATATACTATGGCCCGTATCCTTAAATATTTCGAAACGTACACATCAACATTTGGTAAGGCTTGCGTAGAGAGGTTGTGGATTGTGGATCGTTTTGTGAGAGTAGGGGTAGTTTGAGAAGGTTTAGGTATTTCCATGGGTAGTGTTGTGAGTGTAGGGGTAGTGTGACAAGGCCTAGGTATTCCCATGGGTAGTTTTGTGAGTGTAGGGATAGTTTGACAAGGTGTAGGTATTTTCATGGGTAGTTTTATGAGTGTAGGGGCAGTTTCATAAGGTTTAGGTATTCCCATGGGTAGTTTTATGAGTGTAGGGATAATTTGACAAGGCGCAGGTATTTTTCCATGGGTAAATATATTTCGTTTTATAGAATCTGCTTTTTTCCCGTTGATGTAAGTATAGCTTTGTATGGAATTCGCCGGGGATATTTTATAAGTTTCGGTGTGTAAAAATACAGTAGAGCACAGCCGGCCACTCGAACAGCCGTCCCCGCCACCGCCGCCTCCACCCTCAGCCAATGCCTTCTACCCTTCAACGAGTGCCTTGCCTCTGCGCCCTGAGTCCCCGTGTGCGGTTGATCTTGGTTTGGTGTGGCCGGCCCGACGCGACGCTTGCAGTAGTGAGCCCGCCCTTAACCTATGCTTCTTATATCCTTTCCTTCCTTCCCTCATTCACTCCTTCCTTCATTCCTTTCCTCCTTCATTCCTTCCTTCCTTCCCTTCCTCCTCCCTTCACTTCTTCCTTCAGTCACTTATTCTTTCATTCCGTCCATCCTTCCTTCTCTCCTTTCCTTTACTCCTTCCTTCCTTCACTCCTTCATTCATGCACTCCTTTCTTCCTTCACTCCTTTCCTTTCCTTTACTCCTTCCTTTCTTTCTTCATTCACTCATTCTTTCATTCCTTCCATCCTTCCTTCCCTCCTACCTTCCTTCCTTCCCTCTTTTCCTTTCCTCCTTTTTATCCTTTCCTTCATATTGTTCTCTGTGTTGCTCTTTCTCTCTTTCTCTCTCTCTCTCTCTCTCTCTCTCTCTCTCTCTCTCTCTCTCTCTCTCTCTCTCTCTCTCTCTCTCTCTCTCTCTCTCTCTCTCTCTCTCTCTCTCTCTCTCTCTCTCTCTCTCTCTCTCTCTCTCTCTCTCTCTCTCTCTCTCTCTCTCTCTCTCTCTCTCTCTCTCTCTCTCTCTCTCTCTCTCTCTCTCTCTCTCGCTCGCTCGCTCTCTCTCTCCCCATCCCTTCCCTTCCTTTTTTTTCGTCTCCTCCCTTCCTCTCTTCATCTTGCTCCCTTCATTTTCCGGTGTCCGTTGATTGCCGAGCCGTTTTTTATGCCTTCTCTTCATCCTGCCTTTCTTTACTCCCTTACCTGCGTCGCTTGTCAGGTGTATCACTTTGTTTTACCCTCTCCTTCCTTCCTCTTCCCTCCTCGTCTCTCGTCTTGCGCATGGCCTTGCTTTGAGTAGCGGTGTGACGAGCATGTATCCACCCGTGCATGTGTCCGTATCCTCTCCCTCTTCCTACTTTTCTCTCTCTTAACATTCAATCAAGTTACCTTCGTCTAGTTTTTCTCTCATCCCGAGCATCGTTTCCAGGCATGACACGAGCTTAGCTTCGCATCAAATCTGAGGACTCTCGCTAAGACAGAGAGTGAACAGGATGGTGCTCGGCTAAATCTGTACATGCGCTTTGAGCTGACTTGACCACGATGCTTCAGGAGATGAGAGAGAGCCGTGATAAGTCTTGAGTGGCTGGGGTGTTGAGGGCTAGAAGTGAATGGAAGTGCGTGCGGATGGATGGATGTAATGTTGACTGATTGGCTGGCTACGTGGATGGCTAATTGGCTTTCTGGATAGCTGGCTGACTGGCTACATAGATGGTTAAATGGCTCACTGTATACATGGTTAGCTGGTTACATGAATGGCTAGGTAGCTGAGTGAATGGCTGTGTTTTTTAGTTGGCTACTTGAGTGAATGAATGACTGGTTGACTGACTAGCTAGATGAATGAATGACTAGTTGAATGGATGGCTAGTTGAATGGATGGCTAGTTGGCTGAATGGCTGGTTTACTGTCGGGTTAGTTAATTGACTGGCTCGCTGGTTGACTAAATGTTTGGCTGGTTGACTGAAAGTTTGCCTGGCTGGTTGTCTGACTCTTTGACTGTCTGGCTGGTTGACTGAATATTTGGTTGACTATCTGGCTGGCTGAATATTTGGCTGGCTGGTTGTCTGACTAAATGTTTGGCTGGCTGGCTGGCTGAATGTTTACCTGGCTGGTTGATCCCTTAGAGTAATCCTGAGTGGGTGTTCTCTTCTTACCCGAGACGCTGACCGTGTGCATAGTCTTGATAATAAGCTGACCGTTCTTTCCTTCCTTGTTAATACGCTGACCCTGTGCCCCAGCCTTGTTGATATGCTGACCGTGTGCCCCAGCCTTGTTGATATGCTGACCATGTGCCTTGTCTATATGCTGACCGTTCTTTCTCGTTTTTTTGGTCTTCGCGTTGGTGCGGAAACAAGCTTGGGTTTTTGTGCTTGACGTGAGATTTTTTCGAAGTGTTTTTTAGTCTGATGTTGTAGTGTGCTGTGTCGTCTTCCTACTTTCGTTTGGTGTGGTCTAAGTAGTGTTAAGTTTACCGTATTGTGAGTATCCATTTTTGTACCATTAAGTAGTGTATTAGAATGCCTTTCCGTGTCTGGTAAGGGAGTTTTTCTAGTGCTGTTATGTAAATCTTCACCAAACAACACAACTGCCCCAGAAAGGACTAGAACAGCAGTCAGTAGATAGAAAATAGGATACACTGAACACAAGGTAATATAGAGAAAGATAAGTAGTCTGTATGTAAGCACCGAGTGAAGTATAGAAGAGTGCCCCCTCAAATCGGTGGTTCCTCTTGTGTTTTCTGTTTCTCATTCCCATTTTTTTTTTTCACCCATTCGCGTTTAGTTCACGTGTTCCACAAGGGGAGTTTCAGGACCGCTCCAACTTTGATTCTGCAGTGTTTGGACTTTGGCAGAATTATTAGTACCTCGTTTTTAAGTAGATAGTTCATAAAAGCTGTTCTCTGTTTTAAAAGTCTAGCTTATCTGTGTCATGGATGAACAGAAAACACACACATATATACACACACGCGCACATACGATAGCAAACAAATAAACTAAAAACACACAAACAAGCAAACAAACATATAAACAAACGATTACAAACAAACAAACAAGCAAACAGACGATTGGATGAACACACACACACACACACACACACACACACACACACACACACACACACACACACACACGATAGCAAACAAATAACAAACTAACACACACACAAGCAAACAAACAAATATAATAAACAAACACGACTACATACAAACAAACAAACAAGCAAATAAACCACCAAAAAGAAGTAAACAAAAAAACAACCGCAACAGACGCAAACAAGTACACACACACACACACACACACACACACACACACACACACACACGCACGCACACAATCACGTACGTGCCTGACCAAGCCGCCGCGTCCCCAGCAGGCCACGGAGTACGTGTTCACGGACATGCAAAGCAACGACCGCCACGAACACGCCCAGGCCTGCTACAGCACCACCCACAAGCGAGCCAACGCCCTCCTGCAGTGGTTTGACACCGTGAGTAGAGTTAGAGTAGGCCTAGGTGCTCTCTCTCTCTCTCTCTCTCTCTCTCTCTCTCTCTCTCTCTCTCTCTCTCTCTCTCTCTCTCTCTCTCTCTCTCTCTCTCTCTCTCTCTCTCTCTCTCTCTCTCTCTCTCTCTCTCTCTCTCTCTCTCACCCTTCCTTTCGTTTTTCCTTTCCCTGCTCCCTTGTCCTGTTCATCCCTGTATCCACCCTTATCGGCCTCCCTCTCACTCCCCTTCAGAAATTTAATGGTCCTGTCCCATATATTTTTTCCTTGGACATTCTTAACACTTTCGCGTAATGCTTCTCTCTCTCACTCTCTCTCTCTCTCTTAGCTTCTCTTATTCTCCCTTTTCCATTTGGTTTTTTTCTTCCAGTCTTTTTTTTCGTCTTTCAAGCTTTCTTCCTTCCATTCAACCTTCCTTTTTTTCCTTCCTTTCGTTCATATGTTTTTCTTCTCCCTTTTCGTGTCTCTTAATGCCTCGTGAATGCCACCCCACTCTTCCGCCTCCTCCTCCTCCTCCTCTTCATCTTCCTCTTCCTCCTGTTCTTCTTCTTCTATGTCACGCTTCCCACTGTCCCCTCTCACCCAACCAACCTTAGTTTCCCCTCATAAGCATCTCATGCACATCAGTTTGACAATGATATATACAAACAATGAAAATAACCATCTCTATCTGTTTATCTCCTTATGTCCATCTGTCTATCTACCTATCTATCTATTTATCTATCTATCTCTCGCCAGGTGATCAACACGACCATCATGAAGGACTTGGCTGAGATCAACGATAAAGTGAAGGATAAGACTCTGGAGCTACGGCGGGAGCGGGTCAGACTCATACAAGAGAAGGTAAGAGGGATGGTAGTAGTAGTAGTAGTAGAAGTAGTAGTAGTAGTAGTAGTAGTAGTAGTAGTAGTAATAAGGTCAACAAGAAGAATTAGTAGTAGTAGTAGTAAAGAGTATAATCGTTAAGAGAGAGAGAGAGAGAGATTTGAGTTTTATCTCCCTTCTCTTCCTTCTTCCTTATCTCTTATCTTCCCCTTCTTCCTCTTCCTTCTCCTTCACTTCCTTTCCTCCCTGTTATCTCTCTTCCTCCTTCCTCATCTCTCTCTCTCTCTCTCTCTCTCTCTCTCTCTCTCTCTCTCTCTCTCTCTCTCTCTCTCTCTCTCTCTCTCTCTCTCTCTCTCTCTCTCTCTCTCTCTCTCTCTCTCTCTCTCTCTCTCTCTCTCTCTCTCTCTCTCTCTCTCTCTTCCCTTCTTTCTTCTTCTTCTCCTCCTCTTCTTCTCTTCCTTTCTTGTCCATCACCTTCCTTCTTCTTTCCTCACCTTTCACTTTCTTTTATCCTTCTCTCTCTTCTTCCTCCTCCTCCTTCTTTATTCTCCGTCACCTCTCTTTTTCCTTCCATACCTGACACCTTATTTTTGCTGCTCTCTCTCCTCCCTCTTCCTCTTTCCTTCCTTACCATATCTGTCACATCCCTTCATGCCCTTCTTCCTCCTCCATCTTCCCCTTTTCCTCCTTCATTCCTCGTGCGTCATATCCTGTTCTCCTTCCTCGCCTCTTACTCTTCCCTTCGCCTCTCCCTCCATCACCCTCTTCTCGTTTTCCTTTCTCCTCGTTCTCTTTTTCACCCTCCTCCCTTTTTCTCCTTCTCGTTTTCTTTACCCACCTCCTCATTTCCTTTCTCCTTTCTCCTCCTCCTTCTCTTTATTCTACTTTCTTCCCTTTATCTTCCACCTTCTCCTTATCTTCCTCCTCCTTCCCTTTCTCCGTATCCCCCCTTTTCTCTTCCTCCATCTTCTCTTTATCGTCCTCCTCCTCCCCTTTCTCCTCCTCCTTCTCTTTCTCCCTCTCCTCCTTTCCTTTATCTACATCCTTCCCTTTATCCTCCTCCTTCCCTTTCTTCTCCAACTTATCTTTATCCACCTCCTCCTTCCCTTTCTCCTTATTCTTCTCCTCTTTATCCTCATCCTTATCCTCATCCCATCCACAGGTGAAGAGGCTCTGGGGAACGGACATCAAGCTGGACCAGACGCTGCGCACGGAGGATATGGACGTGGAGGAGATGGCCCGGATAATGCTCACGGAGGGCCAAGTGGTCAAGGTGGAGACTGGCGACGTGAGTACACCTGTCAAACGTCTCCACACCTGTTACACCTGTTTTGTTTGTATACTGAATTTTCATAGACGTTGCGCCGACTAAACGAAACTTTCCAACTGAATTTTCATATCCGCTTCAGTCGCGTTCATTGTCCATCATTCATACATATACATAATAATACATACATACCAGTACACACTACACATTCATACATCATTAATTAATGTGTCCATCATAACATGCCTGGGACACGTGACGGTGAGGTGAAACATAATTATAAACTGATGTGTAAAAATCATGTTAAATTAGAATGAGAGAGAGAGAGAGAGAGAGAGAGAGAGAGAGAGATATTAACTTCTTACTCGACTCAATGCCTCTCCCTCCATCACCCTCCTCCTCTCACTTTCCTTCCTCCTCCTCCTTCTCCTCATCCTCTTTATCTTCTTCCTCTTCTTTATCTACAAGCTATTCATACAAAGCCTAAACAGAGAGGGATTAACTGCTTGCTCGACTCAATGCTTCTCCCTCCATCACCCTCCTCTCACTTTCCTTCCTCCTCCTCCTTCTCCTTATCCTCTTTATCCTCTTCCTCTTCTTTATCCAAAAGCTATTCATACAAAGCCTATACAGAGAGGGATTAACTTGTTGCCCCACATAACGCGTGAGACTCATAACGGGAGATGAAGTTGAGCTGGCCGTAATGACGCAAACTGTCCCAACTAGAACTCTAACAAAACAGAATCAACAACAGTAGCGGCGGTGGTAACGAGAACGACTCTAATCATAAGGGAGAGGGGTTTTTTTTCTCTCAGAGGCTCGCGTGTGAAGTTCATGGTATAAAATTTCTTCTCTCCATTTTCTTATTTTCCTTTTCATTCTGTTTCTAGTCTTCTTTCTTTTTTATCTTCTCCCATTCGTGTTTTTATTGCCTATTCTTCTCTTCAGTCTCTTCCTCCTCTTCTTTCTTCCTTGTATTAACATTGTCACCCCTCTTCATCGTCTTCTTTCTCTTCTTTCTTCGTATGTTCCTCCACCTTTTGTTCGTTTTCGTATTGCCTCTCCTCTTCCTCTTCTTCCTCATCGTTAACCTCACTCCCATCCTAATCCTCATCCTCTTCCTTCTATTTCTTTTTATTCCCTTACCATTTCTCTCAATACTTCCATCACATCCTTACTTCATCTCTAAACCTTCCTCCTCCTACTCCTCCTCCTCCTCCTCCTCCTCCTCCTCCTCCTCCTCCACCCCTATCACTCCCCCCCTTCCTCCTCCAGACACACCCGGCAGAGGCGTTTTCCAGAGGCACGCGTGTAAAGTTTAGTTACGCCACAGTTCCCCCGCCGCCGAAAGTCAGGCAGGTGTGGGGAGGGCGTGAAGGTGTTGCACAAATGTCACTCCTTTTTTTTTTTACAACAAAGGACACGGCTCAAGGGCAACAAAAAGAGTGTAGAAAAAAAAAAGCCCGCTACTCACCGCTCCCATAACAGACAGAAGTAAAGATTGGCCAAAGGAGAGATCAATTTCCTCCTCCTCCTCCTCCTCCTTCTTTTGGATAATCGCGTCCTTTTTAGTCCATCACTCATTTTTCACTGTGTCCTTCAACAGCCACCAGTTATTTGACTTAAACACCTCTTGATTTCTTTTCGTATAAGCAAGTAAGTGGTTGAGTATATATATACATTTTTTTTTTTTATTAATCTCCAGCTCTGCATTCTCTGAAAATATAAATATCAACTTGAAGACATGTGTAGGGAGAGTACATGAGCTTCTGTATAGTGTGGGGAGGGAGATAGACTAGGGTGTGGGGAGATTGAATTAATAAGGACAGGTATATGAAGAGAGAAGAATAGTTGACAGGTGTGAGGGAGGCTAAATCAGCTAGGACAGGTGTGAGGGGAGAGGAAATGAACCAAGACAGATATGTGGAAAGAGATAGTTGACAGGTGTGAGGGAGGGCAGATCACTCGACAGGTGTTTCGGGGGAGTAAGTAAACCATGACAGATATATGAAGAGAGAAAATGAATTGATAGGTACGAGAAAGGTCAAGACGGGTGAGTGGCGAGAACAGATCAACCAAGACAGATATTTGAAGGGAAAAACAGTTGAGATATGTGTTTGGAGGGAGATATGTGTTTGGAGGGAGATACGTGTTTAGAGGGGGATATGTGTTTGGAGGGAGATATGTGTTTGGAGGGAGATATGTGTTTGGAGGGAGATATGTGTTTGGAGGGAGATATGTGTTTGGAGGGAGATATGTGTTTAGAGGGAGATACGTGTTTAGAGGGGGATATGTGTTTGGAGGGAGATATGTGTTTGGAGGGAGATATGTGTTTGGAGGGAGATATGTGTTTGGAGGGGGATATGTATTTGGAGGGAGATACGCGTTTGGAGGGAGCCACGACATATATTTTGGGAAGAGTAAAATATAATCAGGTAATACAGGTGTAGATTCTCCCCACTCCCCCTCCTCCCCTCTCTACTCTTCCCACCACACCTGTCATGTTGGGGCGTCAAGTGCAGGTGAGGGAACAATAATTAACCTGTCTACCTCGTCCCGGCAGGTGGAGAGCGAGCGCGCCGGCACGCCCCCCTTGCTGAGTAGTGATGAACTGGCGCCCATGCCCTCCAACACCATCATCTTCGGGACCATGTACGACCACTACCAAGGTGAGGCAGACTTTTTTGTTGTTTATGGAACGTTTTTGTTGTTGTAACGGTTTTTATCCGGTTATAACGTTTTCTTAAGTTGTGATTTTTTTTTTTTTTTTTTGTCGTTGTAACTTTGTCTTTCTGGTTGCAACGTTTTTTTTTTTTTTTTTGTAAGTTTTTGGGTTGTAAGATTTTCTCTGATTTTTTCCAATTGCAACGTTTTTTTATGTTTTTTTAGTAACGTTTTTTTCTGGTTGCAACGTTTCTTTTTTGTTGTTGTAATGTTTGATTTTTTTTTTCTCTCTCTGTTTGTAACGGATTTTCTAGTTGTAGCGTTTACTTTTTTTTTCTATTTTTGTTGCAACGTTTTCGTCTTTTCCTGGTTGTAACTGTTACTGTTTTTTCTGGTATTTTTTTTATCATGAGTGTTTTTTGTAGCTTTTAACAGTGCATTATTTTTTTCTCATCCGATTTCTTTCGCCTCCCGAGTTACATATTTTGCAGCCTAAACACGCTATCAAACAAAAGAGCAATCGTTTGTATATAAATATCTTAGCGTGATGCTCCTGCTGTCATTAACCTTTCTGACAGAGACCCTTTGAGCCGGCATAGACACGAGGCTCTCTTGGAACGAACCATTGTATTCTTCCTTCATACACAGACACTTCCTGAGGCTTAGGGTCGTATTTCAAAACATTTCGTCGTCCAAGTTCACATATTTGACATGGCTTTCGTAGGAGCTGTAGGCCTTTCCAGGGGTAGTTTTATGACCCAGGTGGTAATTTGACCCTTCTTCTGTGCCATGAACCTTAAAAAACACTCATGAAAACCAGAATGATCCTCTCTTTGACCTTTAGAAATAGTTGATGTGAGAAGCGATGGTGTCTTAAAATACGGCTCTTTATACTCGATCTCTCTTATCCGGTGCTCGACATGCTCAACATCCGCGTCGGTGTTATATAACCGGCCTGAATTCTAATGGTCATCGTCGGCCTCTTCTTGATATTCGAATAGAGTGAAGCGTTCTATTTACCCATATTGCGTTGTGACCTGTTTGTAGTTTCACGGGATGGAGTTACGTTGATGTTGTCGCGTGTTTTCTATCGTATTTTATCATCGCTCTATAAACTTTAACGTATTTTATCGTAGTTTACCGTATTCTTTCTCGCATTGTAACGTACTTTATCATATTGCTCTGTAGATATACTCGAATGTTATCGTATTCAGTCATATTACTATTAACGTACTCATATTTTCATCATTTTTTTCTGATATTTCTCTTTAAACTTAACCGGATCCCATCGCAGTTGTTCATATTATTCTCTAAATCTACCGTATTTTATCGCATCTTTTCATATTACACTATAAACCTACTCGTAATTTACCGCATTTCATCATCATACTCTTAGAACTTACCCGTATTTTATCAAACTTTCCCGTTACTGTTTAAACTCACCCGTACTTAATCGCATTTCATCATATTACGATCCCACGTCATGTTATTGCTCAGGGAAACTAATATGCTCCTGACACACGATATCATTTGGCAAGACAGAGAACTCCGGGCGTGGCCAGCGGGTTAGTCAGGCAGCAATTGTGTGAGTATCTCGTTACAATGAGCAGCACGCGTCCAAGATTAAAGGGGTTATTACACTGAGCAAATTTTCCGTGGCTCTCCAGTCAAACCACGATTTCCGCTAGCTTGCTTCTCATTTGTTTCTTGTTATTGCTGATGATGATGATGGTGAGTAATACCGTCGTCCTTCGGTGAAATCTAACGTAGCTTTGGAAGATCGTGGACTCGTAAGAAAACCACGGAAATATGAGAACCACGCCAGCGGAAATCGTGGTTTGACTGAAGATCCACGAAAAATTTGCTGAGTGTAATAGCTCCTTAAGACATATCCAGCCCTCGCTCTATCAATGTTTCCCTTGCCTTGCCTTTTACTGTTAGATGCGCAGACAGAGTAATATTCATGGAGTTTTTAGAGTTTAGTGTTGCTCTGTGACCTGCCGTTAACGTGTTTTTTTATTGTTTGTTTGTTTGTTTGTTTCGCCCCGTTTCTGACATCTATACGTATACATTAGTTCCTGATAGACACATATACATACACTTTTAATAGTCTCGTACATACAATCCTGACAACCACATGCAAACATTCTTGGCAATTAGGTATACACAAGGTCTAAATAAATGCTCTTTCTTTAGATCTTGGGTATACATAATATCTCCCTGACAGCCAGCGACATGCATTCCTATAGATCTATGAAAACGTATTATTTCCCGTGCGCACAATTTCCCGTGCGCATAATTTCCCGTGCGTATAATTTCCCGTGCGCATAATTTCCCGTGCGTATAATTTCCCGTGCGCATAATTTCCCGTGCGTATAATTTCCCGTGTGGATAATTTCCCGTGTCTCTAATAATCCCGTACGCATAATTAACCGTACGTACAATTTCCCGTGTCTTTAATAATCAAGAACGCATAATTTCCCGTACGTATAATTTCCCGTACGTTCAATTTCTCGTGTCTCTAATGATCCCCGTACGCATAATTCCCGTACGTATAATTTCCCGTGCGTACAATTTCCCGCACGTCTATTGCCGGCATGCATTGGAGAGAGAGGAGAGCAAGGCGTTTGAGTGAGTGATTCATTTTCATGGACACTTTGAGCAGCTTTTAACGCTTCAAGCTGACAGGTCTTGGTTCCCTTCCCTTCCCTTCCCTTCGCTTCCCTTCCCTTCCCTTCCCGTCCCTTCCCTTCCCTTCTCTTTCATCCCTCGCCCATTCCTCCCTCTCTTCATTTACGACTTATCTTCCCTCTCTTCTCCCCTTACTCATCCTCCTCCTCCTCCTCCTCCTCTTCTTCTTCTTCTTCTTCTTCCTCTTTCTCCTCCTTTCCGCCGTCCTATTGATTTTTCCTTATTTCCCGTTCCTCTTCCTCCTCCTCCACCTCCTCCTCCTTTCCTCACTTTTTTCTCCTCCTCTTCCTCCTCCTCCTCCTCCTCCTTCTTCTCTCTTTCTCCTTGCGTCATCCTATTGATTTTCCCTTATCCCCTCTTCCTGTTCCTCCTCCTTTTTCTCTTTTTTTTCCTTCCACCTCCTTCATCTTATCGTTCTGCTGTCTTCCCTTCATCCTCTTTATTCTCTATCTCCTTCTTCGTCTCTTTCTCTATCTCATACTCGCCTGCCTCTCCTCCTCCTCCTCTTCCTCCTCCTCCTCTTGTCTCTTATTCCTTCCATTACATCATTTCTTCATCTCCAAACTCTCCTCCTCTTCCTCTTCTTTCTCCTTCTTCTTCTCTTCTTCAGCCGTATCCTCGTCTTCCTTTCTTTCTTCCTCCTCGTCCTTCCACTCTCTTAATCCCTCCATCGCATCATTTGTTCATCTCGAAACCCTCCTCCTCTTCCTCTTCTTTCTCCTTCTTCTTCTCTTCTTCAACCTCATCCTCGTCTTCACTTTGTCTCTGTTCTTCCTCCTCCTTCTCTTCCTTCTCCTCTCCATTCCCTCCCTTCCCTCTTAATCCTTCTATCTCATCATTTCTTCATCACAAAACCGTCTTTCTCCTCCTCCTCCTCTTGTACCCCCTTCACCCTCCTCCCTCCTCTTCCTCCTTCAGACAAACCCTCCAAACTCAGCCCTTCCCTTCGTCCCCTTGCAGAACAACTGAGCGCCCTAGCCAAGCAGCACCAGGAGGAGATGGAACAGTTCATGAAGGATCAGCAGAACAAGACCCAGCGTATGAACGAGACCCTCCAGAGCAAGCTGATGGCGAGGCGGCAGCGGCGGGCCAGGAAAAACGTGGAGGAGAAGCAGAGACTGGCCCTTACCTCGTCGGACCTGGGCGAGGCGCTGGCGGAGCAGTAGACAGATACGCCCGACCTCGTAGATTACTATACCTCGGTTTTTTTGCCTGGTTCTTCGGTTGCTGCTTTTTCTTGTTGTTTTTTCTCTCCTCTTCTGTTTTAGCGAGTCCTACTTCTTCGTCCTCTTCAACTTTTCTTTGATTTGTTTGTTCTCCTTCTCTTCCGAATTCTATGTGGGCTTTTTTTGTTTTTTTTTTGTAATTCGTGTTCATTCTGTTCTTTCTATTCGTGGTCCTGTTTCTCATGTATTGCTTATTCTGTCAACTTATCCTCTTCTTTGTCCTCCTCTTCTTCCTCTTTCCCTTTCACCTCCTCCTCTTTCGGTCTTCTTCTCTTCCTTTTTCTCTTTTTTCCTTTCTGTAACTCGTGTTCATTCTCTTCTTCTTTCTCATTCTCTCGCTTTTCCTTTTCTTCTTCTTTATTTCACCCTTCCTCCTCCTCCTCCTCGTTCTCTTCTTTCCCCTTTAACTCTTTCCCCGTCTCTTCCTCCTCCTCATTCTCCTTCTGTAACTCATCTTCATTATCTTCTTTCTCATCTCCAGCTTTTACTCTTCCTTCTTTTCTTCCTCTTTCTACTCCTCCTTTTCCTTCTTCGGTTCGTCCTTCTTCGTCACCTGCTCCTCATCTCCCTTCTCCTCCTCTTTCTAGTATTTCTATCTATGTTTATATTTCTTTTGCTCACCTTCGAAGTATTGATCTACCTCTACCTCCTCATCTTCGTACTAACATTGAAACTACTGCTACCCTTTTTTTTTACGGTTTATCTTATGCCAATTCCTCCACCTCCAACTCCTCCTCCTCCTCTTCCTTCCCCTTCTCCTCCTTCCTCCCCGTCTCCTCCTTCCCTTTTTGTAGGGGTAACTCATCCGTTCAAGAAGTATAGTAATTCAAAACCCCATCTATTGATATTATTACTATCATTATTATTATTGTTACTATTATTAGTAGATATTAAGTGGACGTAAGACTTAGAAACATGTGTAAATACGAATATATGTAAGATTTCGTATATGTAGTTGTTGTATATAATTATAGATATATACGTGTGTGTGTGTGTGTGTGTGTGTGTGTGTGTGTGTGTGTGTGTGTGTGTGTGTTATCACTTAAGTGGGGCTTTCTACGCCTCACTTTATACTACTTAATGTGCCTTAAAATATATGTACTTAAAAATAAAAGTGTGTGTGTGTATGTGTGTGTGTGTGTGTGTGTGTGTGTGTGTGTGTGTGTGTGTGTGTTTACTGGCAATACTTTTTTTTGTGTGTGTACGTTTGCATTTGTATATGATTTCTCTCTCTCTCTCTCTCTCTCTCTCTCTCTCGCAGGCAATAAGCATCAACAAACACAGAAAAATGCGACTGTTTCCTTTCTATTTCTCTCGCCGTCTCTCCTTTCATCTGCTTTTATTTCCCATTTCAATTTTTATCCTCATTCTCTTTCTCGTTTCCTCGTATTTACCTCTATTCTAAACCTGTTTCTATTGAGTTTCCCATCGTATTTTCAACCACTTTTCTTTTTATTTCCCTCTCTGCTCTTTTCTTTCCTCTATATCCGTCTTGCTCTTCTTTCTTCCTCTTTTATTACCCTCATTTATACACTACATTATTTCCCTCACATTAATTTTGTCCCCCATCTAACACTATTCGGTTATGCTATTTCATTTTTTTCTTCCCGTTTTCATTTTTTTTCTTCCCGTTTTCATTTTTTTCTTCCCGTTTTCATTTTTTTCTTCCCGTTTTCATTTTTTTCTTCCCGTTTTCATTTTTTTCTTCCCGTTTTCATTTTCAGCTTGCCATTCTTTCTCTTCGTTTTCCATTTTTAACGTTCTACCTCCCCATCCTTTTTCCCGTTTCCATATTTTCTTCGTGTGAATTTTAACTCCATCACTTTCTACCCTTTACGTTCATTGCATATTCCATCCTGTCTCCATATTCAATTTCTCACGCACTTTGATTTTCTTTTATCTCTCCTTATTTCCACCATCGAAAATAAGGTCTCGTCAGCTCTGTGATAAACAAGATAAACTAATTAATTTACAGATAGAGGCACATCGATCCCAC
Source organism: Eriocheir sinensis (assembly GCF_024679095.1). Classification (NCBI taxonomy): domain Eukaryota; kingdom Metazoa; phylum Arthropoda; class Malacostraca; order Decapoda; family Varunidae; genus Eriocheir; species Eriocheir sinensis. The sequence goes on along the minus strand of NC_066529.1, from coordinate 3,125,901 downwards.
ATTCTGTATAATATTTTTTCTCCTGGTTGACCTGAATATGGGATGCGATGGTGTGGTGTGTGTGTGTGTTTGTGTATGTGTGTGTGTGCGTCAGTGTCCTCGAAGCAAAGGTCAGAAGGAGATGCCACTCATGGAAAAGGGATGGATATGCGTGCAATGTCCGATGAAGAATGGAAAACAATGAAAAATAGTAATGTTGAAATGTAGAGGCTAGAGGTAAATTGAAGTATACTGTAAGCGATTGATGGCTTATGTTGGCAAAGTGAGGTAGAACGAGGGATAGTTTCTTGTTTTAATGTAGTAATAGTTCAAGCTGGTTAATTTAAGTAGTGAAAAAGTATCCTAGTTTATGTTGGTAAAATGAAGTAGAACGAGGGATAGTTTCTTGGTTTAATGTAGTAGTGAAAACGAGTGATAGTTTATATTGGCAAAATGAAGTAGAACGAGGGATAGTTTCTTGGTTTAAATAGTAGTGAAAACGAGTGATAGTTTATATTGGCAAAATGAAGTAGAACGAGGGATAGTTTCTTGGTTTAATGTAGTAGTGAAAACGAGTGATGGTATTTCAAGCTGGTTAATTTAAGTAGTGAAAACGAGTGATAGTTTGTGTTGGCAAAATGAAGTAGAACGAGCAATAGTTTGTTGGTATATTGAAGCAGTGGAAACGAGTGATGATAATTCAAGTTGCTTAATTCAAGTAGTGAAAACGAGTGATTGTCTATGTTGGCAAAATGAAATAGAGACAACGGTGGGATAGTTTATAATGGTGTACTGAAGTAGTGAAAACGTGCAATGATACTAAAGTTGGTTAATTGAAGTAGTGAAAACGGGTGATGATACTAAAGTTGGTTAATTGAAGTAGTGAAAACGGGTGATGGATTTTATTGGGAAACTGAGAAGTGAAAAAGTGTGGCGCGTCTTTCCGTGTAGGTGAACAGCCCGGAGCGGTATTCTCAGCCGCTTCCACCGCCTACATTAACTATTTCCAAAGGCCAAACAGGAGGTTAATCGGGTTTTTATGAGGTTTTTTTTCACATTCATGGTACGGGAGAAGGGTCACACTCAGCGTTGCCAAATTATCGTACTCATCGCATTGCAGTTTCGTAGTCCCAATAACGAATGCAAAAACAAACAAACAAACATCAATAAATAGGAGTTTTAACGCTTACTTCAATTTTTTATCGTTATTTGTGTATGTACGAGAGTTTGAGGCTTAAAAGTAATAAAGGCGATGTGGTGAATACGATAATCTGGCAATGCCTTTCACGCTACAACCTGAGTCATTAAACTACCCCTGGAAATGCCCAAAACGCCTACGAAAGCCTTGTCAAATACGTGTACTTGAGCGCCGGAAGGTTTGAGAAAAGTTTAGAGCGGCATCTCCTTCAGACCTCGTGCCCGAAAGCGGCGCCATAATGTTCGGGTTCGGAGGCCGCGTACAAAGCCTCGAGCGGGGTCTCGAAGCTCCTCTGACGTCATGGAAGGAGCTTTCATGACGTCATCACCATATTCATATATTTTCACCTGCACCGAATAAAAAAGTCATAGAATTGATAGATATAAGTGAGAGTTCAATGTATTAATTAAATGTGGAATTATTGTTAAGGAAATGCCATGAAACACCTTTGTCAGAATACACCTTTGTCCCTCCTTGGTGATATTATTGTTATTATTATTATTATTATTATTATTATTATTATTATTATTTTTTTTTTTTTTTGCCTCCAAGGTGAAGTGTGGTTAGCGTTTAGCGACGAATCCGCGGACCCGGGTTCGATCCCCGCTGGGTTGTCGGCGCACAGTCCACCCAGCCGTTCCTCTTTCCTTTCGGGCTGGTCAATAAGAGGGTACCTGGGGAAACCTGGGAAAGGTAAACTGTGGTAACCCGGATGTCCCTCTGGCCCTGTCTCCCGGGGTAATGGTGGTGGATTATGGTGGTGGTGGCGGTGATAGTGGTGATGGTGGTGGTCGTGGTGATGGTGGTGGTCGTGGTGATGGTGGTGATAATGGTGATGGTGGTGATAATGGTGGTGGTGATGGTGGTGGTGGTGGTGGTGGTGATGCATTGTTGTTTTCATCGCTGTCTCAAAAAAAAAAACACATTATTCTTTTTGCTTAATGCAGAATGGTATGCAGTCTGCCCTTCCTCTCCTTCCTTTCTTTCCTCTTCCCTTCTTTTCTTCCCTTCCTTTCCTCCTTTCCTTTTTTCTTTCTTTCTTTTCCTTTTCTTCCTTTCCTCCTTCTCCTTCTTCTTCCTTTTCTTCCCTTTCCTTTTTTTTTTTTCCTTCCTTTCTCCTCTTCTCTTCCCTTCTTCTTCCTTTTCCCTTTCTTCCCTTTTCTTTCTCTCTCCGTCTCTCCTCTCCTCCTTACCCTTCCTCCCTCCCACCCTTCCCTTCCCTTCCCCCTCCTCTCCTTTTCCTTCTTCTCGCCTTTCTTTTCGACCCTTTTCTTCCCCTTCCTTCCCGACCCTTCCCTTCCCTTCCCTCAACCCTTTCCCTTCCCAACCTTTCCCTTCCCCCTCTCTCCCCTCCCCCCTTCCTCCCTCCCCCTCTCCCACTCCCTCCCCTTCTCCCTCCCTCCTCCTCCCCTTTCTCCTCCCTCCCCTCCTTCCTCCCTCCATCCTCCCTCTTCCTCCCTCCACCATTTCCTTTTTATCTCTCCTTCTCTCTCTTTCCTCCTTCCTCCTTCCTCCTCCTCCTCTTCTTTTTTCCTAATTTTCTTTGTCCGTTCTTCCCTCCCTCCCTTCCTGCCTCTCCCCTTTCCTCCCTTTCTCTTTATCCCCTTTCCCTTCCCTCCTTCCCTCCCTTCCCTCCTCCTCCTCTTCCTCGGCCCCTATTTCCGTTACACCACACATACCTTTCTCCTCCTTTTACCTTCCCTTCCCTTCCCTTCCCTTCCCTCGCCTCCTGCCTCTCCCTTTCCTCTCCCTCCCTCCCTATTATCTTCTCTTCCTGTCTCATTCCCTCCTCCGCTTCTTCCCTCTCCTGTTTTCATCTCGGTTATTATTATTTTTATTTTTATTATTATTATTATCATCATTATCATTATCGTTTATATCATCATAACGTCTATCTACGTACTACTACAGCCAATACTACCACCACCACCTCTACTACTACTACTACTACTATTACGTCTACCACTGCAATTTCTCTTTTAGTTATCTTCATTTATTCACTCATTTATCCCTTTATTTATCAGCTTATTTCCTCAAGTTCCCCCTTTCGAACCTTGTATAAGACTCTCGTAAGGCTCGTATAGGTTACAATGAGACACGTTAATCCGTCCCTCGATCCCTTTTCTAAGCCTGTTTCGCCCCTCCTCGTATACAAAGTTCAAGTGACCTTATTATGGCCCGATTCTCTTTTGTCCCCACACTATAAACACAGCCAGTGAACACGCCTGACCGCTGTGCCTTGAATCTGTGTCCGTATAGCCTATCAAACACAGAACCTTTTATGTATGGGTAGCTTAGAAGTAGTGGAGTATGGTATAGACTTCATAGCTCTTCAAACACGTAACAACTGGTATTCCTATCTAACCCACTCACTTTCTGTTGTGTAAATGTATTATGCGGGGAAATACAGTGTAAGGGTAAGGAGGATCTGTGTTTGATTTACCTGACGAAGTGCAAGAGAGAGAGAGAGAGAGGGGGGGGGGGGATGTAGTTCTCACGGATGTATAGAAGATGAAAGAGATTAGTCGATATCCTGAAACCTATTACTACGTACGCTACAGTTATATGGAAGTGTAGGAGAGGTGATTGCAAAATACAGCAACAGAAAGAGGAAAAACAATTAACGATGTAGTTGATATGAAACTCAATATTTGCTCTCTCTCTGGAAACCATTTTTAGCTACATACAGGCATTTCTATGAAGTTCAAGCTCTGTTATGCAAGTGTGGGAGAGGCTTTGCGAAATAGCGTAACAGAGAAAGAGGAAAAAAACGATGTAACAGAAACGATACACAACAGTTGCCATTTTTAGCTATATAGAAGTATTCCTAGTTCACTCCCTCTCAGTTACAAAAGTGAGGAAGGAAATTGCAAAAAGGTGTTTGAGAGAGAGAAGAAAAACGATGTACCAGATAGGAAACACAGACATTTGCACTCTGGAAGCCATATTTAGCTATGTAGAAGTATTCCTAGTTCACTCCCTCTCAGTTACGAAAGTGAGGAAGGAAATTGCGGAAAGGTGTTTGAGAGAAAGAAGAAAAACAATGTACCAGATGGGAAACACAGACATTTGCACTCTGGAAGCCATATTTAGCTACGCAGAAGTATCCCTAGTTCACTCCCTCTCAGTTACGAAAGCGAGGAAGGAAATTGCAGAAAGGTGTTTGAGAGAGAGAAGAAAAAAGATGGTAGGAAACACAAACACTTGCTCTCTCGAAGCCATTTTTAGCTATGGACAAGTATTCCAGTCCACGCACTCACTCTGGAATGCAAGCGAGTGTAGGAGAGAGAGATTGAAAAGAAGTGTAACAAGAGAAAAGAGAGAAAAACCGATGTAGCAGATACGAAACACAGACAGTTGCTCAATAGAAACCATTTTTAGCAACGTTATCTATAAGTATCCCTGTTCACGCACTCACTCTGGTATGCAAGTGTTAGGAGAAAGAGACTAAAAAAGGCGTAACATAGAAAAAAGACAGAAAAGAAAAAAACGATGTAGCAGATACGAAACACAAACAAGTTGCTATCTCGAAGGCATTTTTAGCTACATACAAATATTTCAAGATCACGCATTCACTCTGGTATGCAAATGTAGGAGAGAGATTGTTAAAAAGGTGTAACATAGAAAGACAGAGAGAGAGAGAGAAAAGAAAAACCGCTGTAGCAGATAGAAAACAAAACAGTTGCTCTCCCATACTAACTACACAGGGCTCCAAGTTCACCCACGAGAGAAAATAATTAAAATAGTGAAAAGGGGAGCTGTATTTAACTAACCAGGAGATCAAGGGATATCAGAAAGAATGACCCACACTCCCGCTCTCTCGAAACCCCATAACGAACACTATTCCAAGGCGCCATCTCTATACAGCGTCCTTAGGCAATACATCCAATAAATAGTAGTCCACCCGCGCCCTGTCGTGCAGATATAGGCGGGGAAATACAAAAAGGTGAACGGTTGCCTGAGATCCATTAACCTCGAGATGAAGAAGAAGGGAGAACGAGTTAATGAAGTTATATAGCATGACAGCCATTGTAGGTTTGTGGCACTGATGACATGCGAGTAAACCGTAATGTAGGAAATGAAGCAGCGATGTGAGAGGGAGAAATACGAGGTAAATAAGATGATGAAAGTTGAAGGGCATAATCGCAATGGTCAAGGTGCCGGGGGAGCCTTGAACACCTGCCTCATGGACACGCCTCGCGCACCTGAGCTCAAGGCAAGCACACCGGCGTCTTGCTGAGAAAACGAGCGAGAGAGAGAGAGCGAGCTTTTGGGGGGGAGAAAGTGGAGAAAGGAGAAGGTAAGAATGGATTTTGCAGATTCGCATTGGCCTAGAGGTGAGCTGTCCATCAGTTTTAGGAGGAAAGGAGAGGTTGGAAGAGGTGGAAATGGGAGAGAAGGGGTGATTTAGTAATTTCCGGCTTTATTCATGACTGCCGTCCTCCTCCATCGAGCCAGGAGGAGGACGCAAGAAGTTCGAGGCTGCGCTTGAAGGAAGGCAAAACGGCCATGGAGGCACACATTTATTTCGCCTTACGCAGCGCTCACCCACAAACTAACACCTAGAAAAAATCGTTCCATTAATATATCACTCGTTCCTGTAGTAAAAAGACCTAGAAACGGTGTATATGGCCGGTATCTCGTGTTTTTAAGTGTTTCTGATGATCGTGGCGGCGCGCGTGTCCGTCATTATTGGAACCAAACAAAGAACTCGTCCATGGAGGCGGCGCTGCGGTGCTGTCTTCCTCCTTTTTTTCCCGCTTTGTTACTAGATTAAGGTACGTGGCGGGATTTTGTGGTGCTTTTTAGAACTGTGGAGGTTTTGTTTATAAGGTCAGGAAGGTGGAAGGGTCGTGAGGGGAGAGGTAAAGGAGGGAGACCCGGTGTTATGTGGGAAGGTTGTTATTTATCATTTTTTTACTGTTACGAGGTGCATATTTTTACTGTTACGGGATTAATTAAGAAGAAGGAAAGATAGGTTAATATTGTTGCATTTGTGATGATTTTTTACTGTTACGAGATTAATATATTCCCTGTTACGAGATTAAGATTTTCCCTGTTACGAGATTGATAATTTTCCTGTTACGAGATCAAATTTTTACTGTTACGGGACTAAGAAGAAGGAAAAAAAGGTTAATGTTGTTGCATTGTTAAGGTTTTTCCTGTTACAAGATTAATACTCTCCCTGTTACGAGATTCCGATTTTTCCTGTTACGAGATTGACTTTTACTGTTAGAAGATAAGATTTTTAGTGTTACGAGATTAATAATTTTTCTGTTGCGAGTCTAAGGCGGGAACATTGAAGCGTTTATGTACGGGGAGGCGACGGGGAGACAGTTCATGCCTCGGCCTGTGGCAGGGCGGGGAGCGTCTCCGCGGGGGGTGTCGGTTGTCATCTTTACCTGTCCGTCAGGCTCGCCGCCTGCCCACCTGAGGGGCATGGGGGTCAGGGGGGGCATGACAACAGGTGTTTGGGCGGACAAGAACACCTGTACCATGCCCTGTGTGATTATAACTTGCCATGAAATCCTAAGCTGGTTTGGTAAACTGGATGACAGCAGGTTACCTAGTGATGGCATTACAGGCCAGGGAGCCAGGGCCATGAGGGGGCCTCTCCTCTCCTCAGAAGGTGTGGGCCCTGGTGTGTGGGCAGGTGAGCCAGTGTGGACACCAGTTTGGTGGCCCTCCTCTGAACCCTCTCCACCTTGTCTCACACATGAGGCAGAGCCATTATTTCAGGCTGCAAAATACAACTTATGCTGTTTAAAACCATTCTTTGATTCACAGTTTGTTGAATCCATGGATAATGCAGGGCTGACTGGGTCCCCAGTATGTGTATGTGTGTGTATGTATGGTATATATATGGATCACATTTCCACTGACATTTTGTGTGTTTCTTCAGGTATTATTTAAATCATCCAAGATGGGGGATGGAATGCTCTCTCTGTCTTGGAACAACCACAGCACCACATTCTGTCATATGCTCTCAGCCCTCAGGCTAAAGGTGAGGAAATAGTTTGACTTGAGCTAGCAACTTAATTTATCGTTTAAAGGCCAAGGTTTGAGTGTCAGCTATGTGATTCTTCAGATGAAGGATTTCTTTGTACTGTTATAATTTTCAGGTTAAGTTGAAATGAATGACTCGGCCTTTAAAAGTTGAAGTATGATATAGAAAGAAACATGTGCCAAGATATTTTTTTTAAGAAAACTCATTACCATAATCAGTCCCATGAGATACTGTAAGATAAATATCACCAATGTTTTCCCCACAGGAGAGATACACAGATGCCACGGTGGCCTGTGAGGGCAAGTTTTACCCGGTGCACAAACTGGTGCTGTCAACTTGCAGCCAGTACTTCGAGGAGATGTTTGACCACACGGCGGGCAAGCATCCCGTGGTGCTTCTGCAGGACGTTCGCCGTGACGAGCTGGAGGCGCTGCTCAGCTACATGTACGCTGGCATAGTCAGCGTGGCTCAGCGGGACCTTTCCAGGCTAATCAAGGTTGCTGAGCTCCTCCAAATCAAGGGTCTCGCTGTGCCAGATGAAATCCCATCAGAGAAAAGGAGTAAAGGCAGCAGCAGTCACTCAAGTAGTAGTGAGAAGGTTTCGTCCAGGTCACATCCCAGTGAAGCGAGTGATGACCGCAGCAGCCCACACCCCAAAAGGCGGCGGCGGGAGGGTAGCAGCGAGGAGCCCCAGGTCAGACCAGACTCCCCCGGCACTTATAACTCTGTCTCCCAGGAATGCTACAAGAACGAGTACCATAGTCATGATGCAGGAGGGGACGATGCGGCCCACAGACTGGAGGATGGGAGTTCAGACATCTGTGATGGGGACAGGCCAGAGGTGCTGAAAAGAGTCCATCCTGACAAGGCAGCTCAACACAAAATTGATCATCAGAGTGCAGAGAGATACCAAGCACACTCCCAGGATTCCTCCAGAAGCCAGTACAAGGTATTGCATGCATTGGTGTTTTTCACTTGTCCAGCATGTTGTAGGAATATGAAAGTAGCTTTTTTGATTAGTGTGGTAAATGAAAATAACATATAGTGCCAGTTACTGGGAATATAGAACAAATATACTGATGAGGAGAGGAAAAAATCAAATTCAGAATTCCTTTTAGAATAATGCTTTTTCCCAGTCCAATTACCCCAGTATTTCAAGAATTTTGTCTTTTTTTATTTGCGCATGATTGTTTAAAAAAAGAAGAAGAAAAAGCTTAGAGGTTCATGCCTACACAAGTGTAAATTTAGGTGAATGTGAAACCTGCAGTTGGGTCAAAGTTTCATACAAGCCTTCATCATAATTCCAAGATGACAGTGTAGCAAAATAGAAGTACGACAGCAAAACAAAGTAAATTAAGTCAAGGTGACAACTAAACAGTGAAGCAGCCTGGCACAGAGCACATTATTGGTCCACCCATCCACAGCGCAATTGGAGTACCTAAGAAATATGAGGAACTTTTCAGGATGTGAATGAGGAGACCATCGAGATCAAGGAGGAGACCCTGGAGGAGGCAGGGGAGCAGCCCTCCACCAACAACTTGAGTGGGAGCATGGAGTACTGTGGGGGCATGCCAGGAGACGCCTCATCGGAGGGGCCCCAGGAGGACCACAGCAGACTGGTGATGCCTGCCAAGTATGACGACCAGGGACACCAGGGCCCGCTTCCACCACAGGCCCTGCCGGAGGTGGTGGTGGAGGCGCTGGCTGGACCCTCCGGCATGCATGAGGTTAGTTTGGATGAAATGGGTTGGGAAAAAGTACCGGTATATTGATGCTCTTTACTTTTCTGATTAACCCCTCCGCTGCGATTGGCATGGATTTGGCCTTCACTGGTAGCCTGGTAACATATACTCCCAGGTCTTTCTCTGCCTCTGTGGTGGATAGTGGAGTGTTTCCCATGTGGTATTGGTATGCTGGATATCCTCTCCCAAGGTGCATGACTTAACATTTTTCTTCAGTGAATTGTAGCAGCCACTTTTTGTTCCATTCCTGTAGCTTGGTGATGTCTTGTAGGAAATCTGCTGCCAAGGGCTTAATTATGCTTCAGATCTATTTAAGTGTCTTTTCTTAAACTGTGTAGATTATTTTTTACTTGGTTTCCTTTTATGAATAATACCATTTCAGACCTGTGATGTATAGTGGGGATAATGTGATCATACTCAACGTTATTTCTTGATCAGTGTGTTATTATGCTGTGGGGGGGGGGGGGGGTTGCCATCATCCAAGACTTAGTCCTCAACCCCACACTATCACACAACTTGTATATGCAAAAATTTGGTGAGGATATCTTTGACTGATGATTATAATGTTGTTTTTAGTGTTTAGAATTATTTACCAGCTGTTTAGCATATCTATATCTAATTATATTGAATCTAGAACTCTCTCCCTGACTCTGTCATTCATATTGTAGGAAATAAGGTTTTATGTCATATTATGAATAAATAGAAGGAAGAGGAAATGGAAAGAAAAGTGATTGTATCAGGTTACATGGCATCCCTTACCCACAGTGGCTTGGGGGCAGTGAGTTCAGCGGAGGCCTGGCTGGCTCGGACAACTACAGTGGCGAGAGCAGTCCCCCGCCCCACCCGGTGGTGAGTGTTCTGAGCCCCTGTGTTGAGGCAGTGCCACGAGGGTTTTGTATTCACCTGTCACGTGTTGTAATGTTGAAAGATGTCTACTACTCTGATGGATTTAATGTACGATGGCAGTGTTGTTTCCTCTGTGTTGTGAAGAAGGCAGAGCCACTATAGCTGTTCACCCATTCCTGATCCTCACTTTAAATTGTGAGTTGCATAATGTAAGTTACTTTTTCTCAGACATATCGTTGTGGTGAATTCAAAGCTCTGGTGGTATTTGTTTTTTCAGTGTTGTAGTGATTTGTTGCAAAGTGTTGATGTTGATGCTTGTAGTGTGGTGACAGGAGGCATTGATAACACTGTCCATGGAGGGCCCTTGAAAGATGTTGAATTGTCCCAAACATAACAGGAAAAGCCTGCAATGTATGGACATGACACTTAAGTGTATGATATACTGCTAAACAGTTTTTAGATATTGATATTTTATGGGTTAGTTTTGTGAAGTTACTAATTAAAAATAAAATATTATTTGATTTAATAACAAAAATATAATCTCAATACATTAGATTTTTTATTTTGGATGATTTTTGTCACTCAAGAGCAGCTGGATTATTATTTTAGTGATTGCTCCTCCATAGACAGTGTTCTGCTGGCCTGGGATGTTGAAAGAAGGGAACATTTTTGAGGCATGTTGAATGTGGTGATGGTGTAGCCCTTGATTGCTCTGTGCTCAGGCCATTCAGCTCCTTCATTTGTCTATTAGGGAACAGGAATGCACTGGAGCCTCCATACATTACATCTCTGTTATGTAGTTGATACTCCTCACAGGAATGACCATGAAGGAAATCACTGCTCCCTTAGATGTCTACCCACAGTGTAAGAAGCTATGGTCGTGGGTCCACACTCATTACAGAGCAGCAACTAGAACACTGTTATTGTTGTTTTATTTTATTATTTTATATTGTCTTGGCTAAAACATGCAGCAATTTACTAAAAGAAAACATCACCTGGAAGTGGAGGATAGTAACCACTGAAGTAAAGTAAAAAGTTGGGGATATATGCAATAAAGAAAGCACCCTAGGGAAGTGGGGGACATATGCAACTTAACTTCTGGGTTTCCACAGTTTACCTTCCCCAAGTTTCCTTAGGTACCCATTTATCAGCCAGCCCACAAGGGAGGATTAACCCTTGGGCGACGATGAAACTCTCTATAGCCGGTCCAAAATTCAGTCAGTCAGTTTTGTATGGCAGAAATATAACAACACTTCCAGATTGCGGTATAATCTATATATAGACGACAGTTAAGACATCTGTTATGCGGCGTAACTATATTTATGCTACGGTCCTAAGGTTGACAGTGGCTATATATAGAGCATTCATTTTGAGGGGAGCTACTCTTCAAATATTGCCAACGTTTAAGGGTTAACAGCTGAGTGGGATGCACGCTAACTGCCCAAGCACGGATTCAAACTCAGGCCCCAGGATTTGTAGCTAGTCACACTAACCACAGAGGCCAGTGAAATAATAGTAACTCATGACAATACTATGGATGGCATTATAAGACTCTCACTTCACCTATTTATAAAGGTCAAAGAGGGGATCAATCAGGCTCTATTGAGTGTTTCTTTAGGTTCATGGTACAGAGGAAGGGCCAAACTCCCACCAGGGTCATAAAACTACTTCTGGAAATGCCCAAAACTCCTACAAAAACCTTGTCAAACATATGAACTTAAGCGACGAAATGTTTAATAATACTGGAAATGCCCAAAACTCCTACAAAAACCTTGGCAAACATATGAACTTAAGCGACGAAATGTTTAATAATACTGGAAATGCCCAAAACTCCTACAGAAGCCTTGGCAAACATATGAACTTAAGCGACGAAATGTTTAATAATACTGGAAATGCCCAAAACTCCTACAGAAGCCTTGTCAAACATATGAACTTAAGCGACGAAATGTTTAATAATACTGGAAATGCCCAAAACTCCTACAAAAGCCTTGTCAAACATATGAACTTAAGCGACGAAATGTTTAATAATTCGGCCCTATATCAGGAAGCAGCTGATGTTTACTCCCACAGCAGCAACTCAGTGTTATTAGTCATTTGCCACAACCACCTTAGACCAGAGTTTTATTTTAGCAGGACTCAGTGGCTCTCCATTAGGTGGGTTGATGTCGTCACTTAGGTTTCCATCACTCAGACTAATTCTTGAGTCCTGAGGGTCATTACAGTAGAGGACATCACCTTGGCTTGCATGTAGGGTAGAGTACCGAGACATTGGTAGTGATGAAGGGAAGGATGTAGACTTATTTATGATTATCTTATTTCCATTTTAAGAGATTATTCAGTGCATTCCTGTTGAAAAGCTGTGATCAAGTTTCCCTAAAGATCACTGTTGACACACACACACACACACACACACACACAAATCAACGCTTCAGTGATCATTGCAAAAACATGAACTACGACTCAACTTATTGTGATCCTAAAAAATATCACCACTTTCCTCGCCAGACCTTGTACCTCATTCCTGGTACAAGTAAAGAGATCAGTGGTCAGCAGTTTCCTTATGGCCTGAGTTTAGGGATAGAAATAGCTGTTGTGTGTATGTGCATGCTGCTCTCTGCCTCTCAAGGTAAGCTTTTCTGGCCTTTGCAAAATGAGGTTGGTGTGTAAAGGTATTCATACGTGTGAAGAAGTATTTATTTCATTGATTTATGTCGCCTGTTTGGCATTAACCTGTAGCACCAACAGTAGCTGCAGAGTTCTTTGTTGCATTTTGTGATTAATTTCCTGATGTTTCTATAGTTATTCTGTAATTTATTTGAATGATAACCATTTACCTGAAGTGGGAAGCCTGTGAATATTTATCCATATCAACAAAATATCTGCATTGTGAAAGACGTACATGGTAGATGCAGGGGAAACAATGCCAGAATTTAGTAATGAGATTTCTCTTCTGACACAAGATTTGATTTTATGCGGCATTGACAAATGCATCTGACAACGTTAAGAGGAAACAAGTCAAACATGATGAATAAGTGAGTTTATTAAGCAATTCCTGTGCTTAGTTTAGCGTTAGTGAAGTTGTTTGTGCAGTGTGACGTGTTGCAAGGCGTGGGAGGGGGTCATCACATTCCAGAAAATGTCTTTCATGTGCAGTCATTATCGCTGCCACCACCTGACCACACATCACGTCATCGTCATTACAAACTCTCAGTTATTTCTCACGCAAGCATTTCTGGCGATCATAAAGAGTTTCAAGAAACACTAATATGATACATCAGGAAAGAAAAATAAGTTCCAGCAAAATAGGTCATATTATAGCTTTCAAAGTTTTTCGCTTGCTCATGCAGTACTCTTTGTTGAAATAGAAATTCTTGGTGATTCTGTTTTGATGGAAAAGGACAAGAATGGTTTCCATAATTGCATGTGTGGTATGAGTAGGAAAAAAAAATGTACTGGATTACAATGGGGGGGTATATTATAGGTGTAGTGAGCTCTAGGGGTGTGATATGGAGTAAAGTTCACAAAAAAGGAAGTCATTGCTTTCTGGCTGGGAAGCTGTAGAAAAATGAGTTAGTACCAGTAAGTGTGATGAGGAGGAGGAACTAAAGAAGTCCTTGTATAACTGGTGGGGCTGTGGTAGAGGTAACAGCTGCACAGTGCCTCACAGTAGGTGCGGGATATCTGAGCTTTGCCAAGAAAGACAAGACAATCATGGTCTTTGCAAGCAGTGCTCAACTCAGCTGAGCTCTAATACCAGACTGCTGAAGGGGCTGTGCATTGATGTGTCATGCCAGTCACCTCTCTGCCACCCATCAGCACCGGTTCTGCTACCTTCAAATTTTAGTGCTATCAGTACTGAAGTTATCTATTGTGCTGGATGTGGGTAGAATGTAAAACTTTACAATAACTGAGAATTGTTTTATTATTGTTTCTTCATTAATTTGTGTATTTAAATGCATTTAATTCTGGTATTCAGAATTTGAACTTTCATTTTCCCCCACCCTTCTACTAGTGAGGAGAGCATTTTTTTTTTTCTGTCAGTCTCTCCATTACAAAAATATTTAAAGACATGGATTGACATACAGTCACCAAATACATATGAGAACATCCTTAGGTGAATATCTCAAGCTGGTTTACATTTTGGAAAACCCATTAATACTGACAAAATGATGGCAAATGAATAAAAAATGAACCGATAGATTTGGGTGGTCATAAAGGAAAACCGACCATGAACGTTTCCAGAGAGTACTGAGAGTGGTGTGGGGTTGGTCAAGTCCAGACCATGAGTTCTCCCAGTTTGTAGATAGTGGAGTGCTTCCCATGTGGTATTGGTGTGCTGGATAGCCCCTCCCAAGGTGCAGGACTTCATATTTTTCTTCATTGAATAGTAGCAACCACTTTTTGTTCCATTCCTGTTGCTTGGTGATGTCTTTTTGTTGGAAATTTGCAGTCAAGGGGTTAAAGTTGTATAACCTGTACAGGGTTGTGTATGCAAAATTCACACATTTTTATGCTGGTCAATGGAGCTTCATGAGCGTAAATTATATACATTTATTTCTTGCAAGATTTCCTGCCATTAAGTGGGCTGTAGGTGGCTGAGAGGTGTCCTGCCCCATCTAAGGATAGACTCGGCAAGGTTTTCAGTCCTGTCAATGTGTCTGACTCCTTGCAGCAGCGCAGTGAGGCCCGTGATGAAGGACGTTACTTGGGGGGGGTCAGATTGTGAGGGAAGCTTTAGGAGTACGGGAGAGAGGGCTTCAGGTTTGTGGGAAAGCATTATTTTCATGCTGCCACATCTATGGAAGGTGCAATAAAGTATGGAGGTAATGAAGGAACCGTATTGCGTGTGACAACATCGACAAGGTGCGGTCGGGTCAAGGGAGTCTAAATAAGGAGCAAAACATACTCAATGAACTGGAAATATCTTGAGGGCATGAAATGAGGAGGCAAAATATTACTGGGAACAAGATTTGCACCTGTGAAAAGGAGTAAACGCTAAGACAAAGAACATTCAAACAAATATTTCTTGTTGAGGGACAAACTCAAATTTACATCTCATTTGATGTTCAGTGTGTATATACATAAGACAGAGAATTGCAGATGTTGAGAATTGTCTTCCTGTTAGGAAATGGCAGGTGCCATTATGGAGGGTCAAAGACATGCAATCAATCTTCCCCTGTTGTGTTTCTATTTGTGGCCATCTCTTTATGAGCAGGACTTGGCATGTAAGTGTATGAAGTGAAGAACGAAATGAGTGCCAGTGAAGCTGTTGTGAACAGTGCACGTTCATTATCAACGGGGTTCATTGTGCTGTACCTGACAGTGGATGCTTCAGACACCGTCATCTGGTGGTTCATCCCATCGAAATGAAAGTGGCCAATGTAAAATTTCATTATGATGGGGATTTTCTTATCCTCAAAAATGGTTGACTTACAGTGATCTGGTGGAGGCTCAACATGAAATGCTAAGACATTACATGAGACGAGTGACCATCTGTTAGTCACTAGGAGCTGGGTAGTATATCTGCAGATCGTGGAGTGCTTGGGAGGCTTCTGTGCAGCGTCCCTGTGTCAGGGCCTCCATCATTGCACTGTCACTGGACCAGCCTGATGCCAGCCGCAGGATGGGCAGGCTGGCACATCCTGGGTACCTCGATGTGTTGGTAGGGGGATGCACTGCTGGGCAGATCAGTAGCACTGTTATTGAAGCTGCCTTTTTTTTATTTTTGAAGACTCACTCTCTCATCTATGTTGATATTACATTGCACAATAAGTTTTTATAAATGGCTGGTGTTTTGAAATGAGAGTTCTTGAAAATCATTGGAATGTGAGCTGGGGGTGACTGTGGCTGCCACTAAGAGATAGGAGCCAAGCCTTCATCCTCTGAAGTCAAAATAGGAAGTGATGATGTGAACCCACATGTTCCTAGATGTTAGGTCAATGGTTTTCAGTCAAGCAGTTTGACATTGTCGCAATGTAATTGGGTTGACAACGGTACATCCAAGGCAGTGGAGTGGGACTGAGGTGCACACCGTGCATGATGGTGCAGAGAAAGTTAAAATGACTGGGGCTGGTTGCTTTTATTGTTAAGCTTGTATAGTTTGCTTCAACTTCTGTATTGTCATATGTTTATACATACTTGCAGAACCCATTACCATTATTCCCTAAGGGAATATATTAAATTCAGTTAATGCAAAATTCAGTTTTTGCAAGCTGTCTACTAACCTAAGTTTTGTAAAATACAAACAAGGCTGTACATGACACAAGCATCTCTCAACCAAACACTTAATTTCATCACAGTTCTGGGAATCACTAAGAAATTGTTTATCATGTTTGGGTAGCAGAGACCAAGTGTCATACAATGTGTCTTAATATGAAATGAATATATATTTTCTTAGTCGCTGCCAGGATGGTGAAACATATCGTTTTTCAGCTATGTGAAACGACTCATATTCCTTAAAAACAAATATTACTACATTTTGATTGGCCATACATACTTCATTAATAATAGAGACTGACTCTTTTTTACCATACATATTCAATTATCATATAAGGGTCATAAAGATATACATGTTGAACAGTTTTACGTAAATTAATTCTCCCTATCACATACATTGTACATAGCTGTTCATCACCTCATTGAAACACATACTGCATCAGCTTACAAGCATGCAGGTAATGACTCGAGTCCAACATCTCCCACAGGCGGGGAAGGACAGTGTTGGGGAAGGCGCGGGAGGGAGGCCCAGGCTCGCCTCTGGCCCCAAGCTGCACCACTGTTCCTTCTGCTCGTACTCCACTCCTCGGAAAGACCACATGACCATGCACATACGCACTCACACAGGGGAGAAACCATTTGGCTGTCCATATTGCTCTTCACGGTTTGTCCAGAAAGGCACGCTCAATAACCACATTCGCACCCACACCGGTGAAAAGCCATACTCGTGCCCGGCGTGTCCGCAGAACTTTGCCCGGAACAGCCACCTAAAGAGTCACTTGGCAACACACAAAGAAACCTTAGCTCTCTAAGTTCATGGGAAGGGTTTAGATTGCTGTTAGTGATCAGAGGAGTATATGTGTAAATGTGTCAGCTTTAATATACATAGTTTAGAGGGTGCAATGTTGAGGTTTGTTTATACACACACACACACACACACACACACACACACAGGATATATAATTTGCAGTTGGATGAAGTGAGAGTGACTGAAAAGTTGAAACATTCTTATTCTTTAGTAGATGCAAGTTATCAACAGAGATGGGAGCTTTGAACGATTGAGTTAAAGTATAACATACCACCATAAAAAGATTTATACATTATACTGTACAAAAAGCTGAGTTGCCATAATGTCATTAGTTCTTCGTGATCCTCATGAACAATCACAAAAATAATGACTTTCCCTAATGCAAGCATTGTTCAACATTCACTCATTATTCCCACATTATAATTGTGTGGAAAGGCTTTGTCTTCATTAGGACTTTCATATCTGCAGTGAGGGTCATGGTGCTAATTGGTAATGTTTTTCATCACCTCCCATTTCTGTAGATAACGTTTGCTAAATGATTGTGAATCATTCCATATCATCATCATTTTATCTACTCATTAAATCATTCAGAAATTGACATACTGATTTAGTATATTTTTTGTCTGTCATTTATTTGATGAATATTATGAATCTCGTGAAAGATTAAGCCTGTGCTGTGCACACAATGTTGTAAATGCAAATTTTATATGATTATACACGAAAATAAACTGTTAATGTTGGCAATGACAAGACTAGTTTTAATACCCTGAATGCGAAGCTTTCCTCCCGAAAATGAAGCCCCTTATTATGCTGCCAGCACCTCCTCCTGCCTTGTGGTGTGTCAGTGTTCCTTGCCATGCAGCGGGCAGTCTGTGTCTTGCCTCCCTGCCTGTCCCAGTAGCCCATCTTTGTATTGAGGTTGGAAGCAAAATTTCACTAGAGACGATGTAGTTGCATTATGACTTGTTTACATTTTCTTCAGTGATTGCTTTGATCAGCAGCATCTTGAATGTGGTCTTAATTGTTCCTTCCTTCTCTTGTTTGTAGTCTTAGATTTCTTTGTTTTCAACCATTGGATCTTTTAATCAAAATTGTTCTTGTTTTAGTGTTTATGTGGATTCAGTCACCTAGCTATGAAGTGCAAGTTATCATAAATGATAGTATTTGTATAATTACATCCTAATTTACTTTTTCATAGATGATTTTCAAATGTATATCAGTTTCATATAATTTAAACGGTTCTTATTTCATTTAAGTTTCAGAATAATTAGTTTGACACCTTGCATTTCTAATATATTTTGAAGGTCATTGTAGATGAAGGTCATTTTGGGAATAGTGGAGTTCACAAGCATCAGAGGACATAGCTTACTTAGCTCCTTGTGGCAGACAGCCTTTAATCTTTCTGAGGAAGGTGCTCAGCTTGGAGATTTTCACACTGACCATTTTGTTTGGTTAGTAAGTCTTTAGGTTGAAGTCTTAATATGTAACTACAATTCTCACAAGGGCCAGAAGCACCTCAAGTTCTCATTAGCAGTTTTGATAGTGTGCTTCATTGCCACAAGGTGAATGACCAACGCCAAAAATCTTCTACAGGCAAAAGAGAGCAGAGGGAGACCTGTGGGAGGGAGTCTGGAAGGATCCGCAAGACGCAGAGCAAGACTCAACACAGGCTCCAAGCTGCACCGCTGCACCTACTGCTCCTACTCCACCTACAGGAAAGACCACCTAAAGATACATATCCGCACACACACGGGAGAACGCCCCTATGGATGCCCCCACTGCCCCTCACGATTTGTTCAAACCAATGCTCTCCGGAAGCACCTCCTGACCCACTCCCGGGAGAAGGCATCGCTACACCGGTGCACGCTATGCCCGTTCTCCACCTCCAGGAAGGACGCGCTCATCCTTCACCTCTGCACACATGCTGAGGAGAAATCACTGCTGTGCAAGTTCTGCAATGTGCAGTTCACCGACGGCAATCTTTACCAGGCCCACATCCGCACCCACAGCCAAGACAGGGTGTTGCAGTGTTCCGTCTGTCCCCAAACCTTCAAGTACCAGAAGGCCCTCAAAGCCCACATGGAGACACACCAATAGTTCAACAGAGAGAATATTTTCAGCCATCAGTAGGTATTGTCAAGAGACCGGGTTGACTTCTATGTGAGGGGTCACTTACCACTAGTTGCATTGGTCCAGTATGTACTGAATAGCCTAGGAACACAAAGGTTTTACACTATCTTAAACAATTGCTTCCTCAATTTGATCTCAGTACTCTTTGTGTAGGACAAGACTTTAGTGTTGTAGAGTGTTAAGGTAAGGATAGAGTATTGGTGGTGCAACAACAGTATTATGCTCAATATTTCTGTGCTATATGTATTAGTAGGTTTTTACGCACTGTTTTTATCGTGCAACTGACGTAATGGTGACAAAAAGAGAAACTTCCTGTACAAATTAGACTGGAGATTAAGTAAGATTTTTTATGTTTGATAAATTATGTAGAGTGTATGAGTGAAGTTGATGTGTTGTATGTTATTTTTAAAGCTAGGATAAGGTTCTGTCCCCTGCATGGTCACATATTGGTAGAGGGAAAGGAGGTGCACAGGACAGGCGGCCTGGTCAAGGTGCTCCAGTGTTTGTCCGGCTCTTCAGCTACTGCCAAAAACCCAAGTTATTAAATGATAACACGCTGCTGGTGCATTGACACACTGGCAAAAAGACCACTTCCTCGTCCTTACCGGCCCTTGCTTTGGAGACTGGGTGGCTTTCCTGCAGAGGCAATCGTATCTGATTCAGCATTCAGGTAGTCAAGCCCTATTGGTGTTGCCATTTGGTGGGAGAAAAAGCATCCTGTAACCCTGGCAGGGCTGTCCGACCCTAGCTGTGTAACCCAGTGAAAAGCCACTATTCCCTCTGTCCCTCGCTGTTCATCAGTGAAGCACCTCAACAGCCATCCTTAGGTTTCTATTGGCACAAAGGCCATTTTTACCTACCCCTCGAATTTCAGGGGACCTTTAGAGTCATATGTTCAGGCATGATTGGTGATTCTTTTCAGCTACCAGTGATAGGTGTATTATTGTAGTCTGTAGCTGTTTTTATGGATGATAAGTCATAGACATTTTCTCATGGAGATTATTATCAGTATGTTCGTTGTTCACCTTCACAGTCATTAATGTTTCGTGTTATTTGTGTTGCTTGCCAGGGATGAGGCGTACTACCATGATATTACTACAGTTTTAGTTTTGTAACGCATCCGGTTTCATTGTTAGATGATTGAAGTATGACTGACTGTTAGTGACACTGATAGAGGTTTAGGGATGATAGTCACTTTGTAGCTTTATAGCATGGAAAACAACCTGCCACTACATGTACAAATGTCATGTAAGATATTTGTTGAGAATCTCGAGTTGGTTGCCAAATATGTCACTTGTGGTGCCAATCTTTTATGGAGTATGTGTGTGAACAAGTACTACATTTTATATAGTGTTCTGTCCTAGACATGCATTATAAAGTACAAGCAACGTTTCCTGCTAAATGGTTTGCGTGTCCGTCAACTCTTGAAAACCTTTTGATAAATAGAAATTTATTTATCAGACAAGTCTCGGTAACATGCAAATGATAAGTTTTAACTAGTGCTACATGTGGACCAGCCATGTTCAAATTTTCACTGCCCAGAAAATTTTATTATTAGAAAATTGTCTATTGTGAAAGTATTATAATTGCTTTAGTAACTTTGATAGTATGTCTTTGTTTACTCAATAAACACTAGACCATGCTTTTGTTTTCTTTCCAAACCACACACTAAAATTTTGCTTACTATCAAAAAGGTTCTGCCATTTCAAACTCACCATCATCTTACACAACACAAGACATCTTAGGATCATGTGGGTACACCAGAGAAAGTCAAGACAAAGGAAAAATTGCCCCAAAAATACTTCAGAATATTTACAACTCCAGAGTACTGTAAGCAATGATGTGAAAACTATTCAGGCTGATGCACCAAACTGATCCATATTGAGGGAAGGTCCTGTGAGGGGCATTGAAAGTATAAATAAAATAAAATCATAGCAAATGTTTCGGTCAGGGTGGCTGTGTGTGACTCATGGTACAGAAAGTTGAATGAATGCATCACTTTAATATTGTAAGGCCCTTCATCCTTCTTCAGTATTAAGTATCTGGTAATGATTGACAGTTTATATTTGATGAAACCTACCAAATAAAGTTCTCATCATTGCTGCTGAAATTTAAAGCTGTAATCAGCATGAAAGTTTTAGAAGTGATTCAGCTCATTTTTCTTCCCGTCAGTGTCGTATCCTTAGTGAAATACCCGAGAAGGATGACTCCAGAAGTTCTTAACCTGAGGCACCATCTGGCTTGACAGTAGTGTCCAACTCACATCTCTGGGGTCATGGATTATTGGGAAAAAGATTTATTCTCCTGAAGCGATCAATTTCTCGTGTACATCTTGAAGCACATGAAAAATTAATCCATAACTTTTTTCACAATAATCTGACTGGGTTTCAAATCTGGGGCCCTGAGACACATGGTGAACACGGAGTAAAATTGAACCAGAAGGTACTCCTTGGCTTAACCCGTCCGCTGCGATTGGCACGGATTTGGCTTTCACTGGTATCCTGGTAACATATATTCCCAGGTCGTCACTGCCTCGGTGGTGGATAGTGCAGTGTTTCCCATGTGGTATTGGTATGCTGGATAGCCCCTCCTAAGGTGCACAAGTACATTTTTCTTCATTGAATTGTAGCAGCCACTTTTTGTTTCATTCCTGTCCTTGGTGATGTCTTCTCGTAGGAAATCCGCAGTTAAATGCTTAAGACCTTCAGAGTCGTTATCTGCACCTCGGGGCATTACAGGAGGTGAATGGCTATGTGGTAGTGTGACTCATACAAGTCCATATCACAGTCACAGCAATTAATTTCTTAGTGGAAGGTGGGGTGCTTGTAACCACATGTTTGCCCCCAACAGATAGATTACAAGTTCAAGGCTTAGAGAAATGATAGCTTATCCATATCTTTATCTATCCAAATATGTGCCCACCTATCTATTTGCCTATCTGTATGTTCCATTATCAGCTTCTTAGAGCTTACAAAATCAGGTAGCCACATCAGGTCTGAATTTTTTCCTGACTGGAAGTTGTTGATATTCCAGTCTTCTTTCCTTCTCATCATCCCTTTTATCCCAAACCTTGTAAAACTCTGTCCTTTTTCATGGGGGTGGCATCAACTCATAACTAGTGAGGCTCGTAGCTCTAGCCAGGTTAACTTCCGCCTTGGAATAATTTTCTTTGTGTGTAATTCGACAATCATTGAGGTAAATCTCATTTGTTTTAATACATGTATTTAATGCATTTATGACTTTGACCTTTTGCTTAGTATAAATGTGATAGCATGAAGTTTCAAAGCTGTAAACCGAGAAGCCTTGAGCCGTCAGTATCAACCATTAGCCAGCCCCGGATGAAGCACCGGCGCAGCTAAGACTTTGAGGGCTGTTGGCTGCAGTGTTAGAGTTGCAAGTGTGCATGTTTGGTGTTCAGTGTTCGTACATCATCGTAGTGGCCCGTCCAGCCCTGATGAGACACTGCTTGTCCCCTACAGCGTGGGCTGCAGCCTCAGGGCAGGAGGAGGGTGGTGCCTCACAGGAGCCTCATCACCAACAGAAAGCACAAGTGTAATTACTGCCCATATTCCTCTGCCAGAAAGCACAGTTTGACCGTTCACATGCGAACTCACACCGGGGAAAAGCCGTTCTCGTGCCCTTACTGCTCCTATCGGTGCAGCAAGAAGGTCAACCTAAAGATCCACATCAGAACCCACACGGGGGAGAAACCGTTCACCTGCCAGCAGTGCTCCTTCCGCGCCGCCCAGAAAGTGAACCTCCTCAGGCACATACAGACACACAGCAGAGAGGGAGCGAGAAGGAACAGAAGTGCCCATTAGCATTACAAGTGGATGTTGATGCACAGTAAAAATTTTATCAAGAAAAAATAATTATATACTGGTTAATTACATCAGTTCCTGTGGTGATTTGAAATCCAGCTGTCTGCCGCTCCTTACCTTTGTCTCTCATTCCCTCGCACACCTTCCTGATGATGCATAACAGTGATTCCATCTTGATCAATATTGTATAAAAAATGCTATGTGAAATATATATATATATATATATATATATATATATATATATATATATATATATATATATATATATATATATATATATATATATATATATATATATATATATATATATATATATATATATATATATATATATATATATATATATATATATATATATATATATATATATATATATATATATATATATATATATATATATATATATATATATATATATATATATATATATATATATATATATATATATATATGCAACTGGAGAGGACCATGATTGTTGATGCTGTCACTAGGAAAAGTTAAAAAGCTGCAGGTGAATAAAAGTTTCCAAGAGATATCTTTTCTGACCTGCACCTCAAATTGATTCCATATTAATGTGCGGCAGAATTCTTACATAAAGTTTCAAGCAATTTTTTAGTGATTCATTTTCAAGGAAATCCAATATTGTTGTAGGCCAGAATTCATGATGGAATAACCTTTTGATGGCTCAACAATGATCTAAAGTAGCAACAGCTTCCCTTTGGTCATCAGGCAAGTGACCCAAAGCTCTCATTCAGCTTATGCACCCCACCTCCTGTGTTTGTTCACCTTTGGCACATAACCTTGCTTGGACTGTCAGACATCTGCACATGCATGACTGCATGCACTCAAATCTGCTAAATATTAGGCTTCATGCTTATACAAAGTGTTGATAAAGAAGATCGATAATCTTTATATGGTCCTTGAAGAATAATTATGGTGTTACACACACGCACACACACACACACACACACTCACTCACACACACGCGCACACACACTTCATAGTGGAGTGGATACCACCCCGACCTGTTACTAAGCAGGCTGAGGTTTGCGCCTCACTCAGTCTTTTTGCTGAGAGACGGAAACTGTCCCCACTGCTGGAGCCAAGAGGAGGAGGACATGTGATGAGGTCTCAGCTTTGCCATATATCTGTAACACTGAACTCCAAGCTCTTTCAGGGAGGATAATGGTTGGCAATTTCAGCTCTAACACACAATCAGACTGTGGGTGAATGACACACAATGAACCCGTTGAGTATAAATAAGCACAATCAACCTTACCTTTAAAGGACCAATGAACCCAATGACCTCAGCGAACCCAATAAACCCTCATGCATTATAACAAGCCAGAGCTCACAAGTCATAAAAGGTCTTGCAGGTGTGCCGCAGGTGACCACCTGGCCAAACTCTGTGATCACATGCACTGTACATGGGCAACTCTCCCGGCCACCACCCACACCCTCACCAACACTGGCCTCCACACCTTCACTTACCCACACTCCAGTCATCATAGGTTCACAAAACAACACGCCAATTATTGTATTGTTCACTGACTTCATTTATAATCAAAATTTTATCTATCTATATCTAATGATGTGTTCCCTAGTGGAAACTTTTCCCGAAGGGATGGCCATGGTAGAGAAATGTTTGTGCTTCTTTTGGCCAAAGCCAGGTTTGGGGGCCGTGGGTTTGCACCCTTGGGTTACCTGCCACAGCAGTAGCCAGACCACCACCCTTTGTCCTTTGCCCTTTGTCCATGCAGTCCCTCGCTGCCCACCCTCCTCCCTCCAGTACTCATCGGTTGTGTTGATCAGCTTTACTGTTGGTCTTCTCCTGGTATCATTTCTCTCAGTCTTGCTTTAATCAGTGTATTTTTTTTTAAATGACACTAGTTATAAAATTTTCTTCCAGTGATGCTTAGGTCACAATATTGTTCATTTTGCTGGTTTGCTTTCTATATTAGTTGATCAAATTGTCTTTGAATGTCATTGGTGCCACGGCAGATAGTAACAAGTGAGGCAGGAGACAAAGCTGATCATTTGGGTAATTCTTCATAATGTAAAAATAATACTTTACTGTGTATAAAGTGGTGATATAAAACACTTATTAGAAAATGTACTTTACCAGTCTTCCATCTGCTTATTTATCGTGGGGTTAGAAAATTTGTTTTGGAGGAGCTGAACACTTGAATATCATGTTTCCCTCCCTGCCTCAGCTGGTGGTATCCATGTAAACGGTAGCAGCAGCATTCTTATCTCTTTCCTTGCTCTTTTATTTCCATCTTTATTCCCTGACCACCATGTGCTCCAGCATCTACATCTTATCACTCTTATGGCTGTCCCTCTTGCTCTTGATGTGAAAAAAACTCTTCCATTCAGCTTTGATTGCCTTTCAGAAATAAAAATCAGGTTATTCATGCTTCGTCTACTATTGTGTTGGTAAGGCAGTAAGTAGGATTTAGAAAATATCTTGGGAATAATAAAACCATCTTCAACAGGCAGGTGCGGAAGGGGACAACCAGCGTGAGGGAGGAAGTTCGACTAACGAGCGGAATTATTCTACACGGGAGGTGCACCAGTGTCCCTGCTGCTCCTACATCACTCCGAGGAAGGACCACATGAAGGAACACATTCGCAAACACACCGGGGAGAAACCGTTTTCCTGCCCACACTGTCCATACCGAACTGCCAAGAACAGCGACATACACAGACACATGCAGACCCACACCGGGGAGAAGCCGTTCGCCTGTTCCCAGTGTTCCTTCCGTACGTCACGAAGGATCAACCTCAAGAACCACCTTCGCACACACTCAGATGGCAGCGGCGGGAGCAAAGAGTTCGCCTGCCCGACCTGCGACTACCGGTGCAGCAGGCAGTGGGCCCTCACCCGCCACCTCCAGACCCACACTCACACCTGCCCCTACTGCCAGCTGTGTTTCCCCCGCAAGGCCCAGCTCACCGTGCACCTCCAGTCTCACGTCAACATGCAGTAGCTCGCCTTCTCTACAGTTGCCTTCTCTAACCTTAGCGGCAGTCCAGTCAGTTGTGAGAGTTTTCAATTCTTCTTCACATGGATGACGTGCACTGGCTTGTTTCCTTGATGGAGGGGTTGTAAAGTTTCTAGGTGGCATTCTCATCATTACCTCATTCAGGCATAGCAAATATCCATGGCATTTTATAGAGTGTAAATGCACAAACATTTTATTGCTTCATTATTGGTTACATATTGTCTTTCACATGTAAACTGTCCATAGATATTATGGTCAATATTTTTATATAAAAGAATTTTCTTGAACTTTACAATAAATTCTATATATGCTTCATACCCATGTCATTTTATGCAATCATAATAATTGTTCACACGTCTGGTACAAATTGAAACTGAAGTGTGGTTACTGCCAATCCATGAAGTATAGTCACCTTGCCTTCATTTCTTACTGAGTGAAGATACATATTTCCGACCTTTGAGATTATTCTATATTCAAAAGTAATATTTGATATGTAAGATAACATATATCAAGAGTGTTCCTATGCAAATCTATCTCTGATTTCAGGGTTGAATATGTATGTACATTTTTATTTAAAGTAAAGAAGATTTTAGTATCAGAGCCTCTTACTGCATCAAGAAAGGCAATACCATGATTTATGTTGATGGTGTCAGTAGGATGCAGGTTAGGGTCTCCAAAGTGATAGGCAGATATGATAAAAAATATTTGTAGATATAAGGGAGACTCATTCTGATGCTGATAACCAGAAGGGAAGAAGTTTTAAATGACCTTGTTTTTTTGTTTTGTTTGTTTTTTATTATTTTTTTTTTACATGAAACCCACTGGCTGCCCCACACTCTTGCTGGGCTTAAAAACATCAGGTCCATCAGTCTTAGAATCATAACCAACATTGGGGTCAGGACATGAAGGTGTGTCTGTGGGAAATGGGGTGGGCATAGTATTGTTACGCCACCCCCCCTACCACACACCATCCACGGGCAGGCAGGTGGCGTGATCCTCACCAGAACAACCAACCACACCACACAAGCACACTCACAGCGGCCCACAACACACACCGAGAGGAGGGAGGAGGCGGCAGGGCAGGAAGGATACACACGTTCAACTAAGTTCTAGTTTTTAGAGTTCAACACACAGACACAGTACAGCAGCTTTCAGCACAGTTCACAGTTAGTTAATCAGGCCAGCACACAGCAGGCGCACAACACACACACCACACAGCATGCACAAGAGGCAGCAGCCCAGACACGCGTCTTCCACACTACAACCTCTCAGCCACCCTTCCCCCCACTGCTCGACTCTTCCTGCTTGGCCTGCCCGGGCCCTGGCCCTCCCTCTTGTCCCAACAAGTAGAGTTGCACCATGCTGAGCTAACAACATCCATGCTACAAATTCATCATTACACACAATCAATCATTCACAGCAGCAACATTCTGTAACATCTCCTTCCTTCAGCAGTCCGGCTGCCCCAACCCCACCATTCAACAAACACATCTGCCGCTTCGCCCGCACCGCCCCCTGTTCCGTTCGCCCCCCTGGATGTCTCCTTCATTCATGGGCCTGCCTGCCCACTTTGAGCTTGCCCCTGTACGTGTCGGTGCACTCTGCCAGTCTTTCCTGCAGTGCCGCCGCGAAGAGGCAGTGACGGACGGCAAGCGCTCGTCGGTCGGGGGCTGCCCTGGCCAAAAATCCCGGTAGCCCCTGAGCCCCCAACATTGAACAGCTCCTGTCCGAGGCCACCACAGCCCCCTACTGGCCTGTGCGTGGTAGCGTCGAGGCCCAGCACGGCACTCGTCTCGATCGGCGACGTCCATCGGCCGGCGCTCCACAGCGCTGCTACGCCGATACGACCCTCCACTGGCCCCTCCAGCAGCACACACACCCCTGGTCAGGCCCATGCCGGCACCTCCTCCCCCGGTGTCCACTGCGGCCCCGGAAGTCATGGCAGGCGGGGCGCCGCCGCCAGGGCCGCTGATCGTCCCGTCAATGCTCTGACCCTCGTCCACGTCGGGGCGGCTCCTGGGGGCGCACGCATTTCCGTGCCAGATGTGCCAGCTCACCAAACCCCCGCAGCCCCGGCAGGTCAATCCCACCCCGCTGAACACGTCCGCGCCACCGGAGCAGCGCACCGCGCCCGGTGCGCCGAATCTCCAGGAAGTCGGGCAGCGGCCTCACGGCGACTCCGCTGCACCCCCGACGCCTCTGTTGTGCTCCTCCCACCAGGTGCGCCCAGCTGGCACCAGTGGTACTTCTTCCGAGCCTTCGTCGGAGGAGTTAGCCACCAGCACCGTGACTGACTCCTCCCCGTTCGCTCCTCTCCGTCCGGCTGCCACATCACTCAGGTGCAGCTGAGGTCTCCTCCGTGGACCCCGCTACAGGACCCTAGCCTCCGTCCCCGGGGCAGGCAGTCGCCCGCCCGCGACTCACTTCTCTGCACAGCGACCCCTCGAGCAGCAAAGGCGCCTCTCCGCCAGCAGCCTCCAGCCCGTCGTCCATCGGCACAGGCCCTCCGTCTGCAGCAGGTCGTCGAGGCCCAGCACGCGGCTCGTCGATCGTGAATCGGTCCACGCCGGCGCGGCGCTCACACCGCCGCGACGCCGATACCTCCACCTCCACTGCCCTCAGACTGCACGCAGGCCCCCGTGACGCCACCGGGCCTGGCGCGTCCTGAGTCGTGTAGCGGCCGGCCGCGCCGTCGGCCGCCCCGGCGTCCTCCCCGCGGCCCCCCCAAGCGGCCGGGCCCGTCCACTGAGCCCCCGTAGCGCTGCTGTGCCCAGCGCCTTTCTCATCCTCGCCTCTCCCCTGCCAGCAGCTGCATGGCATCTCTGGCCTGGGCCCCATGCCAACTGTCCTGCTGTGCCCGCTGGCCTGAGCTCCTGGAGCCGGGGAGATGAGGGGGGCGGCAGGGGGGGGCGCGGACCACGTGGGGCAGCCCGGCGGGGCGCAGGGCGGGAGAGAGGCGAGAGGAGGAGGGCAATGAGGGCAGTTCCTGCGCCAGCACCCAGCTCCCGCAGCGCCCACCGACTCCTCCGGCTCCTCCACCCCGCTCCCACCCTCCCAGGCGCCTCCCAGGCCACCAGGGGGGCCCCCCGGGGGCCCCCACAGTCCGCCCCGCCCCCCGCCACAGTGCGCACCCGCCACGCCAGCACACCACACGTGACTGTTCCCTCCCTCTTCACGTTGCCACCTCTCGCTGCTGCCATGGGAGAGAGAGCGGACTACGACCCTGGCGAGCCGGCTGGCTTGAGAGAGGGAGGGTGAGGAGGGAGGCAGGGCGGGGGGCTCCACAACCCTGGGTCCGCACGCTACTTCTGCCGCCGCAGGACTCAGGCTCCAGGAGTCCTGCCCCCCAGGCCCCCGATAGGCCCCGCAGGACCGCCGCCTGGCGCTTCCTGCCAGAACGGAGCCTTCTTCCACTCGCGTGCTCCGGTGCGGTGCTCTCCTCCTCCGTGCCTCCCCTCTCCTCTCTTCTCACTTCTCGCCTCCTCCACCAGCTCCAGCTCCTCGCGCAGCCGCCTCGCTCGCTCTGTGTGTTGGTTGTCGGTGTACTGTTGGCTGAGGACTGCGTACTCGAGCTCTCTGCTCTGTGGCCTGCTCGTCTGCCCTCCCTGTCTGCCCTCTCTCTGCCCTCCTCCCCTGCTCCTCTTGAGCTCTTCTGCCTCTCCTGCTCGTCGTCTGCCCTCTCTGCTCTCTCTCTTCTGCCCTCTCTCTCTGCTTCTGCTGCCTCTGCCTCCTGCCGCCTGCTCCTCCTGCCCTGCCCCTGCCCTCTGCTCCTCCTCCTCGCCTGCCCTCTCCTCTCTGCTCTCTCATCTGCCCCAGCATCTGCCTACTGGCCAGCATGGCAGGCATGGCTGCACAGCATGGCCAGCTCTCCTCTGGCCGCTCAGCTCGCCACCTCACGGCTCACACCCTCACGGCGATCTCTGGGGCTCACACTGGCCTCACGTTCCCACTTCTGTTCACTTATCCCACTCCCACACCCCCCACACCCCCACCAACCACACATCACCGGGCCGGCAGGTGGCACCACGGGCACCAGGACAACCACACACCACACCATCACTCCACCAGGGGCCACACACACTCACCAGGAGAGGAGGAAGAGGGGGGGGCACAGAACACACTAAAGAAGAGGAACGAGGGAGGTTCATGTTCTTTCACAACACAGCAGAGTACAGCAAGTTTCAACAGGCAGAACAGTTAGTTAATCAGGCACATTAACAGGGCAGAGCAGCACACGGGGCACGCACACACAGCTCATGACAGGGCACACAGTCACACGCACAGCCAGACACTCTCTCTCCCCCAGACAACGCTCCTCCACCTCCACTCCCACCACCCTTCCTCCCCTCTCCCCCCTGCAGCGCCCCCCCCTCCCTCCTCCTCCACTCTCCTTGCCCTCTTTGCTGAGTGTAAGTCAGTTCCTGCTACAATTCATCACACACACTCATCACATTACACATATCACATTACACATACAATCATTCACATACAGCACATTCGTAACAGTATGATAGCCGAGTTATTCATTATAGTTATTATTCTATGTCATCCTACGGTTATTATACTATAGGGGAGGGTTCATTAATGAGTAATCTCCTTCACTTGGCAAATTAATTATGTATGTGGAAGGAAACCAATGATAATGGGCTGTATATCAAGGGCGTCACACTCTTGGGGCAATATTAGGACCCCACCAGTGTGTCGATTTGAACAACCTCCCCCCCCAAAAAAAGGACCACACCTCTGTATAGACTCCCCCTCAGCGTTGCCATATTATCGTACTCAAAACATCTCATTTATCAGCTCCAGGGCCCCAAACCTTCCTACCCACACAGATAACGAGATTCCAGCTAAAGTTAACGTTACAAGCATTACTTTTTGGTGTTTGTTTGCGATAGCTGTGTCAGAAACCGGAAAATACGATGTGCTGAGTGGCTGAGTACGATAATTTGGTAACCCTGCTCCCCCTCCCCTTCCCTCCCATGATCTCACCACAGTACATCATCGGAAAATTATTAGTCTGCCTATGTTCTGTATTCACCTTATTGATTTACTTCTTGATGGTGTGGTGGCATGCTCGTCAGGTATTCAGTGTTTTGGGTGAAGTGAAACGTTTTATGTCACGGATGCAAACCTCTCTACATGGCCCCCAATGAGGATGACTGTGTATATTATCGTGTTACATTTTCAGTAAAAGCTGCATGAAGAGACACTGCTGATGAGGGTTAGTGTGGACATGAGTGACATGATTAGTGGGAAGATGAGATAATAGATCGTTAATGGCAGTCAATGTAATATGAAAAAGGACAATTGTATAAGAAATAGTATAAAAAATAGGACTGATATAAGGAAGGAGGAGAAAACGTGAGAAAGAATGGATTGAAAAGGAAAAAAGGACAGTAGAGTGAAGAGGAAAAGACTAAATAGATTGATTGATTGATTGATAGTTTATTGTTGCAGGTAAACAACAAGGGAGAAGGGAGGAACATGCCATCCCAACCCCCAGGCAGGACAGAGTGTGATTATACAACTATTAATACATGTGTAAATAGGAAAAAGGAGATCAAATGTTAGTATCTGGGCTTACAATCATGCAACTGGATAGTGTTTGTTTCTGGGATTAATTTCTGTTCACTATAATGTATGCTCAGACTGGTATAGTTGAACGCTTGGGTAATGAGAGAAGGTAGAGCAGGGAGAGGAAAGAGAAAGACCATCAGAAGGGCACCCACGCCATCGCCAGTCGGGGTTCAGCGTATTGCCAGATCATCGTATATACTGATTTCTGACTCATAACTACTGCCAAGAAACACCAATAAGTAATCATTTTAACGATAACTATAAATGGATCTTGTTATTGAGGCCAAGGAGACGGTTTTTGAGTAAGAAATCGGTTAATATAAGAGGCTGAGTAGGACAGTCTGGCACGTGAGGTTCAGGACGCAAGCGCCGCCCCGACACCCCACCTGAGGGCTGACGAGAGAGAGGTGACAAGTGAGCTGTTAAAACGTTAATCCCTCCGCATCTATCACATAAAGGCTGTTTCTTCGGTTTCAAGGTAAGATGTTTTGCATGGCGTAACCCTTTAGATATTCTCCTCTTGACTTCCGTAGTTCTGTTTCTAGTTAAGGCCACATCTTGGATAATAAGTAAGGCTTGAGCTGGTGATGATGACCCACACCTGCTTTCAATGACGTGTTTGTGTGAAGGATGATAAGTAATAATGGTAAATTTGTAGCACTTCACCAGTCTCGCATTTCCGAACGGGATGAATTTACTCAGAATGCGGAGCTCTTTCTAATGGTCAGGGTAAGAAAAGCCTTCTCTAGACTGGTGTACTCCTACAATAATACCGTAATAATTGGTGTTTTTCAAGTCAAATTTAGTCTCGTTTCATCATTAACTGCCTTCAAGCAAATCACGCACTAAAAAATGTCATCACCATGGTAACTGCTTGTATACCAGTCATTGCAATTAACGTGGTGCGCTCATGCAGTCTTAGATAATGATAGCGGGTGAACCATGTGGCCTGAGGGTTGTACCTCGTCCCTGAAAAGTAGTGTCTTGGCAAGTTATCAGTAGTTTTATCACAGGCAGCATTACCCCACCCGTGGCGCGGCAAGGTTAGCGGGACTTTGCTTCACTTACTGTCCTCGGAAGCCATGCGTTGCTGGAAGTCACCGTTGCCAGATTATCGTACTCAGAGCCTCGTATTTACCGGTTTCTGAGCCATAGCTATTGCCGTAAAAACACTAACAATTAACCATTTTAACGATAACTATATATGAAGGCAGTTATTGGGGTCGAGGAGGCAGTTTTGGGGTCGGAAATCGGCAAACATTTGAGGCTGAGTACGACAGTCTGGCAACGTTGCTGAGTAGAAGTAGTACATGGATAATTGTTGGTCTCCCGAAATCTTATTCATTCGTTGTTTTGGAGTCACTGCTTCGCTAGAATAACTATTTTCAGGATTACTCTCCTTAAATCATACACATTCCCTGTTGTCGGACACACTGCGTCGATAGTGATATGACATAACAGGTACCCACTTCCCTCATTGTTGGTGCAGTGCCCTGTCAGCCTGGCCAGGGGGTATTGTGGCACTGGTCACCTGAGTTGGCCGGGTGTCAGATGCTCTACACACCACCTGGCTCTACATAGTTCTACCCCGAGCCAGTTCGAGCTAGTGAAGTTAGAGTTCGACGCCTCAACGGAGTGCGCATGAGCCTCACGTCACCAGCTCGTCACCAACACGTCACAAGCCATCACCAACACGCCGACGGACACGTGGGGAAGGAGAGGGATGGGGGTGCGGTGATGACTTTTCAAGGGTCATGAATATTATCAGTTCCAAGAAAGTTGTGTCTTCAGAAGTAAAATGATTAATGGTGTTGTGGTTAGTTGTATGTTATTGATTTTTCTAGGGAAATTTTGGAAGCCCATTTTTCAGTGATTTGGGCTTCCCCTCCAAAAAAAAACCGGTTCCCACAGTTCCCCAGGCTTCTCGTGGAGGGTAGGGGGGGGGTATGGAGTGGCGGAGGGGGAGGCGGACTTCTTATAATGTATTACCAAAATAATGAAAGGTCTTGTGGTTAGTTGTTTGTTATGCTTTTATTGCGTCTAGATATGTGTTGCTTCGTTTGCAATGGGGGAAGATTTTGCAGGGATCAACGGTGTAGGATTCCCTTTTTCAACCCCTTTTATTCATTAAATATTGATTTCCACGATTGTTTATTCCTTCATTTCCGTTGTACTTCCACTTCTTCATACTTCCATGCCTACATCTCATTCATTCGTCCCTTCACAAGTGTATTTCCCTTCATTTCTTTTCAACCGTACCATCATGTGCTGCTTCCTTCAACTCTCTTATTCATCTCTTCACATGATTCTTCCTTCTTCCTCACACCCACCCTTTCATGTGTCCGTGGCTTTAACTCTTCCATTCATCCCTTCACACCCCTATTCCTTCACTTCCTTACACCTATCCTCTCATGTATCCGCTCCTTCATCCATCCATCCTTTGCTCTTCACGCTCCAAAGGTGGACTTGAATCAGACTGCAATTACGTATATCATGTCTGAACCCTCTCCTTCCAGCGACGCGGAGACTATTATAGAAACTCCGATTACCTTAACTTTATCTTGGTATTTTGGACTCGCGGCCGCTATCGCTGAGTGGCAATAAGTGGATGTTTTCGTCACTAAGTTATCACCTTTTTATAGAGCCTTCGAACTATTTTTTGAAGAGTCCGCGGCATTGATACAAGGGATGTTTCTGCGTGTGATTAAAGATATCGATTGTCTATATCTGCGTTTGGGTTGAGGAGCATTGGTATGTACTGAAAATGATGATGATGATGATGATGATGATGATGATAACAGTAACAATAATAACTTCCTGTGTTTCTGCTTGTGTTTGAAGATATCGAGTGTCTTTATCTGTGTGAGTTGAGATGATAATGATAAAAGAGTAAATGTCAAGAACTGAGCCGACCTATTCGTGCTGGATATGACTTTATTTATTATTATTTTTTTTTTATGTTATTCATTTGATAGGCTGTAGTTGTCGACCGTACTCTCTCTCTCTCTCTCTCTCTCTCTCTCTCTCTCTCTCTCTCTCTCTCTGTTACATTAAATAAAAGCTGTAGATAACGAAACTAAGCCTGTCTCTTTGTGCTGGAAGTCTACTTTTATTTCGGTACTATCAATGGGCGATAAAGAGGTTACCGTACCGTAGTTGTCAGATCTCTCTCTCTCTCTCTCTCTCTCTCTCTCTCTCTCTCTCTCTCTCTCTCTCTCTCTCTCTCTCTTATCGCTTACGCTGCCGCTTCTCCCCACAGCCGCCGTCCACCTCCTCTTAGTAGGGCTCCATAACTCACGGCCTTCACATGTACCGCCACTCATCCTTGTGTCGGGGTTATCTGATCTCTTCCAGCCACGTGCCTTGGTCAGGTTGTCAGTAGCTCGTGTTTCCCTCTCTCCCTCTCTCTCTCACCACCACACATATATCTGAGGTTACTCCTAATATTGTTGTCTTTTGTTGTCTTTTCTTTCTCATCCCTTCCTCACCTCCAGTCCTCCACTACTTCGTCTTCTTTGTCATTCTCTTCCTCTTTATCTCTTGGTCACGTCCACCTCATCTTCTTCCTCCTCTTCTTTTCTTCCTCATTTCTTTCTCACCTCCTCTTCGTTATCCTCCTCTTCCTCTTCTTCGTCATCTCTTGCTCACATTCACCACCTCCTCCTCCTCTTCGTTATCCTCTTCCTCCTCTTCATTTCTTAATTTCTTGTTCATCTCCACCACCTCCTCTTCGGTATCCTCTCCCTCTTCTTCGACATCTCTTGCTTACCTCCACCTCCTCCTCATCGTTATCTTCTATCTCCTCTTCTCCGGTGCTGTCCTGAAGATGATGATTAAAGATGCTACACCTCCTTCCCTAATTCCACACCCAACTAAGGTTACTATATATTTTCCTTTCCTTTTCCTCCTTGTCCTTGTCCTTGCCCCTCTCCGTTTGCTCCTCGGTTCATGCTTGAGAATGATGCTGTAAAAATGCTCCACCTCCTTCCCTTTCACACCCAGCTATATATTTGCTACATATCTTGCTGTCCTTTTTCTTCTCCTCCTCTTCATCGCCCTTGTTCTTGTCCTTGCCCTCCTTCTTCAGGTTCTCGGTGCTGTCCTGAATATGAGTTCGTGTAAAGATGTTTCACTTCATTGCAAATCCACCTAGAATTACTATACATATCTTGCTCTCCTCCTCTTCCTCCTCCTCCTCCTCCTCCGCCTACCCCTTCTCCTCCTCCTCCTCGGTTTATTTTTTTCTTAAGGTGTTGCCGCCGCGTGTTATCTCGAAGGGTAATCTGTTGATGGAAATACTGTCCCTCACGCCTCTTGAACTTGAAGCCAGGGTCATCGCGTCTGTGGCTGATATGACGCTATAATTGCTCAACGGCAGCCCAGGTGACAGCTTGTGGTGCTCTCTGTCCATGGGGTTATCATGTGACTGCTTGTAGAGAGTGTCTGTGGGAGTTTTAGTTTGTTATCTTTTATTTTTTTTGTTTTATGTTTTCGTTTTCATTGTGTGTGTGTGTGTGTGTGTGTGTGTGTGTGTGTGTGTGTGTTCTTACCTATTTGTTTTCGTAGGATTGAGTTTAGCTCGTAATGTTCTGATGCACTTTATTACATTTTATCATTGTATTCGTTTTAAACTTTTACATTCATTTTGCACACACGATTTCATACGGTCAAACACTATTATTTATTTCATTAGGGTGTGTGTGTGTGTGTGTGTGAAGTGAGAGTCCAAGCAATACATCACTTTTCATACTCTAAGATAAGGAACATCACGCGTGCCCACAATATCTG
Source organism: Eriocheir sinensis (assembly GCF_024679095.1). NCBI lineage: Eukaryota > Metazoa > Arthropoda > Malacostraca > Decapoda > Varunidae > Eriocheir > Eriocheir sinensis. The sequence goes on along the minus strand of NC_066529.1, from coordinate 3,089,781 downwards.
TCCCCCTGCCATCCTCCATCATGTAATACTGTCCCCCGGCGCAGAGTTTTCTTCATGTATCACGTTTACCTGTACTCCGTTCCTGCGTTTACCTTTCAGTGTCCGAGGTGCAACGGGGCTTATGGCGTCCTGTTGAGTCCCAGCGCCCCCGAGCAACGTCCCGCCGGGAGAGGGAGAAGCGGCTGACACGTGCTCTCTCTCACTCCTCTTTCCTTTCTGAAGAGATGGACCGCAGAGAAAGGTAAGCCCAATCTAATCTGTATGCATCACCTTTTTTTTTTTTTAATGACTCTCACGTCTGCTGTTATTGAGGGGGTTTAGTGTAGTATCATTTTGGGTATTTGCGTATGTGTGTGAGTGTGAGTGTGAGTGGACGGGACGAGTCGCATGCAGGCGGCCGTTGTTTGTGGGTGGACTGCGTAGAAAACGTTCATTTGCGGGGTTCATCGTGTTTCATCCGTTCTGCGTGCCTGTCATTCGCGTATTATTGTTTCATCATCAATCGATGGTTTATTTGAGTAGGTTGTGTAATGAAAAATCAGAGAAACGTTGACCCTAAAAGGAGGAAATGCAACGGACGGCAACCCGAGCACCTGAGGCTTGCAATCAATAGGTCGCCGCTGCACGTGAGGAGGTTCTGCTTGTACCTGGACGTGAATTATTGCGTCATGCTCACCGGGATGCATTTCGGGGTAATTGATGTCTGTGAAAATCTATACTTGACACTAAAGTCCCGAAGAATTACTTATATATAGGAAAGATTGCCTGTTTCTGTGTCCTGTTGCGGTTTCTCCCTCCAGGCAACTGTTCAAGGTCGTTGCATCATTTGCGGAGGAAAAGAACGTCACGATAGCAGTGTCTGCCGACGCTGATAACCGATACTGCGGCTGCGGCCTCTGGCTGCGGCTGCTGCTACCCTCTCTTAACCCTGGCTATTACCGTCGCCGTCGCCGCCTGAGTCACGTTGAGTACCCAGCGGGCAGCGTGCGGGCAGCCGTCAGTGTGTGGTTGTGTTGGCCAGCCTGCCAGCCTCTTTGTCCTTTTGAATGATACTTATTACATATCATGCAGCTCTGTCAGACGGATGTGCGACTGTCGGTGGCCTCACAATGTTCTACAGATGCAGCAATATATAACTTGCTAGTGCTCGACGGTATATTGTTGCAGCGTTATAGAACTGTGTGGTATGGACGCTATGTAAATATGGACAATGCTCGATGTTATTTAATTGCATCATTATACAGCCAATTCCATGTTATCCGGATGCGGCATCATTAAGGAGATCTAGCCACCACGGGTGCAGCAACGAAGAAGTGGCCAGCAACAAAATAACGTTATCACCAACTCCCATGGACTGCTCGCACTGCCTCCGCCTGCCAACGTGTGCGGCTTCGTTGCTGTTGCTGACGCCTCGGCGGTGATAGGGAGGCAGCTAGGCACGAAGGCTCGTGGCCCGGCGGGGTGCTGACGCCTCGGAACTGGTTTTAACCCAACCCTCCCACCGAGCGGCCCGCGCCAAAGATTAGCATCGCCAGGAGGGTAAGCAGTGGTGGTCATGCTCGGCTCCTGTCCGCAGGGGTGGGGGAGGTCCAGGCGACGCCTTGGCCCTCAGACAGCAGTAAGTTCGGCGTTCCTCAGCCTGATCCTGCTTGCCACCACAGCCTGCCAGCCACTCTTGCGGCTCTTCTTTTTCGTTTAGTCCTTCAGATCCACATGCGTGTATTTAAGAACTTTCACTTTTGAATTAATAAACATACACTCAAAAGGGGACTATCATCACCTTTGGAACTTAATATAAGCAGTGTCTTTCGGTTACCTCCTCTTGTCTTTTTTTCTAGTCTAGTAGTGTTTTGCCAGCATTTGTTTTATTATTTGTCTCCTGTAACTATCAAGACATATCTTTATGGTATACTCTAGATATCTTTTAGTTAGTGATATTTGCACAGCGCATCAAGAAACACGAAGCTCTTCATTGTCATCCCGACGACAGCTTCATCCTCGGCCATGATCGGTTCTCGTATCGCCACCCACCTGAGGAGCGGGGCCACGGAGGCTGGGAAAGTTGGGGTGAACGGTGCCAGCTGCCCACCGTCTTGGCCTCTGTTGCTGCGGTGGGCTGCTGAGCACAGGGGGTCATCTCTTGCCACAGCCTTACACGCTGACACATGGGGCGAGTAAGCAGCGATAGCCTTCAGCCGGCGGCACACGGCCCTGCGCCACATCAAGGGAACCGCCGCCCCGGGCCGCGTGGCGCACGGAGCTGCTTCTCCTCGCAGGCATTGTGGCTGCGGGGACGAGAGTACGCTCACGTTTAATTTATTCCACGTGGAGCGTTTCGGAGGATTTAAAAGTACTTTGGGAGCCTGACGAGGGCAGCAGCAGCAGGCATCAGTAGCAGCAGGAGGCTCCACCCTGCAAATCCCGCAGCAGCACTAAATAAGCGGAGCGGATAATGAAGTGTTGACGCGACGGCGGCGGCGACGATACGCAGGCGCGGCGCGGCGCGACACCGCACGGCACACCTGACACGTGTGTGCCACGCGGGGCGCGGCAGGGTGTGTGTGTGTGTGTGTGTGAGAGAGAGAGAGAGAGAGAGAGAGAGAGAGAGAGAGAGAGAGAGCGCATCAATGTGACGTGATTCTCATCTGTTTTTTTTTTTGGAACAGTTGATCTTTTTACACACACACACACACACACACACACACACCACTGGCCGGGCTAACCGGCGTTCAATCGATAACATGTGATGATGCTGGATCGATGACTCCGTTAAACTTGTACATATTCAACGTTCATAGTATATCACCAATGTGTGTGTGTGTGTGTGTGTGTGTGTGTGTGAGAGAGAGAGAGAGAGAGAGAGAGAGAGAGAGAGAGAGAGAGAGAGAGAGAGAGAGAGAGAGAGACTTTGAAGATTATAATACCTTTGATGAATAGTAGTACTTTTGATACGAACATTAAGTGGGTTATCACGTCGTTCCATTACGTAATATTAATAATATGCAACCAGTCGGTTTTGCTGGCTGAAGGCTGATTTCCTGGAGGGGGCGGACCGCACACTGCTGACCCCGGTGCCGAATGTCTGGCTTGGCTGGGAAGGTGTTGCACGAGGCGCAACATTTCACGTTTCCGATCACTTAAAAATCAACTTTCACTCATCCTCCGTTTTCTATCGAGCTCTGAGCCTCCAGTGAGGATGACTTGGACTCCCTAGGGAAAATAGTGCCCCTCGGAAATGCATGGAGCGGCATGTTTGGAGGCTGGCTGGAGGACGCTGGCAACTTGGCTCACGGCGAAGCGACCGTCAAATGCGGCTGCCGGGGCGACGGAGGGCCAGTCTGTGTGGAGCTGTCGTCTTCCCGTGTAAGCGCTCCTACGGCGGGAACCATGACTGAAGCCAAGCGTGATTACAAGGAGGTCCCGACGAAGGATGGGGACGAAGTCAAGGCGGAGACGGAGGTGGTGGGGCTGAAGCCGAAGATGACTTTATTTAACGGCATTACTGTCATCGTGGGCTCCATCATCGGCTCAGGCATCTTCATCTCCCCGACGGTGGTGCTGCAGAACACCGGCAGCGTGGGTGTGTCGCTCATCGTGTGGATCATCAGCGGCCTCTTCTCCATGGTGGGCGCCTACTGCTACGCCGAGCTGGGCTGCATGATCCAGAAGACCGGGGCCGACTATGCCTACATTATGGTCACCTTCGGGCCGTTCCTGGCGTTCATGCGGCTCTGGGTGGAGTGCATCATCGTGCGGCCGTGCTCGCAGACCATCGTGGCGCTCACCTTCAGCGTCTACATCATGAAGCCTTTCTTCCCCACCTGCGACCCCCCAGACGATTCAGCTCGACTCCTCGCCGCCGTCTGCATCTGTGAGTCACCTTACCTTGGCTGTTTTTGGAGGTGTGCCATCCCAGCCCCTCCCTTGCCCTACCCTTCCCTTAATTCGTCCCCTTCACAGCTCAGCGCCCTCACTCGGTCACTCTTCTCCCTTACTTCTCTAGCTCCCAGTCATGCCTCGGCCATCCCTGCCAACCCTTCAGCCTCAACAGTTTTGTCATCATCATGTAATTGATTTTGTGTGGAGGCATAAATGAGGCGTTTCAGATTTCGGCCGGCGGGTCCGCGTGCTCCTCCTGGTTTTATTTTAGCAGATCGTTATATTTCTGAACCGCTGACAGACTTGGCCGCGAGCGTATCACTTTCTTTCATTGAGGCTGCCATGCTTGAGGTTAAACTGTGCGGCGTGTAGCGTGTGTGTGTGTGTACCTGTGCTCAGAGTCTCCCGCGCGTGGTCTGAGCCAGAGCGAGGCAGGGAGCGCCCACGTGATCCAGGCTAACGTGACATTGATGCAAGCCGCTGACTCCATGCTCTCTGGGCGGCGCTGGGTTATTCTGACGAGCTGAATGACTCCACCGACTGCTGACGCCTCCATTTAACCTCTCAGCCTCCTCACCTTGCAATGCCTCGCCACCTGGTAATCCCTTTGAGGTACTGCTCCTTGTGAGGCCATGACGCCCTTCAGAGTCCCTTCGTCAGCAGCTCAGGTTTTCTCGCCCTCCTCCTGCCACGGCCCGCGGGTGAATGACCTTCGGGGTGTAGTTGTCTGGCTTTCTGAGGCCAGGTGAATCAATAGGATGAGAGGACACGTTCCCCGCACACCTGGCCGCGGCGGTGGAGGTGTTATGTTGCTGCTCTGGGTCGCCTCTTCCGGTTGTTTGTGATGATAGAAGGGACAGGGGGAGAGTACTGGTGTGCTATGGTAGTGGTGTGTGAGGTTTAGTAGTGCTCCTTGGTACACACACACACACACACACACACACACACACACACACACACACACAAGCACTCTTACACGTGGGTTGAATGCTAGGATAAATTTAAAGGGGAACGGTCTCTCTCTCTCTCTCTCTCTCTCTCTCTCTCTCTCTCTCTCTCTCTCTCTCTCTCTCTCTCTCTCTCTCTCTCTCTCTCTAACACACACACACACACACACATACACAAGGAAAAAAACGATGTACATTCAAGCTGGTATATTCAAGCTTTCTCCTCGTTTACAGGGTCATGGTTTTCCGCTTTCCAGTGCGTGTGTGTCAATGTTAAAACAGCTTAGTAACATCAATATCCCGGTAGCGTCAATAGCGCGTGTGTACCAATAATAGCAGCTAACCAACATCAAAGAGAATCGAATCCTATGGTCCTTTCAATCGGGTTCACGTGCGATTGATAACCCCACCATGACTAACTATTTTATTTTTAGTGTGCCCTTGACCTGTCCATTGGCATTCGAGTGCAGCGGGACAGGTGTTGAAAGTGAAAGCGGATACGTATGCGTGGAGACAGGTAGAGAGGGAAGGAAGGAGGGGGATGGGGATGGGAGGGAAGGAAGGATGGGGAGGGGGATGAATGGGAAGGAAGGAAGGGATGCGGAGGGGGAGGTAGGATAAGAAAGGAAGGAAGGAAGGGAGGGGGAGGTTGGGTAAGATTAGACGTGCATGTGAGTGGAATGGTTTGGATAGCAAGGTAATGAAAGAAGGAAGGGAGGTGGAGGGGATGATAAGGAAGGAAGGAAGGGATGCGGAGGGGGAGGTAGGATAAGAAAGGAAGGAAGGAAGGGAGGGGGAGGTTGGGTAAGGTAAGATGTGCATGTGGGTGGAAGGGTTTGGATGGCACGGTAAGGAAGGAAGGGAGGGAGGTGGAGGGGATGATAAGGTAAGGTAGGAAGGAAGGGAGGGGGAGGGGGAGGTAGGGTAAGGTAAGGTGTGCATACTTGTGGAAGGGTTGATAGTTGGCAGGTAGAAAGCACTAATTAAAGCCCTTGCATACCTGAGAACGAGAAATTGGATCCACCCACACGTAAAAAAAATATGTAGGAGAGGAAGAGGGAAAGGGAAAAATTGCAAGGAAGGGGAAAAAGGAAAAAATATACTAGGATGAATGTATAAGATTTTTTTTTTTTTTTTTACAGCAAAGGAGACAGCTCAAGGGCACAAAAAAGTAAACATTAACAAAAAAAAGCCCGCTACTCGCTGCTCCCAAAAAGAATCCAAAGAGGTGGCCGAAAGATAGGTCAGTTTCGGGAGGAATAGAGGAAAAATTGTTTAAAATAGAGGGAAAGGAAAGGAAATATTGGGTGCAGTGTGTAAGATGAGGAAAAATAAAGGAAAAATGTGAGTAGGGAAGGTGAAGAGGAAAAAAACTATATATTGGGATGAATGTGAGAGATGAGGAGGAGGAAAAAAGGGTGAGGAGAGAGAGAGAGAGAGAGAGAGAGAGAGAGAGAGAGAGAGAGAGAGAGAGAGAGTATTTCATTGCTCACCAAGATATTGATTTACTGTGGGAGAGAAACCCCGTTATAGTGACCACCTACAGATTCTCCTTCCTCTACCTCCTCTTTCCTCTCCTTTTTCCCTCCTGTTTCCCCTCCATCTGTTACCTCCTTTCCTCCTCCTTCCCCTTATAGTAATTCTCCTCCACTACGACACTTCACTTTCTCCTCCTCCTCCTCCTCCTCCTCTTTCATCTCTTTATCTCCTATTTCTCCTCCACCTTCTACCTCCCCTTCCTCTTCCTCTTAGTAATTCACCACCATCATAACATTCCTCTTCCTCCTCTTCCTCCTCCTCCTCCTCCTCCTCCTTGTTATCGTTTTTATCATCCTCTTTCTTCCCTTTTTCCTCCTGTTTCCCTCCACCTTCTGCCTCCCATCGTATTCTTTCCTCCACCATGACACTACTCTTCCTCCTCCTCCTCCTTCTCCTCGTCCTCGTCCTCCTCAATGCAAACCATATCCTTCTCTCTCTCTCTCTCTCTCTCTCTCTCTCTCTCTCTCTCTCTCTCGCACATACGCAAGCAGCCAATCCCTTTAACCTCCCCCCCCTCCCCCCTCCTGGCTGCTTTACGCCACTCCATCTCTCCTCCTTATCATCCCTCGCGTCGCCGGCAAGCTGAATGAACCCTTACGCCTCTGTGGTACCTTTGCTCTGTGGCGTATTTGGCGGCGTCACTCCGATCATTGGTGTGGCGAAAGAGATGACCAGGAGAGGCCCACGTTTATTGAGCCATCTTCTTCGTGTGTGTGTGTGTGTGTGTGTGTGGTTGGTTTTCGCTGCGTAATAGTACTGAGTGTGTTGGGTCCCGGTCGTCGTTCTCCTCCTCCTCCTCCTCCTCCTCCTCCTCCTCGTTATTATCATTCTTATCATCATTCGCCTTTTTTCTTTTCTTGCTTGTCTTCGTTCGTTTTCCTTATATCTGTCGTCTTTTTTTTTTTGTCCTCTTCTCTGAATTTGATAAAAAAAAAGTTTAGTTCACGTTTTTAATCCTTCCCTTTCTTTTCTTATCTCTAATCGTCTTTTCTTCTTCCTCCTCCTCCTCTTACTCGCCTTCGTTCTCGTGTGTCTCTCTCTTGTGTCCTTTTTTCTCTCCTTTTTGTCCTCTTTTCTTAATTTAAAAGTCTTTTGTTCGCGTCTTTCTCCTAATCCCTCTTTTTTTTTCTTATCTCTAATCTTCCTCCTCTTTCCCCTCCTCCTTCATCTCTTCTTCCTCCTCCTCCTCTTCCTTTTCTTGCTCTTCTTTATGTTGCAATTGCGTAAAATGATTGAAAGATATGCGGGTGAGCTTCTTGAGAGAGAGAGAGAGAGAGAGAGAGAGAGAGAGAGAGAGACTACAACGTAAATAAAGGAGCGAATGGAAGAAATTGATCGTAGGAGAAAGGTTTAGACGGATGGGATGGAAGGAGGAAGAAAAAGGAAGATGGAGAGAGGAGGAAGGAGGTAGAAAAGTAGATAGGTGGAGAGAAGCTGAGAAGTTAGAAGTAGAGAAGATGCTACTTAGGAGACGGAAGAAGAGGAAGAGGCGGAAGAAGAAGAGGAAGGCAGAGAGAGGGGGAGGAGGGGTTGGTGGGGAAAGGTGTAATTTGAGGCGGACTATAACGTGAGAAAAGAAGATTATACTATGTTAGGCTTCTTCCGTTCACGTGAATGTCTGTATGTCTGTCTGTCTGTATGTTTACCTGTCTGTCTATCTGTCTATTTACCTGAATTTATCTTCATGTATCTTTATTTTCTTGTCTTTCTGGCTCTCACTTTATCTGTTATGTCTGTCTGTCTGTCTGTGTGTATGTGTGTATGTTTACCTGTCTGCCTACCTGTCTTATCTACCCGTGTTGGTCTTTATCTATCTCTATCTATCTTTATCTCTTATTGACTTTCTGGATCTCTGTCTATATACCTTACTCTGAGGCTTTCTATATCTGTTTGTCTGTCTACCAGTGTTTCTGTCTATCTATCTTTATCTTATTGTCTTTCTGGTTCTCACTTTTATCTTTGTCTGTATTTACCTTTCTCTGAATCTTTCCGTATCTGTTTGTCTCTCTGTTTGTGTGTTGCTATCTCTATCTACCTGTTTGTTTCTTTTCCTTTCCTCTTCTTTCAATGTTATGTTTGTTTTGCATATCGTTTCTCGTCTTCTTTTCCTTGTTTTTATCTGATTTTCTTTTCCTTTTGTAATGTTAGTTGGATTTTTTCATATCTGCAGGAAGTTGAAGTTGACTGGGACGATGCAGAGAGAGAGAGAGAGAGAGAGAGAGAGAGAGAGAGAGAGAGAGAGAGAGAGAGAGAGAGAGAGAGAGACGTGGTGACAATGGTACTTGGCATAACAAACGCAGACAAACGACAAACAGACAGTAGGAGATAACAATAGGAACACACACACACACACACACACACACACACACACACACACACACAGAAACCTAGATAAAGACAGACAGACAGACAGACAGACAGACATGCGTATCACCAGACCGATGAAGAAAGATGAAGATGGGTTGAGATAACAAAAGGAACCACCACCATCATCACCATCACCACCATCACCACCACCGCCGCCACCACCACCACCATCATCACCATCATCACCACCGCCGCCACCACCACCACCATCATCACCACCCGTTGCTGCCCATCATTCCTTTCTCTCTTGGCGTGTGCCCTCCTCGTGCCCACTAACACACACACACACACACACACACACACACACACACACACACAGACCACCCCTCTCCACTTTCCCTCCCTCACCTTTCCTCCACTCTACCCTTCCTCTAAACACCCCTTCCACTCGTCCCCATCCCCCTTAACCCCTCCACTTTTCCTCTCCACATATTTCTTCCTTCTCCACTATCACATTTTCCACTCTCTACTCTTTCCCTTCTTTCCTTCCTTCTCCACTTCATTCCCTTTCCCCATCTTCATCTTCACCCCTTTAAGCACTTTTTCAATCACTACCTCACTATCCTGCCTCACTTCATCCTCCCTATCTTCAACACCCTACGCAACTTCCACACCATCATCACCATCATCATCATCCCCATGCCCTATCATCACACTTCAACATCCCTACGACTCACATATCACCACCACCACCACCATCACCATCACCACGAATCACATGACAAGCGACGCACAATGGCACTATGACCACTAAATCATCCCCAACGTGACCTTCTCCTCCTCCTCCTCCTCCTCCTTCTCCTGACCCTATATATATCCATCCCCCCGTTTGGCAATGCAGCGGGACTCACAGGCACTTCGCGTATTCCACGGTCCCTGCTTAACGTTATACTCCCCAGGCATCGCTCTCCCTTCCTAGGCCCATAGTAGATAAGATTCCCTCCCTCTGCCACATACTATCCCTAGGCCTATAGTAGACAAAATCTCCCTCCCACGGCCACACTCCCCTTCATAGGGTCATAGACAAAACCTCCCTCCCTCGGCCACATACTCCCTTCCTAGACCCATAGTACACAAAATCTCCCTTCCTCGTCTCATCGTACACATACTCTCCCTCTCTCGGCTCATAGTACACACAAGCTCTCCCTCCCTCGGCCCACAGTACTCAAGATTCCTCTCTTAGGCATACGAAGAGAGATTCACCATCCTCCAAACACTATATGAATCGTCTTAAAACCCTCCATGGTATTCAAGCTCTCCCTTCCTTCGGCCCATAGTACCTGCATAAGCCATCCCTCCTTCGGCCTATAGTACAGAAGCTCTCCCTCCCTCGGCCATTCCTTCAAGATCAGTTCCCTCAATATCAGTTCCCCAGACTCCATTTCCTTACACCAGCTTTCTGTATATGACTCACGAGTTAATGACCACATGAAGAGTATTAATTTCCTCATTATTTAGGATTTTATTTTGTGCACTAATTATGCCAAGATTGGTGTAATTATTGGAGGTGAAGTATATGAGATTGGACGTTGAAATGTTGAAAGCAGTTTAGAGGCTATTTTTTTTTTAGTTGGTTGTAATTGATATCTGTTTAACTGTCTGTCTGTCTATCTGTCTGTCTATCTATATCTATCTGTGAGTCTGCAATATTACCCAGTCGTTCAGCAGGAGTCGTTCAACCAGTCTCCTCGTCTCTTGTTGCTTCTTCTTCTTCTTCTTCTTCTTCTTCTTCTTCTTCTTCTTCTTCTTCTTTTCTTTATTCGAGTCACTGCTGCAAACTTACCAGACATTCTTCTTCTTCCCCTCCTCCTCCTCCTCCTCCTCCTCCTCCTTCTTCTCTTCTTCTTCTTTTTCTTCTTTTTCTTCTTCTTTTCACTTAATTATTTTTAATATTGCGAAACTTGTCGGTTGGGATGTTTCATTTTTATTCTCTCTCTCTCTCTCTCTCTCTCTCTCTCTCTCTCTCTCCGAAGTAGGTTTTATGGCTGTTCTTTTCTTTCTTGCCTTCCGTCGGGGATTTTCTTTATTTTTTTTGCTTTATCGAGTTGACTGATTTTGTTGTTGTATTTATTTTAGTTCGTGTTTAGCTTTTTTCTTTATTTTATTCATCGATGTTCGGGTGTTCTTTTATTTTTTTATTTTTTGTTTGTTTTTTTGGTTGATTTCAGTTCGGTTCCATGTCATTTTTTTTCTCTCTATTTGATTTCGAGTTCGGTTCTGTAATTGTTTTTTGTTTGTTTGTTTGTTTATTTGTTTGTCCAGTTTTTTTTCGGGGGGGTGAAGAAAAAGAAACAAAGAAAACAAGCAAGGTCAGGGTTAAGCCAAACGAGTAGACGGAAGCCATACAACAGAGAGAGAGAGAGAGAGAGAGAGAGAGAGAGAGAGAGAGAGAGAGAGAGAGAGAGAGAGAGAGAGAGAGAGAGAGAGAGAGAGAGAGAGAGAGTTACAGACCATCTTGCCTTTAAATCTTTCTTCCCCCATCAATACAGACAGACACAGACACTCAGACAAAAAAATATTGTCCACAATAACACTGCTCCCTCACACAGTACATACCAATCGAGAAAAGGACGCGTACAAAATGGCAATCATACTATCACCCTTTAGTACGCACCAGCCAAGACGCAGATATGGCCCTTTTTGGGAGCGCATTAAAATTCCTTCTCGTGTCCTGCGCAAGTGCCCGACCGACCGACCGACCGACCGACCTTATTCAATTCTACCTCCTGCCCCCCTTTCTCTCTCTCTCTCTCTCTCTCTCTCTCTCTCTCTCTCTCTGGGACGGCTACTGACAGGGGACCAAAGATTAGGGACACATCGAGTAAAAGTCTGTAGCTTGTCTGTTGAGTATTGAGCCGAGGCGGGAGGGACAACGTAGGAGAAAGGAACGAAGGGGGGGGGGGGGGGAGAGTGGGGGGGAAAAAAAGGAAGGGGTGGTGGCGAGAGGAAGGAAGGAATGCAGGGAAGGAATGTGAAGGGGAGGAGAGAGGGAAAGGAAAAGAAATGGAGATGGAGGGACCGAGGTTGGAGGGGAAAATGGAAGGGAGTTAAGGGAGAGGTGACGAGGGGAAGGAAAGAGGGGAAACGAGAAGGAAGGAAGGAAGGAAGGAAAGGAGACAAGATAGAAGGAAGTTATGGAAGGGGTGACGAGAGGAAAGAATGTGAGGGGAGGAGAGAGGGAGAGAAGGGAATGGAGGGAGGAAAGCAGATATAAAGATTATGAATGAAGACGATATAAAACAGGAAAGCGGGAGATGGAAAGAAGATAAGGAAAGGGTGCCGGGGGAAAGGAATGAGAGGGAAGGAGAAAGGAGTAAAGATAAGATAGGGAGGGAGGGAAAGGATTGCACGGAGGGAAGGAGATAGACAGATAACGAATAATGAAGTCAGAAAATTAGGAGGAAGAAAAGAATGGTGAAAAGGAGAAGGCATAAGGAAGGAAGAATAGACAAGTAAATCACCCAGAGAAGAAAGAAGGAAGGAGAGAGAAAAGAGAAGCATACAGGAGAGAAAGAGGGGAAAGAAAGCATCCTTCTCCTACTCCCTCCTTCTTCCCATCTTGGTAGGAGAGGGAGGGAGGGTGGAACGGATTAGAGAGAGATGAATGGAAGCAAAGAGAGAGAGGAGAGTGGCAGGATACGAAGCAGACAGAGAAGGAAGGAAGGAAGGAGGGAGACAGGACTAAGAAAGGAGCCATTCACTAAGTAGCAAGGAAGGGATCAAGGGAGTTCAGAGAGAAGATGGAAGGAAGTTATGAAGAAGAACAGACTAAAGAAAGAGGAGGAGGAAGAGTGGGGAAGAGGGGAAGAAGAAGACACAGTAGAGAGGAGGAAGGAAGAGATCAAAGAGAGAATTCAAAGAGAAGAAAAATGAAGAAAGTTACGAAGAAGAGCAGACTGAAGAAAGAGGAGGAGGAGGAGGAGGAAGAGGAAGAGGGGGAGAGGAGAGGAGGGGCAAGTGGGCAAGCCGGTGACCGCTATATCGTAATAATCTTTAATGAAACTTTAATTACGTAGAAGCTAATCAGCCAACCAGTCGATTTTTATGAGGTCGATGCCGCGCTCATACATAACAACCTCGATCCACAACCCTGAGGCGACGTTTAGCACTTGGAAGATAATCGCCGAGGTATTTATAACAGTGACTCACATCGATGTTCTGTATGCGAAAGACGAGTGCTAGCCAGGAGGTGGATGCGAACTGGGCAGGGAAGGAAGAAGAGATAGAGGGAAAAAAGAAGGAAAGGAGAGAAAGGAGTGAAGGGGAGGGGTGACGAGAGGAAGGGAAGTAGGGAAGGAAAGGAAAGAAAGGAATGAAAGGAAAGGGGTAATGGGAGGAAAGAAAGGGAAGGAGAGAAGGGAAAGAGATGGAGGAAAGAAAGAAAACAGGAAAGGAGAGAGAGAGAGAAAAAACAAAAAAGGAATGGAGGTATAAAAGATTTGGAATGCTTAAAAACGAACTAAATGCTTTCCCTTAATTAAAAACCTAAACATCAATGAAAATCAACAAGACATCGTAAACCAATCACCAGAGACATCACTGACCGATCACCAGTCACCGAGATTTTCCTACACGTAACTTTGATTAGCGTACCAACCGTCGTAAACACAGAGGGAGGGGGGGAGACAGCAAAACCCTCCATCCCTTAGGTCAGTGACTCCTGGACTGATAGCTGATAGAGGAGAGGGCAGGGGTGGTGGCGGGTTGGGCTACTACGATTTGGGCGGGACTTTTGGGCGGGGTTAAGGGATGTATGGGAAGAGGAGGAGTAGAACATGCATTATTCAAGGGTTGTATTGTGTGGGTGAGTATTGAGGTGTTAATGAGCCTTGCCACAGGTGTACTATAGAGAATGCGAAAGGGTTAGATAGAGCCGACGAACGGATTGTGTAAAGGGAGAGAAGGGATAGCTTTTTATGTGTATGTATTTGTGTTTGTTTTCCATGTTTTTTTAATAGCAAGGGAAACAGTTTAAGGCCAAAAAAAAATCGACAAAATAAGATACAACAGAGTAACGGATTGTAAAAGTGAAGAGCGGGGGATAGTTTTTGTGAGTGTTTGTTTTCCATGTGTTTTTTTTTATAGCAAGGGAAACAGTTCAATGGCCAAAAAAAATCGAGATAAAAAAACTGTTAACCTCTGCTTCTATAAAAAAGAAGTATAGAGGAGTTACTAAAAGAGAGGTTTCGTTTTTGTGTGTGTGGGTTTAGGGGTGAGATAATGTTATGTAAGCTTTTATTTAAATAGTAATATTTGTAGTAGTAGTGATGGTGGTAGTGCGAACAGTAGTAGTAGTAGTAGTAGTAGTAGTAGTGGTAGTTAAAAATGAGACCCACCATATGCACAAAAAAAAAAAAATAGAGGTAGAGAGAGAAAAAAAAAAAGTGTTGGCATGGAGGTATGTGCGTGGGAGGGAGAACAAGGAACAGATACATGTAGAAGGGGAGGAGGAGGGGAAGGGAGAGAGAGAGAGATAGGAGAGAGGCACGGACGAAAAAGGATAAAGGGAGGGACGGAGGGAGGGAGGGAGCTACGGAGGGACAGACAGAGACGGGTTGTTGTAGAGATGCAAATATATAGGACGGGACAGGACAGGACGGCGCGAGGCTACATGGATAGGATGACAAGGGGACGGGGTGGTGGCTGAGAAGGTAAAAGAGATATTGGTGGCAGGGTTAAATAAATAAGGGAGACAAGACGGTAGAGTGAGACTGGAAGGGACGAGAGAGAGAGAGAGAGAGAGAGAGAGAGAGAGAGAGAGAGAGAGAGAGAGAGAGAGAGAGAGAGAACTGGGTATGACAGGGGATGGAGTGTGAAGAGGAGAGAGGACGGCAGGGATGCTTGGACGAGAAGAGATGGCAGAGTAAGGATAGCAGGGACGAGACAGCTTGACAGGGTGAGATAGGGTGAAAGAGGCGGTAAGGGTGGCCTAGGCTTGACGAGATGGCAGGGTAACAATGGAAGGGGTAAGATAGAAGAGGAGAGGACGGCAGGGATGCATGGAGGAGAAGAAATGGCAGAGTAAGGATAGCAGGGACGAGACAGCTTGACAGGGTGAGATTGAGTGAAAGAGGCGGCAAGGGTGGACGAGATGGCAGAGTAAGGATGGAAGGGGCAAGACAGAACGAGAATAGAGGGCAGAGTATGGCAAGGTAGGGCGGAAATAAAAGTGTAAAAGGAAAAGATTAGAACAGAGGGCGGTAATGCAAGAGAGAGCAGGCAAGCACACAAAAGACCACATTCCCTCGCAACGTTATACCAATACAACTCACTGGTCTGCCTGGTCCCATATCCCCAAACATGTCGTGGGCTTACACACACACACACACACACACACACACACACACACACACACACACACACACACACACACACACACACACACACAGCTGATAAGGCTTTCGTAGAGGTTCTGGGTATGTCCATGGGTAGTTTGATGAGCCTAGTGGTAGTTTGACAAGGCTTATGTTTAGGGAATGCGAAAAAACACTTATGAGAACCCGACTAATTTCCTTTGTGGGGTTTGGAATTGTTTGTTTTGAGAGCCGAAAGCTTCTCAGAAAATGGCCCAGATGGTTGGTTTCGCGGTTCTCTCCCTCAACCCACGCCAGCTACACGACACGGCCTATTTCCCACCTCTCGAGTCCCCTAATTCCCCCTCCACCAGTATCCCCACCAACACCTCGACTGCTATCACCACCTGCAACACTTTCTTAGTCTGCTTCTTCTTTCCTTTTGTCCACCTTACTTATTATATCAACCCAGCCACGCCACTACACGAGAGGGCCTATTTCCACACCTCTCGAGTCCCCTAATTCCACCTCCACCAGTATCCCCACCAACACCTTATCCACTATCACCACTTGCAACACTTTCTTTTCCTTTTCCTTTTCCTGTTGTCCACTTTTACTCATATTTACATCATTAGCTTATTTTTTGTCCTTGTAATCGATTTCCTTTCACATCTTCTTTGTTGATGGCGTTCAGCCCTGAGAGGAGATAGGATGGTGGTGGTGGTGGTGGCGATGGTGGTGGTGGTGGTGGTATTAATGGTAGCGGTTCATTTATTACTAAGTCTTGTACGTGTTTGTTTTATATTGTTGTTTATGGCCACTTATCTGGACTCTTAAGTGAGGGTCAGTTACAGCCTCTCTCTTTTATTACTAGTGTGTGAGGGAATAATCGAGAGAGAGAGAGAGAGAGAGAGAGAGAGAGAGAGAGAGAGAGAGGGGGGGACTGACTGACTGACTTCATTGTTGACTGATAAAGCGACAAAAAAAAAAAAAAAAACGAAGTGAACGACCTTGATGTCCTGGTAACATCGTCTTCATTATTACGTGTTTGTTTGTTGTGCGTGTGTGTGTGTGTGTGTGTGTGTGTGTGTGTGTGTGTGTGTGTGTGTCGTCGTATTCGTTGTTAATGCTGAATGTTTTTATCTGGTTGCGTGTTACTCTCTCTCTCTCTCTCTCTCTCTCTCTCTCTCTCTCTCTCGACATTTTCCACGCTTCCGGAGAGATTGTTTGTTATATTTATCTCACACGTGGGTCTCTCTCTCTTGGTTTTCTTCCTCTTCTTCCTCTTTTTCTTCTCTAACAATAAATCAAGCTGTCCGTCAATCTGTCTTTCTTTCCTCTCTCTCTCTCTCTCGCATGCCTGGACTGAATTTTTCTTTTTGTTTTCTTTCTTTTAACGGCTTTTGTTATTATTTATCATCTTTATTATTATTATTATTATTATTATTATTATTATTATTATTATTATTATTATTATTATTATATTTTTTCTTCCTCTTCTTTATTTTCTTCTCCTTTATCTTCTTTTCCTTCATCTTTTTCTTCCTCTTAATCTTTTTTCATTTTCTTTATCCTCTTATTATTGTTATTATTTTTTTATTATTATTATTATCATTATTTTTATTATTACATGCTAACTCCCTGGCAGCAACAGCAGTCCTTCTCTAAATATTATCCTTTCCCTCCTTCTCCTCCTCCTTATTCTCCTCCTCCTACTCTAAAACTCGCCTCTTAAATAATTATCCAAACAACTTTTATCTCCATGTATGTTTATGTGGACTCGTCTGTCTCATAAGCCGCTAATGTAAACACACGTCCGTTATCTCAGAGCCTGTCAGTCCCCATCGCCTTCACAAAAATGTACTCAACAGCTCCTTCACTGCCCTCCCTCCTAACAAGCATTCCTTTAGTCATTTACTCAGAAGCTCACTCACGGACTATCTATCGCTCAGTCAAAACACTCTTGCAGACGCACTCAATCGATCAGTCACTCATTCACGGATACTTGCTCACTCAAAACACTCTTGCAGTCATACTCGCTCGCTCACACTCACCCACGCAATCACACTAACTCACTAACTCACTCAAAACACTTGCGGTCACACTCACTCACTCACTCACTCATACTCACAAACTCACTCACTCACTCACTGTCTCATTCACTTCAGTCCTTTTCATCAGGATCTTTGTCGGAACAATATAATTTCGTCTCTTCTTTTCCTCTCTTTACTTTTCGCCTTTATTTTTAGCCTTTACTTTGTCTGAGGCCTTTGTGTTTCCTCTTTGGTCTCTCCTCTTTCCTCCTCTTGGGGTCACTATCAGCAAAGTCAACACTATGCTCGGGTTCATAGCGAGGAAATTCGAGAGTAAAACGCCAGACGTGATGCTATCCTTGTATTATTCCATGGTAAGACCGCACCTCGAGTATGCAGTACAGTTCTGGTCTCCTAATTACAGAAAGGACATTGATTTACTGGAAAGGATTCAACGACGCGCCACGAAAATGATTTCAGCCTTAAGGGCCAACCGTACGAGGAACGACTCAAGCGACTCAATCTCTTTACACTGGAGAAAGACGCCTACGAGGGGATATGATTCAGGTCTACAAGTACCTGAAAAAGTTCAATAACGTCGATTACTCCAAATTCTTCGAAATGCAAACCAACTCAAGAACTAGAAATAACGGTTTACCCATTCAGTCGAGTCGATGTAACACAAACAATGGAAGGAGTTTCTTTTCAAACCGAGTCATCCGCCACTGGAACAATCTTCCCTCAGAAGTAGTAAATGTGAATACCATCAACTCCTTCAAATATCAAATTGACCGTCATTTCGTTGCGTCAGGAGTAAACTGAATATCGAGGTGCTTTCATCTGCTCTCCAAGCCCCAAGTGACTGTCGAGTTGATTAATACACCAAAGCGGGCGACCTCGTAATGAGCCAATAGGCTTTCTGTTGCCTGCATTTCCATGTATCCTCCTCCTCCTCCTCTCCCCACCACTACTAAGAGGAGCTCATCCCCGTCTGTTTAATAATCCCCTTCCTCCCACGTGACGAGAGAGAGAGAGAGAGAGAGAGAGAGAGAGAGAGAGAGAGAGAGAGAGAGAGAGAGAGAGAGAGAGAGAGAGAGAGGCGTGATTCGGTAATAATTAAAGGTAGGAATCGATTCAACAGGTGTTACAGACGCTAGAAAACAATAACATGTAATAATAACAATCATCATCATCAGCTGCACCACCACCGTCGAGAGAGAGAGAGAGAGAGAGAGAGAGTACGCTACTGGTATAAACCGCTCACCTGTAACCACGTCCCCTCCCCCTCAGTCCTCTCTCTCTCTCTCTCTCTCTCTCTCTCTGCATTTAAACATCAGTAATTCCTCATCCTCTTTCATTCATTCATTCATTCATCTTTATCACGCATTTTTTCCTTCTTTCCCATCCTTCCTCCTTCCTTCCTTCCCCCCCCCCCCCCCTTGCAATCTTTCCTTCCTCCCTCATATTCCCTAATCTTCCTCTCCCCTCTTCCACTCTTCCCTCCCTCTTCTTCCCACACCCAGCCTGTCAATCATTCTCTCTCCTCTTCCACTTCTTTCTCCTTCCACCCTCTCCTCTATTCCAATTTCTTCTCCCTCTTAATTCCTTCCCCATCCACCTTATCAATAACTCACTTGCTACTTTCCCTCCTCTCTTCTCTTCCACTTTTCTTCCTCTTCTCATCATCTCCGCTCTTCCAGTTTTTTCTTCCCTCTTCCCTTCCACTTCTTTCCCTTTCTCTTCCCTCCCCTACTCCATTTTTTCCTCCCTATTCTTTCCACATCCACCTTCTACCAACCACATTCTCTTTATACTTTCCTTCCTCTCTTCTTTTCCACTCTTCTTCTCCTTCTTTCTTCCCCTATTACCTCTCTCTTCTTTCCCTATCCACCCTATCAATCACTTCCTACTTTCCTACCTCTCCTCTTCCACTCCCCCTTCCACCCTATCCCCTATTCGCATCCACTCGCTCGATCCCTCTCTCGATTCTCTTCACCCACCCTCAATCCCCTTCTCCCTATACCTACCTAAGTGGACGATCCGAAGTTGAAATTGCGGACTTGGTGGGGGAGGAACAAGGGATCGAGTGATACGTGTGTGGGAAGTCGTTGGAGTGGAGTTTAATCCTCTTATACATCGGTTGATCCTCTTCTGTATAGCTTGTATGGGATAGTAGAGGAAGTGTGTCTGTGTAGGGGTATGTTTTTTTTTTTTTTTTTTTTTGGGGGGGGGAAGGAGGGTAAGTTAGTAATTAAATATTGATAAGAATACAAAAGAGAAAGAAGAAAAATGGAAACGCGAAAGGCTAAAAGCTAAATGAAGAGATGGGAGAAAAAAAGACAAAGCTAAATAAAAAGAAAAGAAAAAAGGGAGGTAAAACGAAAGGCTAAAAGCTAAATGAAGAGATGGGAGAAAAAACAGAAAAAAAGACTTAAAGCTAAATAAAAAGAAAAGAAAAAAGGGAGGTAAAACGAAAGGCTAAAAGCTAAATGAAGAGATGGGAGAAAAACAGAAAAAAATACTAAAAGCTAAATAAAAAGAAAAAAATGGAAACACGAAAGACTAAAAGCTAAATGAAGAGATGGGAGAAAAACAGAAAAAAATACTAAAAGCTAAATAAAAAGAAAAAAATGGAAACACGAAAGACTAAAAGCTAAATGAAGAGATAGGAGAAAAAACAGAAAAAAAGACTAAAAGCTAAATAAAAAGAAAAGAAAAAGGGGATGTAAAACGAAAAGCTAATTGCATATGAAAAGAAAAGAAGAGGAATGCACATCAAGTAAACAAGACAATAAGTTAGTATGGCTTGTATAGACGGACGAGGGTAGAGGAAGTGTCTGCGTGTGGGTGTGGGTCACTTTTTCGTGTATATGTAAGTTAGGAAGTAAATTAAGTAAGTAATTAATTAAGTAAGCAAGGTTCTGTGTATTCCCATTCAGAGGTTAAAACAGGAAGAAAAAGACAGAGAGAAAGACAGGGAGAAAATTAAAAGATATAAACATTAAGAAAAAAAACTATATTAGGACAAACAAACCTCATTTTCAGTCCTAAAACGGAATGAAAAAGACAGAGAAAAACAGGAAGAAAATTAAAAGATATAAACATTAAGAAAAGAAACTATATTAGGACAAACAAACCTCATTTTCAGTCCTAAAATGGAAAGAAAAAGACAGAGAAAAACAGGAAGAAAATTAAAAGATATAAACATTAAGGAAAAAACTATATTAGGACAAACAAACCTCATTTTCAGCCCTAAAACGGAAAGAGAAAGACAGAGAGAAAGACAGGGAGAAAATTAAAAGCTATAAACATCAAGAAAAAAAACTATATTAGGACAAACAAACCTCATTTTCAGTCCTAAAACGGAAAGAAAAAGACAGAGAAAGACAGGAAGAAAATAAAAAAATATATATATAAACACTTAGAAAACTATATTAAGAAAAACAAACCTCATTTCCAGTCCTTATTAGTGTAGTTTCCCTCCCTTCCTTCCTTTATTTTCCATCCCTCCAGTATCGCCTCCGTTTCACCTTTTCTCTCTCTGTTTTCTCCGTTTCTCGTGGGTGTGTTTGAACAGGGAAGGATAAACTAGCGTGGTGTTTGCCTCTTGCCGCCTTGTGCAACCCTCTAGACGGGGTGGGCGACCGTGTTGTTATTGCTTGCGTGAGCGTGTGGTGAGGGAACCATAGGAGGGGAGGAAGAATAAAGGGGATGGGGTGAGTGGGTGGGTTGGGAATAGTGTAGGAGGGAAGGGGGGTGTATAGTGAAGTATGTGGGAGGGAAGGAAGAGTGGGCGAGGTATAGTTAGAGTTGGAGACGGTAAGGAAAGGTATATATTTCAAAGGTATAGTGAACTGTGTGGGAGGGAAAGACCAAAGAGGAGTTGGCAGGAAGTAGTTTTAACGTGAGATGAGATAGGGAAAGGATGGGAGTGCGTGGACATGGAGTGAGAGGGAACAGGTGGGAGTAAGTGGAAGCGGGTGGATGCTGGGAGAACGTGGATGAAGACTGAAGTATGGATGTGGAGAAGAAGTTTGGAGTCGGCGGTCAAGGTTGGATGGAATGGAGGAGGAGGAGGAGGAGGGGAAAATAATGGAGTTGGATTAAGTTAAGGGGAATACTGGAAAGGGAGAAGGATAGAAGGATGAAACGACGTGGAAGAGAAATTGATAGGGGTGGAGAAGGTGAAGGAAAGAGACTGTAAGAGTGGATGTGAATTATGGAGTTTGGAAGAGGAGAAAGAAAAGAAAAAAGAAATAGGAGAGAAAATTATAGGAGTGTGGAGGGTGAAGGAGATTGACTGCATGAGTGGAGGAGGAGGAGGAGGAGGAGTGATATGGAAGTGTGGTTGCGCAGAAGAGGATGGAGTAAGTGGGCGGGAAAGGGATGTAGAGATAAGAATGATGGCGGTGGTAGTGATGGTCGAGTAGGAGGAGAAGTAGGAGGAGAAGTCGATATGGAAATGTACGGTTGAGTAGTGGAGAATGGAGTAAGTGGACGAGAAAGTGGGTATGGAGATAAGAGAGAGATGGTGGTGATGGCCAGGTGGAGGCGTGGGTGAGGGGACGTGACTCTGGGCTCATATAGGGAGGCGGAGGGTATTTTAAGAGCCCTGGGAGATACAAGAAGGGAAGCAAGTGGGTTCTTTCATCCTTCCCCAAGCGCTCCTTACTCCCCATCCTCCGCGTGGCCTCTGTTTACTCGGGTTTACATTACCCCCCGTTGTCTGACTCCTGGCGGCCCTTATTAGAACTATATATGTATTTTTTTTTATTACAGCAAAGGAAACAGCTCAAGGGCAAAATAAAGAAAACAATAATGAAAAATATCCCGCTAATCACTGCTGCTATAAAAGAGTTAAGAGGAGTGGCCGAAGGAGTTTTTTTTTTTTTTTCTTCTTTTCTTTAACTATTTTTATACTCTTCTCATGGTTGCTTCCGGTTATATTTTCTTTTTTTATTTATTTTTTGTTTTCTTTATTTTTCAGTCACTGTTTCTGCGATTTCTCTCTTCAAGTTCCTTCTTTGCTACAATTTTCTCTCAGTCTTTCATTTTATTTAACTTCTTTTCACTTATTTTTTATTCTTGGTCACTGTTTGGCGATTTTTCTTTTATTGTATTCATCAAACTTTTTTTTCCTCTTTTTTCAGTCTGGTGTTTTTCAAGTTTATTTATTTTTTTTTTTTTTCTTCCTCTGTATTAAAATTCTTGGTCGCTTCGCTGTATTGCAATTTTTCTTTTCTTTCTTCTTCACAACTTTTATTCTTCTATTTCTGTTTCTTTTCTTGGGATTTTTCTTGCGGCTTCCTCTCCACGTTTGTTTGTTTGTTTGTTTCCACTCTTGGACTCGCTCGTAATTCGACTTTCATGTATCTTTATTTGGTCATGATCCGGCTACGATTTTCTCTTAACAATTTTAGATTATCATTATTTTTCCTTTTGTCACATACTTTTCAGCCTCAATAGTTTTTTTTTTTTTCATTTTACGCGTCTGATTTTCTCTTGTTTGTTTGTTTGTTTGTTTATATTACTGTCATTTTTTCCCATTTTCATATGTCAGGTTTTAATTATGAGTATGTAATATTTTTTTTTTCCATGTCGCAGGTTTTACGTCAATATTACTTTTTTTTTCATTTTAAGTTCCTCGTTTCTGTATACGCCCTATTTTATGCTTCTTAACATATTCATATATTGTCTAACTTATACCTTTCATTGCTTCTTTCACCTTTACATTTTTTTTATCATTATCATCTTCATTCTCTACGTCATTTTATGCTTCTTAACATTTTCATATATCGCCTTTTAGCAACACGTTTCTTTTTATGTATTTCTCTGTGTATAAATTTTATCATCTTCTTTCCAGTTTCTTGATTTCCACTTTCTTTCTCTTTTATTTTTTCTCTTTTAGATTCATGACATCTTAGCCATACCTTTCTTTTTTTTTTTACTTCTTTATCCCTGCATTCTTTTTCTCATTATCTAACATCCCACTTTCTAGATTTACACCTTCTATTTCTCTATTCTCCCTCTCAGCTTCATATATTTTCGTTCCCTTCCTCTTCTGTCTCTCTCTCTCTGGTGTCTCTTCATTAAGTAATTTACCTTTCCCCCTCATCTACCTTAGTTTTATTTTTTGCTTCTTTGCATTTTCATATCGTATTTCTCCTTGCATTCTCCATTTCTCTATTCTCCCTCTCAACTTCATACATTTTCGTTCCCTTCCTCTTCTCTCTCCCTCGTGTCTCTTCATTAAGCAATTCCCCTTTCCCCATCATCTACCTTAGTTTTATTTTTTGCTTCTTTGCATCTTCATATTTCTCCTTGCATTCTCTTTCTTTCTTTCAAGATTTTCACTTTCTATCTATTCATTCTCCTTTGCAGACTCCATACGCTTGCTTTCCTATACTCTCTTCTCTCTCGTGTCTCTGCAATGTCATTCTTCTTTCCCCCTATCTGCTTTAATTAACTTTCTTACTCGCTTACTTGTCAGTCTTCCGGAGCAGGGGAGGGAGAGAGAAGGAAGGGGCGGCAAGAAGAGGGGTGGAGAGAACTGAGGGTGGGAACGGATTAGAGGAGAGGGGAGAGAGTGGAGAGGGGAGAGGCAGATATAAAGGGCTGAGTGGGCAAGTTGTGAAAGAGAGTGTGTGAATGAGGAAGTGGAAGGAGGAGGAGAAAGGAGAGGAGGCTAAGCAAGTTAACAATGGAGGGAAGTAAGAGAGGAGGAAAAAAGTACACAGTGGAGGGAGAAGAGAGAAAAGATAAAAAAATAAATCACCTCCACCTTCGATACGCTTCCTCCTCCCACACTGCCAATACATACCCTCTTCTCAACCCGGTATTTGCTTCTATTTGGGCGCGTTGCTGTGCGGCTCGTGGAAGTGAGATTTCTGCGTGGAGTGGAGTGAAGGTGGAGGAGGAAGTGCATGTGAATGGGAGGAGAAAGAGAGCAGATAAAGATTAATGAATGGAACTGGGACTGAAGGAGATTGGGATAAGAGAAGGAAGGAAAAGATTGAAGAAAGTAGAAATTAAAATGAGAGAGGAAATAGTATAGACTTGAGAGACGAAGGAATAATGGAAGGTGACGAAAGGCAAAGGAAAGAGATAGGAAGGGAGGAAAGTAGATAAATGGAAGACAAATATGAAGAAAGAGAGAAGGTTGTGTAGTGAAGGCTTAAGCAAAAATAGACGAGGAAGAAGAAAACAGAAAGACAAATGAGGGAAGAAGAAGGAGAAGGAAAGTAAAGATAGACCAGGAAGAGAATTAAGAGGAGAGAAAATACGAGAGAGGAGGAAAATTAGAGAAAGAAGAGGAAAGAAGAAGAATAAGTGAGAGAGAAAAAACAATGTAGAGAAAGAAAAGGAAAGGAGAGAGCGAAAATTAGTTAGAGAAGAGAAAGAAAGTAGAGGGAAAGAAGAGGAAGAGGAGAGAAAATAAGTGAATAGAGATAGAAGAGAAAGACGAAAGAAGAGAAAAAATAAAGCTTGACAAATAAGAAGAAACGAGAAAGCAAATGCAAGAAGAGAAAGAAAAGAGAGGCAAGAAAGAGGAAGAGGAGAAGGAGATGGAAAATTTAACTGTCTGGGTAGCACGTGGAAGAGGAAGAGGAGGAGAAGCAAGAGGAAGAGTGAACTTAGACACACACGGCTCCACATGGCCCCTGGACCCCTGCCAATGAGAGCCCCCCTTCCCCTAGCCCTTCATGCCCTGCCCCTGCCCCTGCTCTGCCCCTGCCCTTCATTCCCTTCCCCTTCGTCATCCCATTTCCGCGACTCCCCATTTCTTCTGACCCTATTTTTAAACATTTTGTCGCCCAAGCTCACGTGTATTTGGCGAGGCTTTCGTAGGAGTTTTGGGCATTTCCATGGGTAGTTTTTATGACCCTGGTGGTAGTTTGACCCTTCTGCTGCACCAAGAACCTTTAGAAACACTCTTTAGAACCTGATTGATCCCGTTTATAGCCTTTGGAAGTACTTGATGTGAGAGGTGGAAGCGTTTGAGAATACTGACTCCATTTCCTTCCCTTTTTCATCTTCTAACGCTCTAACTTTACTGTTGTCTTTCCCTCCCCTCCCTTCCTTTCACATTCTCTCTCTCTCTCTCTCTCTCTCTCTCTCTCTCTCTCTCTCTCTCTCTCTCTCTCTCTCTCTCTCTCTCTCTCTCTCTCTCTCTCTCTCTCTCAAGCGTACCCTTCTTCACTTCTGTAGGTCAGCTTGATGGAGTGGGGGGAGGAGGGGGAGGTGGAATTGGGGCAGGCGTGGGGGACAAGGTTAGAGAAGGGGGTTTGGGGGGTTAAAGGGTAGTGGGTCAGGATGGAGGGGAGGGTAGGTTGGGGATGGGGTGGGGAAGGGTTGTATGTAGTCCTCAGCCAAACCAAACAAGTGAACTAAACAAGTGCCCCCTCTCTTTCGCCCCTCCTCCCCGTTTTCTTTGTCTTCGTTTTTGTTTTTGTTTTCTTCCTTTCACCTACTTACTTTCCCCTCCATTTTCCTTCCCTTCCTCCTTCTCCTCCACTCTTCCCATCCTTTCTCCCTTTCTCCTTCTTTATGATTCCTCCTCCTCCTCCTCCTAGTCCTCCCTTCCTATCTCCTTTTACTCCATTTCTCGCAATCCACCCTCCTCCCTTTTCTTTCATGCCTCCCTTCCCCCTTTCCATTAACTCCCCTGGCAGTCCGTAACATCCTTCCTTCCTTACTCCTCCTCCTCCTCCTCCTCCTCCTATTCTCTCCTCTCTGTCTCCCGTGAACCCATTTCTTGTAACTCCCCCTAACACTTTTTCTTGCAATCCCTCCCCTTCCCCCTTCCATTAACTCCCTTGCCAGTATCATCCCATTGTCCCATTTCTCGCAATCCCCCCTCCCCCATTTCTTGCAACCTTCCCTCTTCCCCCATTTTCTTGCAAGCCTCCCCTCCTCCCCTTCCCCTTCCATTGACTCCCCTGCCAGTCGCGTGCCAAGGCCATGCTTACGTTAGCGTGTAGACAGGTCATCCCCCCCCTACCCTGCCACGATCACTTCCTTGCCTCCCCACCTCACCGACTCCCTCCAAGAACTCGTGGCACAGTTTCAGGGCGTCACGGTACTCGTTGGCTTCATTAGAGGCACTGAATGGCACCCACCACGCCCCTGCCTCGTGGATGTGGCCGCTAATGATAATGAAGATAATGAGGGGATGATGATAGAAAGTAATTAATAGTAAGAATCATCAGAGGAGGAGAAAATATAATAATAACAACGATAATGATAACAGCGGTAACACTATCATCATCATCGTTATCAGTAGTAGTAGTAGTAGTAGTAGTAGTAGTAGTAGTAGCAATAATAATAATAGTAAGCATAAGAATGAAAATATGAAAAAAGACGACCAGTTTAAGCTATGCAGTGATATAAGGAATGGAAGTTTACATAAAGAACTTCGGGAGAGGGGGTTGGACTGGAGGGGGAAGGGGAAGAAGAAGAGGGGAGGGTGGGGGGGAGGAAGGGCGTGGCGGGCGTGTCTCCTAACTTCTCTTACTCACCTTCAACAAGCGTGGGAGTGGGAGGGCGTGGGAGTCATTAGCACAGGTGAAGGCGTGGGAGTACGAGGGCGTGGATTGAGTGGAACAGATGTATAGGGCGTGTGTGTGTGTGTGTGTGTGTGTGTGTGTGTGTGTGTGTGTGTGTGTGTTCCTTGCTTTTTCGTACACCACCCTCACAAGCACCGTGGATTGCGTTGCGCTGAGCTGTGTGTTGCGTAGTCATTCCGTACAGTGGCTTTGTGTTGATGTGTCTATGTATGTGTATGTGTATGTATGTATGTATGTATGTGTGTATGTATCTTGGCTTTCTCTCCTTCTGTTAGCTTTTCCTTCCTCTGCTTTCCTTGGTTTCCTTTTAGCATATACGAGACACATAGAATTTGAGTGACTAGGAAGAGGAAGAAGAGGAGGAGGAGGAGGAGGAGGAGGAGGAGGAGAAAGAGAATAAGGACGTGAAGGACTGAGGAAGAGGAAAAAAAAATACATAAGAAGAATAACTGATTGATAAAAATAAAAAAATCGCTCAAAACGCTGTAATATCAAATGAGGAAAAGGAAGAAAGAAAAGCAGAAATGAGGAGAACGTACGAAGAAAAACAAACACTACAAGAAGCAGGACGAAAAAAAAACGAAGACTGGAAAGCTAGGAGGAAAAGGGAGAAGAAAAAGAGTGGGACATTGAGGAGCTGGATTAAACCACTTCTCTTGATCAAGTCAGCAGTGGCGGGACTTAAGCACCCGTGACGCGATTGCCTGCCTGCACATGACCCCCTCACCACCTCCCCCGCCGTCGATATACGCTTCCTCCGCCCACACAGCCAATGTCCTCTGCCCCACCCGGCGTTTGCTTATATGGCGGCGTGTTGCTGGGTGGCTCGTGGGTGTGAGATGTGCGTGTGGAGTGGTGGAGAGGTGGAAATGCATGTGAATGGGAGGAGAAAGAGATGTAGAGGAGGATTGAATGAATGGGAGAAGGGAGTAAAGGAGATCGGCATGAAAGAAAGGAGAAATATAGCAGCGAGAAAGTTGATGAATTGAGGGAGAAGAGGTAAAGAGAAGGAGTAGAGAATGCAAGAAGGGGTTGAAGGAGATAGAGGTGGAAGAAAGAAAAACTGAAGAAATGAGAAGAAAAAAAATATTAAAAGCTGGAATAGGTGATTTGAGGAAAGGAGGGAAACGTTTAAGATAGAAAGGGAAAATGGAAGACGGAAAAGAGGGATTGTAGAAAGAAGGAGGGGATTAAGGAAAGGAAACAATATATACGAAAGAAGCCAGAGAGAGACGGAAGAAATGAGGGAGGGAGGGAGGAAAGAAAAAAAGGGACGAAAAAAATATAAGAAAAGGACGATTGAAGATGGAAGTAAGATAGGTGGGAGTTAAAAATAGGTTGAGGTAGGCTTGGAGTGATTAAGGGAAGGTGGGAGATAGGTAAACAGGTGAAGAGATAGAAAAAAAGATCGAGATGGGAGACAAAGACAGGAGATTTGAACCCTATCCTCCTCCTCCTCCTCCTCCTCCTCCTCTTCCTCCTTCTTCCTGCCATATAATCCGTCCAACATCATTCATTTCAACATCACATAGACAAACTTTTCCAATAGATTTTTTTTTCATCCTGCCTCGAATAAGCTGTCATAAGAGGCTTGTCTCGAGTCTCACAGTGAAGCTTCGAAAGAGAAACAAACGAAGCAGCGAATGGAACGGCGAGGAAGCGAAGCCCGACAAGCGAACGTGACATCACACACAGAGAGAGAGAGAGAGAGAGAGAGAGAGAGAGAGCATTGACTTGAGTAGCGATTTGATTAGGTAGATGTTCACACACACACACACACACACACACACACACACACACACACACACACACACACATACCCGTCATCCCCTCCCGCCTCCCTCCTATATTTGTTCTTCCTCATTCCTCCATATCTCCTCCTCCTCCTCCTCCTCGTAGTCTGGTTACGTCGCCAAAGCAAGTAAGAAAATATTTCTA
This sequence comes from Eriocheir sinensis, assembly GCF_024679095.1. Lineage (NCBI taxonomy): Eukaryota > Metazoa > Arthropoda > Malacostraca > Decapoda > Varunidae > Eriocheir > Eriocheir sinensis. The sequence goes on along the minus strand of NC_066529.1, from coordinate 3,061,219 downwards.
AACTCGTTAAAAGTTTGCCCACATCCGTACCGCTGAGGCTTCCATGCTTAGTGTCTCTCTCTCTCTCTCTCTCTCTCTCTCTCTCTCTCTCTCTCTCTCTCTCTCTCTTGCTGTACAACTTTTTTCGTCATTTTTCTATTTTTTTATTTATTTTTACTTGATTTCATTTGATATTTGATTAACTAACGTGTTTTCTCTCTCTCTTTACAGGTAAGTTGAGCTGCCTTAATGAGCGGGGGAAGGACAGGTGAGGGTGAGTGAGTGAGTGAGTGGGTGAGTGATTTGAAGAAGTGTGTGGCCATGTAATTCTTCCTAATGATCAGTTATGTGTGTGTGTGTGTGTGTGTGTGTGTGTGTGTGTGTGTGTGTGTGTGTGTGTGTGTGTTTCGGCAATGCAATTCTGATTAATATGCAGTAAGTCGTTTATTTAGCAACCAGAATCTTACAACACTTAAAAACACACACACACACACACACACACACACACACACACACCAACACCAACACACACACACACACACACACACACACACACACAGGCACGGACGCACAATCAAACTTCCTGCCTTGTCAAATCAGTCAATTTTGCAACACACACACACACACACACACACACACACACACACACACACACACACACACACACACACACACACACACACACACACACACACACACACACACACACACACACACACACACACACACAAACTGGCCGGGTGAGGTGGCCTTGCATCCCCCTTATAAGGCTCGTCTGGGGCTGAGTGCATGAGTAAAGACAGAGGATGTTATGAAAGCAAGAATTTATTAGCATTCATCTTAATCATCGAAGTCTTTAAAATTCGTCTCGGTCTTCATTATGTAACGTCGAGAATGAGGAGGAGGGGGAGGAGGATTGGGTGACGAAATATGAGTAGGAGGAGGAGGAGGAGGAGGTAAAAAATGAAGAGGAGAGGGGATGAGATTGGAAGTAATTATATAGAAAGGAGAGAAAGAGGAGACAAGTACAAGGAGGAGAAGGAGAAAGAGGAGGGAGAAAATGAAGATGAGGAAAGGAGAAAGAAATCAGATAGAGAAGGAGAGAAAGAGGAGACGCAGTACAAGGAGGAGAAGGAGAAAGAGGAGGAAGAGAAGGAAGAAGAAAGGGGAAAGAGAAAGTGATGGAGAATGATTAGGAGACGAAATCCAAAGACGAGGAGAAGGAGGAGGAGGTGGGGAATGAAGAGGAAGAGGAGAAGAGAGGAGAAGAGAAAGTAATTATATAGGGATGGAGGATGATTAGGACGCGAATTATAAGGAAGAGAAGGAGGAGGAAAAAGAGGATGAGGAAGAGAAGAGAACAAATTGATCAAGTAGAGAAGAAAGATTAAAAAAGCAAGTATGACCAGGAAAAAAAGGATAAAAAGAGAAAAATAAGGAAAAGAGATTATACAACATTGAATTATGAGCAAGAGATTGTTTATGTCTGATTGAGGAAATATTGGAGAGAAAAATAAACTTGAGGTAATTGAAGTTTATATAATGAGAGGATAAAGAGAGAGAGAGAGAGAGAGAGAGAGAGAGAGGGGAAGCTACTGGCTAGGCTTCTCAATTTAACATTCTGTCTTGACACGCACTCTCTCTCTCTCAGGTTGACGTCTATTAGCTATTGAATATTCCGCCACAGCTCACCGAAAAGACGAGAGAGAGAGAGAGAGAGAGAGAGAGATTGTTACCGAAAACATAACCTTTAGCACCTAAAAATATTGTTCAGAGAGAGAGAGAGAGAGAGAGAGAGAGAGAGAGAAGGGAGGGAGCTGAGTACCCTACCCCCCCTTAGTACTTAAAAGGGATGCTGAACGATTGACTAATAAAGAGATAAATTGAGGGATGTACCCCCCTCCCCCTCTCTCTCTCTCTCTCTCTCTCTCTCTCTCTCTCTGCTCGGGAATCTATAGGAAGGGCGTAAATTATGTAGACTGCTATAGGTCAGTCACCGTTGTTGCCCTTTTCTCGCGTGTGTGTGTGTGTGTGTGTGTGTGTGTGTGTGTGTGTGTGTGTGTGTAGGTTTCTAGGAATGCGTATACGTATAGGCGGTTTCTGTGTATACGCCTCCTCCTCCTCCTCCTCCTCCTCCTCCTTTTCCTCCTCCTCCTCCTCCTCCTCCTTCTCCTCCTCCATTTTCTTTGTATCTCCTAATTCCTCGAAGGTATTAGTTTGTGGACCTAGAGTATTACCCAACAATCTCTCTCTCTCTCTCTCTCTCTCTCTCTCTCTCTCTCTCTCTCTCAGCCTTCTGTTTTTCCTGTTTTTTCCGTTACCTAAAATTCGTATGAAATTATTATGAAGCAATTTCCTCAGATAAACATGCCTCTGTCTTTTCTTTTCTTTGTTTTTTTATTGTTTTTTTCCTTTTTTATTTGTCTTTATTTCTTTCATTTCCTTTTCTTCTTTTTTTTTTGCCTCTGTTCATTGTCTCTTTACTGTCTTTGTCTTTATTTATTTGTCTTTTTCATTACCTTCTTTGTCTTTTTTCTGTCTTTCTTTATCTTTTTGTCTTTTTCCTTGTCTTCTTTTATTGTCTTTATTATTGTATTTATTATTATTCTATTGTCTTCGTTGTTATGTATTCTCTTTTCGTCGTGTTGTTTTATCTTGTCTTATTTTGTCTTATTTTATCATCTACAATTAATATCAGTGCAGTGAATATGACTTTTTTTTATATGCAATCTTCTTAATCTTTTGTGGAGGCTGAATTTACTGTATAATATTTTTTTCGTATATGTAATTTTGGTCTCTCTTTTTTCCTCTATTTACTCTCTTGTTTTACCGCTACAGTGCTTTGAATATAAGTTTTTTTTTTTTATGTGCACTTTTGTTATCTTTAGTGAAGGCTGAATTTACCACCGGATGTTTTCTCATACTTATAATTTGTTTCGCCTTGGTTTGTGGTTTGCCTTGCGGTCTAATACGTCAAAAACCACGTCTAATTTCCTTGTCCTTATCAGCTCATTATCCAAGTCACGTCTACCTACCTTCCTACCTTCCCAGAAATCATTGATGTGTCTGTCTGTCTCTCTGTCTGTGTGTGTCTCTCTGCCTGTCTGTCTGTGTACGTGTCTGTGTGTCTGTGTCTGTCTGTCTCTCTATTTGTCTGTGTGTCCGTGTGTGTGTCTGTCTGCCTGTCTATCTGTGTATGTGTATGTGAGTATATCTGTCTGCCTGTGTGTCTGTCTGTCTGTCTGTCTGTCTGTCTGTGGTCGGGTATTATAAAACACTTTCTCTTTTTACATCAGCTATTTCTAAAAGTCAAAGAGGGGATCAATCGGGTTCGAATGAGTGTTTTTTTTAGGTTCATAATACAGAGGAAGGGTCAAACTATACCACCTGGGTCATAAAACTACCCCTGGAAATGCCCCAAAGCCTCTACGAAAGCTTGTCAAATATGTTGTTTTATTAGGTTCATGGTACAGAGGAAGGGTCAGACTACCACCAGGGTCATAAAACTACTTCTGGAAATGCCCCACACTCTACGAAAGCCTTGTCAAATATGTTGTTTTATTAGGTTCATGGTACAGAGGAAGGGTCAAACTATACCACCTGGGTCATAAAACTACCCCTGGAAATGCCCCAAAGCTTCTACGAAAGCCTTTTCAAATATGTTGTTTTATTAGGTTCATGGTACAGAGGAAGGGTCAGACTATACCACCAGGGTCATAAAACTACTTCTGGAAATGCCCCACACTCTACGAAAGCCTTGTCAAATAATGTGTTTTTTAGGTTCATGGTACAGAGGAAGGGTCAAACTACCGCCAGGGTCATAAAACTATTTCTGGAAATGCCCCAAAGCTCATATGAAAGCCTTGTCAAATAATGTGTTTTTTAGGTTCATGGTACAGAGGAAGGGTCAGACTACCACCAGGGTCATCAAACTACTTCTGGAAATGCCCCAAAACTCCTACGAAAGCCTTGTCAAATACGTGTTCTTGGGTGCGACGAAATGTGTTAAAATATGACCCATTGTCTGTTTGTCCTTCAGCTTCTTTCCTATTTAATCTAACCTTCTAAGTGTCCAGTTGATTTAATATTCAATTATGTTGCAGCCTTGTGTGCCTCGTCTTTTCCGAGTATTTGTTTCCTATCTCCTCGCTCATCTATTCATCTGTCTATCCGTCTATCTGTGTCTGTCTGTCTGTCCTTGAGTCTCGTCTTTTTATGCACTAGGTTCTGGTTGGTCGGTATTTCTTTGGGCTTATAATAATTTTTTCTTAATACGCTTTGGGAAAATGTATATAATCTTTTCTTTGTGTGTGTATTAAGATCGAAGATTGTTCACTACTACTACTACTACTACTACTACTACTACTACTACTCCGTCCTTCGATCCTTTCCTCCCTCCAGACTGTAACAGAGAGAGAGAGAGAGAGAGAGAGAGAGAGAGAGAGAGAGAGAGAGAGAGAGAGAGAGAGAGAGCTATCTTATTTTTTTTTCCTAGTTTCTTTTATCTATCGTTAATCTCATGCAATATCTGTGTGTGTGTGTGTGTGTGTGTGTGTGTGTGTGTGTGTGTAGGTGGATGTTATCGATCTTGTTGTTGTATAAAATTTGCGCAGTTGATAAGAGAGAGAGAGAGAGAGAGAGAGAGAGAGAGAGAGGTGTTCTTGTAATTTTCTTTCTTTTCTTGGAAGTGCTGTAACGGTTCTGTTGTTTTTATCTTCATTTTCTTGCACTTTGCTTTTCATATTTTTATTTATTTTCTCTTTCCTCTTTCATTTCTTAGTAATTCTGCTTTTATTATTTTTTTCCGGAGTGTTTATTTCTTTTACATTTTTTTTCCTCCTCCTCCTCCTCCTCCTCCTCCTCCTCCTCCTCCTCCTCCTCCTCCTCCTCCTCCTCCTCCTTCTTCTTCTTCTCTTCCTCCTCCTTCTATTCCTCCATCTGTTGCATAATAATCTCCTTCTCTTTCGTTTGTTTGTTTGTTTGTTTTCCCTTGTTTTTGCCTTGCACAAGATCCTTCTCATCTCCCCTTTCCCTCCCTCTCCCCTCCTCTTTCCCTTCCCCTCTCTTCCCCTCATTTCCCTTGCCCTTTATACTCTTGCCTTCCCCTCTTCCCTTCCCCTTCCTCTCTCCCATGCCCTCTGCCTTCCCCTTCCCTTTTTCCCTCCCCTTCCCCTCTCTTCCCTTCCCCTCCCCCTCTCTCATGCCCTACCCCTTCCATCATACCCTTCCCCTCCCTTCCCCTCGCCCTTCTCCTCCTTTCCCTTCCCCATCCTCTCCCTACCTTCCTCTCTCTTCCCCTTCCCCTCTATTCCCCTCTTCTCCTCCAATCCCCTTACTTCCCTTCTACCTTCCGCTCCCTTCCCTTCTCTCCCCTTCCCCTTTCCCCTCCCTTCCCCTCTTTTTCTCCTCCCATACCATTCCTCTTCCTTCTCCTCCCCTCCCCATCCCCTACCCTACCTTCCCCTCCCTTTCCCATCCTGTCCCCTCCTTCCGCTTCCCTCCCCTCCCTTCCCCTCCCTTCCCTTCCCTTCCCCTCCCAGTAATTAATTTAACAGATGCGCCAGACTCTCTGTATATCATTTCTCATCTCATATTACCCGACGACTCCGCCAGCACAGCACAGGAGGAGGAGGAGGAGGAGGAGTGGAGGAGGGGGAGTTATTCTGTAGAGGACGTTAAGAGATTTTGATGGGGAAGATGATAGCAATAAATGAAAATGGAGAAGGAAAGGGGGAGGAGGAGGAAGAAGAAAAGATAAATATGAAAAAAAGTGCTGCCGAAACAAAATACCAAGAAAAGAAAGGAAATAATAAGGAAAGAAAAAGCAAACTCGAAAAAGTAAGGAAGAGAAAAGAAAGAAGGAAGACGAAAAAAAGAATAGAAAGTAAAAATAAAAAGTAAACGTTAAAGGAAGGAAGCGAAAAACAGAGAAGGAAGACGAAGAACAAACAAACGAAAGCGAAAGTAAAAAATAAAAAGCAAAACAATTAAAAGTGAAAGTCAAATTACAGAAGACAAAAGAAAACTGAGACTAAAAACAACAAAACTAAACAAACCCAAGAACATAAACGAGAACAAGGCCAAGAACATGAGTCGAGGAATGCGGTCCAAGTATTTAGTATGCTGTGGACAAGAGTTGGCCGGCCATTTGTAAACCCTTGTCAAGTGGAGCCCCTGAGTAAGAGGAGAAGGGGGGAGAGGGAGAGAGAGAGAGGGAGGGAGAGAAAGGGGGGGGGAATGAGGGTGAAGAAGGATGGGGTAAAGTATAGGAAGCAAGATGGGGAGAGAGTGTGGGGAGGAGCAAGGGGTGAAGGATAGGGTATTGTAGGGGAGGACAGGTAGAGAGAGAGAGGGAGAGGGGAATGGGGTAAATAAGGATAGGGTAAAGGGTAGGGAGAAAGATGGGGAGGAATCGCAGAGGAGGAGAGAGAAGAGGGCGTTGGCTGAAGAAGGAGATGGTAGTGTTGGAAGAAAATGGATAGCAAAGTGACAGAAGGAGAAGGAGAAAGGGAAAGCGATGCAGTGATTGAAGGACAGAGTAGAGAATAAGGAGAAAGATGGAGAGGGTCGAAAGAATGAAGGAGAGGGTCGGGAGAAAGAGGGAGAGGGAGGAGAAGGAAAGAGGATGGGAGAAAAAACAACAGTAGAGATGAAGAGAGAGGGAGGCAATGGAACGAGTGAAGGGGGAAAGGAAAAAGAAGTAAAGAAGGATAGATAGAGTGTTTAAGGAAATAGAGAGGAAGAGGAGAGATAAATAAAGGAAGAAGAATGAGCAAGAGAGGAAAAGGTAGAGGGTAGGAAGACAGAGGAATAGAAGAGGGAGGGAAGGAAAAGAGAGAGAGGCTGGGGAAGAGAAATAGTAGAGAAGAAGAGCAGAAAAGGGAGTGAAGGGAAGATGCAGTGTCATTGGGTAAGGGAGGGAAGGGTAGAGGAAGGGTAAGACATCCCAAGGGAAGGGTTGCTGGGTGTGTAGCCTGGCAGAGGGCACGAAGGTCAAAATGGGAGGGAAGGAAAAAAAAGGGGATGAAAGGTGGGGGAAGGGGGAGAGAGGGGAAGGTTGAAAGGGAGTAGTGTGGGGAGAGGAGAGGGTAAAAAAAGCTTAGGTTAGTTTTGGGGGCAAGGGTACAGAGGTCAAGTTGGGAGGGAAGAAAGGAGAAGGAGGGAAGGGATGGAATGGGAGGAGAGGAAGGGAAGGGACGGTTGAAAGGATGGTTGCAAGGTTAAGGGAATAGGGTAAATGTAGGGTAGAGAGAGAGAGAGAGAGAGAGAGAGAGAGAGAGAGAGAGAGAGAGAGAGAGAGAGAGAGAGAGAGAGAGAGAGAGAGAGAGGTGATAGGCAGGGAGGGGTAGGTTGAAAGGGTAGTTTGAAGGGTAAGGAAATGTCTAAGAGTTGGTTAAAAAGAAAAGCTTAGGCCAAATTTTTCATTATTATTATTCGTATTTTCAGTGGTCATCTACATTTATTTTTCTTATGTACCGTAATTTTCTAAGATATTTATGTACCTTCCTTTCGTTACTTTCATTTCATCACTACTTTCTTTAAACTTCAATATTTTTCTCATCAATTTATCAGTGTTTCTTTTCCACAAGTTCTCCTTCACGATAAGTCTGAAATTCATATCAGCGTTCTCCGTTTCTTTTCCTTTTTTTCCCCCTTGCTTATATCACTTATCTTTTCCTTGTTCACGGGAGGTCGATGAGTGGGCTTGGGAGAGGGAGGGGCGAGGAGGAGGGAGAGGAGGCAGGCACGATGGGGTGACAAGGGAGGGAATGAGTAGGGGGAGCGAGTGGGTATGTGAGTGGATGAGTGTGGGTGAGAGAGTAAGTGAGGGAAAAGGAGTGGATGAGTGCGTGAAAGGATTAAGTGAAGCGAGGAAATGGATTTGGGTAAGGTTAGGTTAGGCTGTATAGGTTTGGTTAGGTTGTATAGGTTAGGTTAGGCTAGGTTAGGTTAGGTTAGGCTAGGTTAGGTTGTATAGATTAGGTTAGGTTAGGTTAGGTTAGGTTGTATAGAGGTGTCAGTCGGAGTGGTTCCTTTACGACTGAGGGATGGGTCATTTGAGGTCAGAATAGTTATGTATGAAGAACGTGGAAAGAAGAGGAGGAGGAAGTGAAAGAAGAGAGAGAGGCGGGCGTAGAGCGAGACCAGATCAAAGAAATAGTAATGTAACCGACGTGAGATGAGAGAAAGAAAGACGGACATAGAACAGATGAGAGAGAGAGAGAGAGAGAGAGAGAGAGAGAGAGTAGAATATGACTTAATAGGAGAAAAAAGAGAAAAGGAAGTACAGGGACGAGATGAGACTAACAAAAAACAGGAAAAAAATAAAAACAGACGTACAAGAAGAGATAGAGAGACAGAGAAGACTAACTCCACAAGGTATAGAAAAAAAAAGAAAATAAGAAAGACGAGACGAACTGACAGAAAGAAGAAAAAAAACGAGATGAGAGAAACAGACAAACAAACAGACAGACGGACAGATGGTGAAAAGAGATGAAAGAGGGAAGGGGGGGGAAGGAGGGGACTGGCAGAGGGAGGGACTGACTGTAGAGATGAGATGGTCCACGCTCCCTCTAATGCTGGCGTGACCGTCCCATTATGAGGACGTTGACCCCCTCTCAGTCATAGCGTCATGGCGGGGTCACATCTTGCACCGGGGACGTGGAGGGGAGACACAACCGAAAAAAAGGGAGAAAGAGAACGAAAAGACGTGATGGGAGATACTTTAGAGACTGGGAAAGGAGAGGAGAGGGGAGGAGAGAAGACAGAAAAGGGATAGTACTGTTGTGTGACTGCGGAAAGAGGGAAAAGGAGAACAGAAGAATGTTTTAAAGACTCGGAAAGCAGAGGAAAGGTTTAAATGATGTGTGGGGAGACAAAGTGTACTGATCTCTGGTATAGCTGAAAAAGAAAGAGGGAAAATGGGAACGCACTGAAAAATAAGACACGGAGCAGAATACTTTAACGACAGGGAAAGGAAAGATGTAGAAATGACATGTAGGGAGACAGAAAGGGGATTGATCTCTTGCTTAAATGAAAAAAAAAAGAGGAAAAAGGGGAACGCGGTGCAAGAAAAGACGTAGAGAAGAAAAGAGAGGACTAAAAACGGAAAAAAATAGGAATAAAAAGAAAAAAGAGGAAGCGAGTTAGCGGGTACGTGAAGCTATTTAAGAAGAGATGAAAGAAGTTGAAGAGAAAGCGCGAGAAATTACCTATATCCATCCCCATATTTGTCTATCGTGCCATCTCTCCATTTGGGTTTATTGGGTAGGGCAGGTTTTGTTGAGGGTTTACGAGGGGGCACCAAAGGGAACCAGGCAACAGGGGAGTTTTATTAGTGATTTATTGACGGAAGTAACAGCTGTTGTCTTAGGAGAGAGAGAGAACGTAGAGGAACCGTTTGAGTGCTTAACCTAAATAAATGAATCGATAAATAGGGAAGTAAATAAAGAGAGAGAGAGAGAGAGAGAGATTTTTTTTAGGCATTATATCTTAAGGAAAGAGTGCGGTTGTTGTGTGTCTCTCTCTCTCTCTCTCTCTCTCTCTCAGCAGTTTCTTCCCCTTTCTTGTATATAATTTTCAGGTTTTCATCGCTAATTATCCCACTATGAAAAAGGTATCTTCTTCCGTAAAGCCACAGGTGTTCCCTAATGATTATAACACCTGATGCTATTTACGGAGACACCTGTGGCCCGCCCCCTCATCCCCTACACCCCCCTACACGCGCCCCTCCTATCAACGCCCTTTTACCTCTCCTGTCTCTAATTCTCTCTTCTTCATCCATCGTTACCCACGCCCTCGCATCCGCCTCTTCTTCTTCTTCTTCCTCCTCCTCATCTCTCATTTCCATCAGTATCTTGTTTTTCTCTCCTTCCCTGTTTCTGGTTTTTTTGACGCTTTCTTTTTTTATTGTGACATTTTCCTTTCCACTTTCCTCTTCTTCTCTTTCATTAGCTTTTTATTTTTATTTTTCTGTTCTTTTTTTTTTTGTCTCTGTTCTTCATGATGTCACTTCCCTTCTTCTCCTCTCCCATCCCCTTTTTCTTTTCTCTTCCTCTCTTTTTTTGACACTCCGTTCCTCTTGGTTCACTTTCCTCTTCCTTCTCTTCCATTAGCATTCTCTTTTCTCTTTCTTCCTCTCTTTTTTTGACACTCCGTTCCTCTTGGTTCACTTTCCTCTTTCTTCTCCCCTTCCATAGCATCTCTTTTTTTTCTTTCCCATTTCCTCCTTTATTTGACACTCTTCTTTTTCTTCCCGGTGCCACTTTCCTCCTCCTCTTCCCCCTCGTCTTCCCATACCTGCCCCACACCTGCCAATCACACACAGGTATGTCTCGTGTCCAATCAGGGCGTCTCATTAATAAGGGGACACACCCACCCACATGTGATTTAAGGAAACACGACACACGCCAACACACACACACACACACACACGCCTACACACACACACACCCACACGCCTACACCCACACACACACGCCTACACACACACACACGCCTATTCACCTGACCTCGTATTCGACTATTTCCTTTGTTTCCATTTCCCTACTCTATTAAATGCTCCTACTTCCTCCCTTTCCTACTCCCACCGACCTCTCTCTTTTTTTTCCTCTTTTGTTAACTCCCCTTTCTGCGTCCATTGTCTCATTCTTATAACTTGCCTTTCCTTCCTAACTGCTTTTCTTCTTTTTTCCTTCTGTCATCTTTCCTTCCTTCGTCCACGGAGCTCTCCCTCAGATATCTTACAGCTCCCTACTCAGTACATCCCTCATTGCCGATATACACCTACTTAAAATAACACCTCATATACTCCTATCAACCCCTTGCACTCCACAACCCCCCTTTCCTCTCCCCTCTCTTCTCCCTCACCATCAACCCCTCACACACACTTTTCCTCCCTTATACACCTAAGAACAAACACCTCCCCCATTTCATATATACTCCTACCCACCCCCTGAACTTAACCCCCCCCCCCCTTTCCTCTCCCCTCTCTTCTTTACCATCAACCCCTCACACTTTTCAGCCCTTATACTCCTAAGCACAAACACCTCCCCGTTTCACCTACTCCAACTCAACCACAGCCCTTTACACCCCCCCTTCTCCTCTCCCTTCTCTCCCCCTTCTCACTCCTTCACATACTTTTCCTTCCCCATATACACCTATCCTCAAAGACCTCCTCCTCCTCTGTCTCCCTCCCTTCCACCCTAGCACTTCACTCCCTTCTCCCTTCTCCAGCTCCCCCTCTCCCTTCCCTTCTATAGCGCCACGCCCCGCTGCCACCACCGCCACAAAGGTAGATATATTTATAACAAGTATTGCCTCTCCCGCCTTCAAGTGCCTTATCGTATCTGCGGCCGCGCTGGTGGTCGTTGTGGTGGTGGTCGTGGTGGTGGTGGTCATGGAGGGGGGGGGTAATGGTGGTGGTTATGATAATGAAGTAGGAACATGATTAATCGATTTTGAATACCTTTTGAGGAGCCGTTGAAGAAGGGTAGAGGAGGAGGAGGAGGAGGAGAAAAAGAAGGAGAAGAAGGAGGAGTAGGAGGAGAGTAGAAACAGTGAAGGTGCTATTCCACGCCTCTCTTCTTTTCCTTTCTTTTTTTACCCTTTTTCTTTTCCTTTTTCCTCCTCCTCCTCCTCCTCCTCCTCCTCCTCCTCCTCCATTCTCAACCCCCTTGTGGAGATAGGACGCCCACCTGTCTCTCCTCACCTGTTATCACCTGCCCACTCCACACACCTTGCCGCAGAAGGGGAGGGAAGGGGGAGGGGGGGGACAACAGTAATTACCACACACCTCCTCCACCACCGCCGCCCCTTCCACAGTGATGATAATGATGATGATGATGATGATGATGATAAGAAGAGGAAAAAGGAGAGATCTAAAAAATGTAATCAAATATACCGAAAGTTTACTCCAAATTAAGACCAAAAAAATGATCTCCACTCCTCCACTATTTCTCAACTCCATCTCCATTCCTCCTCCTCCTCCTCCTCTCTGCCATTCCATCCTCCATCCCTCCTTTCTCTCCTCCGTCTTTCCACTGTTTCTTTCTCTTCCACCTCTCAACAACTCTTCCCTGCTGCTCCACCTCCTCCTCCTCCCTTCCATTCTTCCTTCTTCCACCTCGCAGAACCTCCTCCTCACCCTCCACTCACCTCTCCACCTCCTCCCATTCATTCCTCAATCTCACCTCCACCTTCCCTCCACCTCTCCACTACTTCTTTTTCTTCCACCTTCCAACACCTCCTTTCCTCCTCAGCCTCCACCTTTTACCTCTCCTCCTTTCTTCCACTTCTTCCTCCATTCCTCCACCTTCCCTCCATCTCTCCACTCTTTCTTTCTCTTCCACCTCCCAACACCCTCTTTCCTCCTCACCCTCCACTCATTCACCTCCCCTCTTCTCCCTCTCTTCCATTCATTCCTCCAACCCTCCTCCACCTTCCCTCCATCTCTCCACCGTTTCTCTTCCTCTTTCCTCCTCGCAACAGCTTCTTACCCTCCACCTTTCACCTCTCCTCCTTCTTCCATGCATTTCTTCCTCCATTCCTCCACCTTCCCTCCACCTCTCCACTCTTTCTCTCCCTCTTTCCTCCTCGCAACAACGCGTTCTAATCAGATACGCTGTTGCCACGCCAGAATTATTTGCTTGTTACTGAAGGAGGGGGGAGGGGGGGAGGAAAAGCGGTAGAGAGTCTGGTATAGATGTGTAGGTTTGGATAGTGTTGTTGTTGTTGTTGTTGTTGTTGTTGTTGCTATTGTTGTTGTGTTGCCTTTGTGCCCAATATAGCGAGGGTGATTTAGGGTGGACACGTGTCTCTCTCTCTCTCTCTCTCTCTCTCTCTCTCTCTCTCTCTCTCTCTCTCTCTCTCTCTCTCTCTCTCTCTCTCTCTCTCTCTCTCACACTGGGTACACATTTCGGAAAACCTGATTGGAACCCAGGCAAAAGTAGTAGTAGTAGTAGTAGCAGTAGTAGTAGTAGTAGTAGTAGTAGTAGTAGTAGTAGTAGCAGGAGGAGGAGGAGGAGCAATATGGAGGCTATGAGGAGAAAAAGAAGCGTAATGGAACCATGGAAGATGGGGGAAAAAAAAAGAAGAAAGAGGACGAGATACATAGGAATACATAGGAAGAACAGACAACAGAACACTTGGCGGTCTATTGAGAGATGAAGCATGGTGAGATAGCAAATGAGAAACAGAAAGGCGTGCGTAAAAAGAACAGAAGAAGAGAGAAGAGGAGAGGAGAGGAACTACATAAAAGCCTATGGTGCTTAGAATAGGACAAAGGATTGCATGATGAAGCAGAAAAGAAGAAGAAAGAGAGGAGAGGAATGGGAGAGTAAGAGAAGTAGGAGGAGGAGGAGGGATCGAGGCATAGTCAAGGGCAAAATGAAAGACAGAAAAATGAGACCAAAGGGGGTAAGAAAAGCAATGGGAAGACAAATGATTAACGAGGTGGAGAAGTGAGAAAATGAGTTTAAGTGGAAGCGTGGGAGGATGAAAGCGAAAGACAGGAGGGAGAAAGAAGGAGAGAGAGGAGGGTGAGAGAAAGGGAAGAGGCAAAAGGAAGGCGAAAGAAGGAAAGAGTAGAGAGGACAAAGAAACAAGGAAGAAATGGCATACTTAGGGAAGGAGGGAAAGAAGGGGATACGGAGAGAAAAGGGGAGAAAGGAGGAAGAAGAGGAAGACGCAGAAAGAAGGCGAAAGAAGGAAAGAGTAGAGAGGACAAAGAAACAAGGAAGGAATGGCGTAGTTAGAGAAGGAGGGAAAGAGGGGGGGAAGGAAGAAGGGGAGAGAAAGAGAAAGAAAGGGAGGCATAAGGGGAGAGAACTGGGGAGGGACAGAGGGGAGAAAAAAGGGAGGGCGAGAGAGAGAACGTAGCACAGCAACAAGGGAGGAGAGAAAAAAAATGTGGAGAGAGAGAGAGAGAGAGAGAGAGAGAGAATGGGAAATACGCGTCAATCTTTTTTAATTAGATTAGAGAAAAGAAATAATTTGTAAGCCATTATAAAAGATATCGTAGTTGTAGTAGTAGTAGTAATAGTAGTGGTAGTAGTAGAAGTAGTAGTAGTAGTAGTAGCAGCATTGGTATTATTATTGTTATTATTATTATTATTATTATTATTATTATTATTATTTATTATTATTATTATTATTTTCACAAGGTCTTTGTCCCAGCGGCCGAGCTCCAGTGATACAGTTTGGGAGGTGGGCTATTTTTTTTTTTTTTTCTCTTTCTCTTAACTTTTGGCAAAACACCCGTCTCTCTCTCTCTCTCTCTCTCTCTCTCTCTCTCTCTCTCTCTCTCTCTCTCTCTCTCTCTCTCTCTCTCTCTCTTCTCCTCATTTTCTCTCTTCTTTTCTTTTTTTCATCTTTTCTCTTCTTTACTTTCTTTCATATAGTCTCCCTTTATCCTCTCTCCTCTTCTTTCCATTTTCTTATGTATGCTTCTTTCTCCTCTCTTCTCTTCACTATATTATCTTAGTTATTCTCCTTTCCTCATTTTCCTTTATTTTCCTTCGTATGTTCCATTATCCTCTTCTCTTCCATACATTTTCTTTCATATGATTCTCTATTCCCCTATCTCTTCACTTCATATTCTTACGTATCCTCTTTTATCCTCTCCCATCTTCACACCATTTTCTTTCATATACTTCTCCTTTTATCCTTTCTCTCCTTCTCTCTTTATTCCGTTTTCCTTCCCTCCTCTTTATCCTGCTGCGCCGACTAAACGAAACTTTCCTCTTTATCCTTTTTGGCAGGCAGAAAGGCCAACAACCAAGAAAGTATGTCTTGGGTACCTTGACCCAGAGCTAGACCCGGTGGCAACTGTCCTAGAGAGAGAGAGAGAGAGAGAGAGAGAGAGAGAGAGAGAGAGAGAGACTGTAGGTGGTGCGTGGGTGTTTGTGCGTGTGCGTCCGTCTGTCTGTGTAAGTATTTCCTCTCTTCCTGTTTGAAATTTTCCCTCACTTGTGCTATTTCAGAAGAGCTCTCAGTATGGGGTATTTCTCTCTCTCTCTCTCTCTCTCTCTCTCTCTCTCTCTCTCAATTCTCTTTTCTTTCTTCTCTCGAGTTTCACACACCAGACACCATGACCTCAAATGACAAAAAACAAAGGTATCATATTTTATTCTTTTTTCTTCTTCTTTTTTTTTTTTTTTGCCGTGGAAGAGAAAGTTTTGCCCGGGGAAATTAATGAGAAATTGCTTTTGTTTCCCTTCTGTCTCCTAATAACACATGCTCACGGAAGACTTGAATAACAAATAAAGAAAATGGGAAAGGTGTTTGTTATCATAATAGGAAGACTAATGAAGAACTAGTATGAACAGTAGTAGTAGTAGTAGTAGTAGTAGTAGTAGTAGTAGGAGGAGGAGGAGGAGGAGGAGAGAAAAGTGAAGAATCAAATATCGGAAAGAGAAAAAATACTAAACAGAAATGACAAGAATGTGAAAGTAGAAGACGACGAAACAGAAGCAGATCAAGAACAAAAAAAAATCAAATGAAGAAGAAAAAGAAGAAGGAAAAACAGAACATAAGGAGGAGGAGGAGTCGATCTTGATGTAGTATAACAGCAGGAGGAAGAGGAGGAGGGGGAGGAAGAGGAGGAGGAGGAGTTGGTCTTCTTGTAGTATAGTAGCAGTACGAACTCACAAAGGAAAGTCAACCAAAAAAATACCACCATCAGAAACTCGCCCACGTAACATACCTTGAAGAAAACACTGAATAGAAATTTAAAAGCAAAAATAACCTAAGACAATTAACCTCGTGTTTGCCCTGAGGAGAAGCAAGTTAATTTGACTTCATTTACAAGCTTCAAATTACATCACCAACCAACCAACCTCACATTCACTCACGCCGCGCTGCAGTTTCTCTCTCTCTCTCTCTCTCTCTCTCTCTCTCTCTCTCTCTCTTCTCTTTTTCTCTTCTCTTTTCTTCTCTTATCCTTTCTTCTCTTCTCTAGACTTTCACACCCAAACACAGTGACCTCAGAAAATAAAAGAAATTGAGGAAAAGAAGGAAAGAAAGGAGAGAAGGAACAAGAAGGGAATGAAATGTATGTGAAAAAGGGGGGACTTTAGATTTCAGGCTTTTTCTCTCTCAGTACTTAACTTGCTGTCCCTCTCTCTCTCCTCTCTGCCCTACCAGTAAACAAGCTCACGGGTCCTTGGTTCGTGTCCCTCTGCGTACGATATCAGTAACAATTGTGCTTCCTATACATCGCCCCGCCTTTACCGTACCGTGCAAGCTTACTACGTCTTAGATATAATTATTCTCCATGCTGAAATTGTTGATAATCGTTGGGGTAATCTTATATAATCAAACTGCAATCTGTATTTCTCTCTTATTGATGTTCTAAGGTTAACTGAATACGGAAGATTGTATACGTTTTTCTTTTAACATTTGTATTTAATTTGAAGGATGTGTGTGTGTGTGTGTGTGTGTGTGTGTGTGTGTGTGTGTGTGTGTGTGTGTGTGTGTGTCTCTAGGAGGAAGTGAAAGTGTTCATACGTCCGTGCGTGTGTGTGCTTGTGGGTCACACTAAGTAGTCACACCTGCAATAAGTCACAAGGTTCGCCAGGTAAGGTAAGGTGAGGCGAGGAAAGAGAAACACCTGCCTGCTAATTGCTAGGCGCTTACGTTCCACCGAGACAAAGATGGTGATGCTAATAATGCTGTTGATGATAGTTTTGATAGTAGTAGTAGTAGTAGTAGTCTTTGCTGCTACTTTGTTTTAGTGCCCATGAGCTGTCTCCCTTGCTGTAAAAAAGAAAAGAAAAGAAGTAAAAAAAAATAGCTATAATAATAATAATATAATATACCTGTGATACATTGGTCTTGTCTGTGTTTGCCTATCAGTTTTTTTATCTGTCTGTCTGTCTGTCTGTCTGTCTGTCCGGGTGTCTGGCTGGCTCTTCGTCCGTCTGGCTGGCTGTCTGCTTGTCCGTCTGTCTGTCTGCCAGTCTGACTAATTCGTGGCGAACTGGTTGGCCGGCCAGCTGTTTCTCTCTCTCTCTCTCTCTCTCTCTCTCTCTCTCTCTCTCTCTCTCTCTCTCTCTCTCTCTCATGGTGACGAAGATGGAGAATTGATGACGATAGTGGCAGTGACATTGATAGAGGCTGTGACTGTTGTTGTTGTCCTTGTTCTACTTCTTGTTGTTGTTATTCTCGTCACTCAGTTTATACATGGCCGTGGTGGCGGCTGTCCTTTCAATCGCGGGAGGGAAGAGAAAGGAAAGGTGGGACGGGGTAGGTAGACAGATAGAAAGGTAGATAGGTAGGTAGGTTGGTAGGTTGATAGTTAAGTAGGTAGTGATGGTGGTTGAATACTTCGATGCGAGGGAGGAAGAGGGGAGGTGTAAGAGTGGAGGGTGAGGAGGAAAGGAGGCGTTGGGAGGTGGAAGAAAGAGAAAGAGTGGAGAGATGGAGAAATGAATGGAAGAGAGGAGGAGGTGGAGAGGAGAAAGAGTGGAGGGTGAGGAGAAGGTTCTGCGAGGTGGAAGGAGGAAGAATGGAAGGGAGGAGGAGGAGTTGTGGAGAGGTGGAAGAGAAAGGTTACTTCACTTCGTATACATAAATATTAGTAATGACGGCAGTGGTGGTGATCCTAGTCTCCTAATATGAATTCAACTCGTTCATTATTTCTTTTTTACTTCTCTCTTTTCCTCGTTTGTGCTTATAGGGATGACGTTAAGCAGAATTAAGTGAAACAGAACAGCAGACAGCTTTTTGTAGCACACCAGCTGCAAAGACGAAGCATTTGGGGGAAACGAACTGCGAAAAGTAGAGAGAGAGAGAGAGAGAGAGAGAGAGAGAGAGAGAGAGAGAGAGAGAGAGAGAGAAGGCAGGAGGGAGCTATGGTCGGGGAGAGAGTTAAAAAAGTATGTTACTCAGGTGTACGCGCATACTACGTCGAGAGAGAGAGAGAGAGAGAGAGAGAGGAGGGATTCACGGTATTCGATAACGTACGTGGAATTTAATCTTCACTCTTGACAATTCAGCATCAGAGAGAGAGAGAGAGAGAGAGAGAGAGAGTGGGCGGAAGGGGACGTAGCAGAAGAAACACTCACATTCTCAGCAAAGCAAAAATAGAAAGTGACTGCAAGCGAGACTCAAAATAGCAAAGATAGTCAGAGAGAGAGAGAGAGAGAGAGAGAGACTATCAGTGGAACAAAGGGTTTTATTTCCGTAGAGTTGTTGCCAAAGTATCGGATAGTTCAGGCTCTTGGATTTTTTTTCCTTATTTTTTCATCATACAAATATCTCTTCACAGTTCTCCTTCTCTCCTCCCCTTCTTCCCTTTTCCTTAACAACTCTCTCACATTTTTCCTTCCTTCCTCCTTTTCCGTCTTCTATAACTCTCTATATCGCTTTCTTCTTACTTTTCTTCCTTTATTTTTTTCATTGTTCTCCACGACACGTATATTTTCCTCTCTTCCGTTCTTTTCTCTTTCTGTGACCTTAACTTACCCTAAAAATCCCTAAAATATCTGTATCTATCTATTCATTTAACTATCTATCTCTCTTCCATCTTCTTTTTTCTCTATTTTCTCTCTATTTTCTCTCTTTTCCTCTTTTCCGTCCTTTTCTCATTCCGTGAATTTACCTTACCCTAAAAATCCCTAAAATATCAATCTATCTATCCGTTTCACTATCTATCTATCTTTTCCATCTTCTTTGTTGCTCCCTCATTCTCCTTCATTAATCTTAAATATCTTCTTCCTTTCCTTTCTTTTCCTTTGCTGTCTTCCTCCTGTTTCTTGTGCTCCGTTTCTCCTTGATTTCTAACCATATATAGAGTTAATGTCTTTCCTCTTTCTCTTCTTAATTTCCTTCTGACTTTTCCTGATCTAACCTTCCTTGCTTCCTTCCTACCTTCATTTTTTCACTTTTTTTCTCTCCAAATTTCTCTTTAACTGTACCTCTTTTTTAATACTCCACACATGTCTATAATCATGGACTTCTAAACCGGTTCGTGTGTGTGTGTGTGTGTGTGTGTGTGTGTGTGTGTGTGTGTGTGTGTGTGTGTGAGTGTGTGAGTGTGTGTGTGTGTGTGTGTGTGTGTGTGTGCGCCTCACCTGCACCGGTAAAAGCACTAATGAGCACCTACCTTCACACACACACACACACACACACACACACACACACATACACACCAAGTCAAGGCGCTGAGAAAAAGCATAAGAGACAACTTACCGGAGAGAGAGAGAGAGAGAGAGAGAGAGAGAGAGAGAGAGAGAGAGAGAGATTAAGGGTGGTGAGTGGTGGAGTCGGAGCAAAGTGGCGTCTTAAGTGGAGAATAAAGTGGAGTTTGGGAAGGTTATATTGGACACTTTTCGGGGTGAATATACCACCTCCTTCCTCCTCCTCCTCCTCCTCCTCCTCCTCCTCGTCTTCTTAAAGTAGTTTGTCTTCGTTTCCTTATTCCTCTCCATTCTTACCCATTGATCATCTCTCTCTCTCTCTCTCTCTCTCTCTCTCTCTCTCTCTCTCTCTCTCTCTCGCCCGTGCTTTTATATAACTCTCCATCTTTCTCTCCTCCATTTTCCTCCCTCCCTCCCTCCTTTCTTCCCTCCATCCCTCCCTCCCTACCACACAATACCTAACATGGCTACACTCTTCCCTCCTCCTCTTCTTCCTCCTCCTCCTCCTCCTCCTCCTTTTCTGTATGTGTGTGTGTGCGTGTGTGTGTGTGTGGGCGAGTTTCAGTGACCTAGATGCACACACCCACTGGAGAGAGAGAGAGAGAGAGAGAGAGAGAGAGAGAGAGAGAGAGAGAGAGAGAGAGAGAGGGGTCAAACTGATAAAAAATCGTTATACAGAAGAACAAAAAATATAAACCAAAAATTAAATTCCTACGAAACAGAAAAAAAGAGAAAAAAAAGCATAGCAAGTTAAGAGAAAACGAAGGAAAGTATTTGAGTTGAGAGGAAGAAAAAATAAATAGAGGGGAAGGGAAGGGGAGGAAAGGAAAAGAACAGTTAAAGGAAAATGGGGAAAATAATATAAAAAAGGAAGAGAAGGTAAATGAAGTCGAAAGGAAAGGAAGGAAAGTAGAGGAGCAAGGAAGGGAAAGGAAATTGAGTAGACAGGAAAGAATAGGAAGTGAAGGAAAACTTAGTAGAAAGGAAGGAAAGGGAAGGAAAATATGATACAAAAGAAGGGAAAGAAAATTATGTGAAGTGAAAGGAATGGATAGAAAAGAAGAAAGGAAGGGAAAGGAGGAAAAGGAAATAAAAATAAGATAAATGAAGGCAAGGAAAATATAGTAGAAAACACGAGATGAATAATAAAGTGAAAAGAAAGGGGAAAAAAATTATTTGAAGTGGAAGGAATGGATAGAAAAGAAGAAAGGAAGGGAAAGGAGGAAAAGGAAATAAAAATAAGATAAATGAAGGCAAGGAAAATATAATAGAAAACACGGAATGAATAATAAAGTGAAAAGAAAGGGGAAAAAAATTATATGAAGTGGAAGGAAAGGATAGTGAAGAAGAAAGGAAAGGAAAAGAGGAAAAGGAAATAAAAATAAGATAAATAAAGACAAGGAAAATATAGTAAAAAACACGGAATGAATAATAAAGTAAAAAGAAAGAAAGCAAACGAAAATTAAGCACCGAGGAAAAGAAGAAACTTACAAAAACAGAAGGAAAAAAAAAAAGACCACATTCTGCCATCCCGTGATTGATCAGCAGAAAGGGAAGCAGGGGTCAACAGAGAAGTAAGCAGGGCGTGATGGACAGACTGCTGACGCTCCTGAGGTCAGCAGACGTGTCCTGACCTGCTGACCTTGGCGTGTGTGTGTGTGTGTGTGTGTGTGTGTGTGTGTGTGTGTGGAGTGGTAATCTTGATGCTGAGTAAGGAAGTGAAACGCGACACAGACAGACATTAGGAGACTGAAAGAGATACAGACAGACAGACAGACAGACACTTTTATTTTATTTATTTATTCTTTTTTTTTACAACTAAGGAGACAGCTCAAGGGCACAAAAAAGGAAACAATAATAAAAAAAAGCCCGACATTCGCTGCTCCTCAGTCATTCGATGGTAATACATTTGTGAGTCTTCTTTTATTTATTTCATTAACTTTTCTTTCTCCTTCATTTTATTGTAATTTTTTTTTTTTGCTAATTTTATTTCTCTTTGGCATTTCCTAAAAACAGACACAAAGAGGAACAGACAGACACAGACAGACACAAAATCACAAAATATGGAAAGTTTGTGGAGAAAGAAAAGGTATAAATATTAAAATCCAAAAATATTGAGTATTAGAAATATACTCACACACAGACAGACAGACAGACAGACAGAGAAGGAAAGATTGATCGATAGAAAGAAAAATGCTAAAGGAAAAATAGAAAAAGAAAAAAAGGAAGAAAATGACAGATAGACAGACAGACAGACAGAAGGAAAGATTGATTGATAGAAAGGAAAATAAGAAAGGAAAAAAAGAAACAGAAAAAAAGGGAAGAAAGAATGACAGACATACAGACATACAGACTCTCAAAGGGACAGACAGATGCATAGAGATAAAAAAAAAGACTCACCAACAGATAAGTACTTCAAGGTTATCAGTAAATTTGAGATAAACACACACACACACACACACACACACACACACACACACACACACACACACACACACACACACACACAGAAGGAAAAGTGACAAAATTCAAATAAAAAAGAAAGATGAGAGAGAGAGAGAGAGAGAGAGAGAGAGAGCAACAAGTAGCACATCTTTAATCAATAGTACCTCTCCTCCTCCTCCTCCTCCTCTTCCTCTTCTCCTCCTCCTCTTCCTCTTCTCCTCCTCCTCCTCTTCTTCCTCATTCCTCTTTAGTATCGTATTTCAACATTTCTCGCCTTCTTTTCCTTGTCTTCATATAATTCTGTCTCCTCTTCCTCCTCCTCCTCTTATTTTTCTTCTTCCTCTTCCTCCTCCTCCTCCTCTTGCTCATCCACTACTTGGACTCAATTTTTTTTCATCTTCTTCTTCTTCTTCTTCTTCTTCTTTTATCTCCTCCTCCTCTTCATACACTCCTTTTGTTCCGATGTTGCTTCACTTTCTCTCCTTCTTTCTCTTCTTCCTCCTCCTCCTCCTCCTCCACACAGGAAGCACATAAATAGCCTCACAAGCATCACACTCTTCCTCTCACTCATCTCCTCCATTCATCCTCATCTCCCTCATTCTTCCCTAATTCCTCCTTTTATCTTCCTTAACCCCAAGTTCATTGCCCTCTATGCCTCAACGCCCTCCTGCTCTTCCTTTTGCTCCTCCTCTTCCTCTCCTTCTTCTTCCTCCTCCTCCTCCTCCTCCTCCGTCTCCTCCTCAGACATCGAGCTTTCACGTCTGGTCCGTTAAAAGTCGCGTCTGGCCCTCCTCCTCCTCCTCCTCCTCCTCCTCTTCTCTTCTCCCCCTTTACATCATGTACCATCGACCTTTTCAGCCTCCCCATCCTCCCTCCCTTCCTTCAACTCTCTACTTTTCTCCTCCTCCTCCTCCTCCTCCTCTAAGTGCAGTCTGGGTCTTATTCAACTTTCCCTGTCTGTCTGTCTGTCGTGTGTGTGTGTGTGTGTGTGTGTGTGTGTGAGAGAGAGTCAGTTTAGTGATATTGGTGGTGGTGGTTGTAGTTGTAGTAGTAGTAGTAGTAGTAGTAGAAACAGTACAGCATCATCACCATCATCATCATCATCTCTTATCATCATCATCATCATCATTGTATCATCATCATCACTGTCAGCGGTATTATTGGTGTCTGCATCCTTGACTTTGCTGTTTAAAGGCTTGGCTTAGTTGGCCTATAATCCGACTCGTCTTGGACTATTTTGGGGGTGGGAAATCGAAGCTCGGGGAGAGAGAGAGAGAGAGAGAGAGAGAGAGAGAGAGAGAGAGAGAGAGAGAGAGAGAGAGAGAGAAAAGCGGAAGTAGTACTGAACAACGTGACAACACTTCAAGAAAATCAATATTGTTCTCAGTTACATTTTGTCTCATTTCCTTTAGCGTGAACAATGATTTTTTTTTTAATCTTTTGTGTGTGTTTGTGTGTGTGTGTGTTTGTGTGTGTGTGTGTGTGTGTGTGTGTGTTACCGTGAGTTGTCATTTTCTGGTGTCTGGGCGATATGTTTTTTTGGTGTGTTTCTGAGTGAAGAGAAAGTAAAAGTAAAGTAAGATGAAGTAAAATTAGCTGAAGTAAAATAAAATGAAATAAAATAAGAGAAAATAAAGTAAGATGAAGCAAGAGGAAGTTATGTATTGACAAAACAGAAACGTAACTCTAGATTTTAAAGGAGACGAAGCAGAAAGGCGTTTGTTAATCGTGTGTGTGTGTGTGTGTGTGTGTGTTAAGAGAGAGAGAGAGAGAGAGTGTGTGTGTGTGTGTGTGTGTGTGTGTGTGTGTGTCAAGAGAGAGAGAGAGAGATGACTCATACATACTTTTTTTTACTTAAAGATAGCAAGCGAGCCAAGCAGTCAGTCTGGCAATCAGTCACCGGCGATAATTGGTGGATAATTGGTGGAAGTAATTATGGTGATGATTCACTGGTAAAGATGCGATTGTCGTGATGGTGGTGATGATGGTGGTGATTGTAATGGTGATGGTGACCAGGTGTGAGGAGCATAAGGTGTTAGCTGCGGTGATGGTGGTGGTGGTGAGGGTGGTGATTGTGGTGGTAGTGATGTTGACGATAATGGTGGCGGTGATGATGATGGTGGTGGTGGTGGCGTTGGTGGTTGTGGTAGTGATGCAGAAGTGGTGATGATAGTGATTGCGGTGATGGTGGTGGTGGAGAGGTTTGAGGTGCATGAGGTTAGCTGCGGTGGTGGTGGTGGTGGTGGTGGAGGCATGCACAGTTCTCTCAATATTTGGGAAACTCGCGTGTTGGTGCGCCATAGACGAGGAGGAGGAGGAAGAGGAGAAGGAGGGGAAGTGGAGGTGGGAGGGAGGTACTGACGTGGATTGGAAGAGAGGGGAAGAAGACGGGAAAGGGAGAGTGGATGGAGGACAGAGAATAACGATAGAAGTGGAAGGAGAGGAGAACATTGAACAGTGGAATGAAGTGGAATGAAAAACTTGAACAAAAAACAATGATAGTGGATGATGAGAGAGAGAGTTATTAATAGCAGAGTACAGGATAGGTTGAGAACTAACGGAAATAAGGAGATAAGGAGATGAATAGTAGCAGCAGTAGTAGTAGTAGTAGTAGTAGTAGTAGTAGTAGTAGTAGGAGGAGGAGGAGGAGGAGGAGGGAAGTGAAGGAAGAAGAAAGTACATGCTGATAAAAGGAGGAATTAGTAAAGGAGACAAGAATAACGTGAAAAATGGGGAGGATGCTGAGAATAGTATTTTATTATAGAAGAATGAGGGAGAAGGGAAAGCAAAATTTAAAAGGTAAGAAAAAAAAGTGGATAGAGGAAGTAATGAACAAGATAAATCACAGTAAACGAAGGAGTAGATGAAGAGGAGGAGTAATATTGGGGATGAAGAGAGAAGAGAGGAGAGGAGAGAGAGATCAGATTGAGTGAGGGAGCGGGTGCGTGAGTGAGTGAGAAGGTGGAAAAAAGATGGAATAAATAAAATAGAGACAGTAGTGAAGGAGTACAGGAGGAAGAGAGAGAGAGAGAGTAATGTTTGGAGGGTTGGAGAGAGGAGAGGAGAGGAGAGAGAGATCAGATTGAGTGAGGGAGCGGGTGCGTGAGTGAGTGAGAAGGTGGAAAAAAGATGGAATAAATAAAATAGAGAAAGTAGTGAAGGAGTACAGGAGGAAGAGAGAGTTATATTTGGAGGGTTGGAGAGAGGAGAGGAGAGAGATCAGATTGAGTGAGGGAGCGGGTGCGTGAGTGAGTGAGGAGGTGGAAAAAAGATGAAATAAATAAAATAGAGAGAGAGGTGAAGGAGTCCAGGAGGAAGAGAGAGAGAGAGAGTAATGTTTGGGGGGAATGGGGAGAGTGGAGGAGAGGAGAGAGATCAGAGTGAGAGAATGAAAGCGAGAGTGAGAGTGTTACATTGACTACCTACGAGATTTACACCTTGTTTTCTCTCTCCCCCGAACACGTGGCGCATCGTTCCCTCCGCTCTTCCTCTCCTCAATGTACTCTCCCTCTCTCCCTCTCCCTCCGTCCACCCCGAACACAACAATACAACACAACTCAATACAACAAAGCGGTGTACTGGATGTAACTATGACAACGAGAGAGAGAGAGAGAGGGGGGGGGGGGAAGGGAGAGTGAAAGTGAGAGTGATAGGGAAACGGGGAGAGACTGGCAACACACCGGCGGAGTTGCATCATCTCACGAGCAACATACCGGCCATGTTGCATCAGCTGGTGGCGGCGGCGGTGGCGGTGGTGTTGGGGAGGGGGGGGGGGGGGGGGAGAAGCAGACGTGAACTTAACGGGGGGCAGGAAGGAAGGGGAGGGCGGGAGGGGAAGATAAAAAAAAAAATAAGAGGGGAAGGGCGACAGAGGGGGGAGATATGACTGGAAAAAGGTACGTTTGTGTGCTTCGTTTCCATGGTTACTGTGTGTGTGTGTGTGTGTGTGTGTGTGTGTGTGTGAGAGGGAATGTATGAGTGTGGGTGTGTGTGTGGGTGGGTGAGTTTGTATGAGAGAGAGAGAGAGAGAGAGAGAGAGTGAGTATATACATAGTCGATGTCAGTGACTGATGATGGGAGAGTAAAACACTAATTGGCATCTCTCTCTCTCTCTCTCTCTCTCTCTCTCTCTCTCTCTCTCTCTCTCTCTCTCTCTCTCATGTGCCTTACCTGGCTTTCTGCGTCAGCGCTCTCTCTCTCTCTCAGGTGATGGAAGGAGAGCTAGAGGAGAAACGAAGATGTTGAAGGAGAGAGAGAGAGAGGCAAGGGGGAGGGGAAGGGGAGGGATGGAGACGAAAAGGGATTAATGAGTGTCGTCCCAACATCCTTCATAATTATTTCTGGGCATCCCCACGAGGAGGAGGAGGAGGAGGAGGAAGAGGAGAAGGAAACGTAGATAAGAAGGCGGCGGAAGACCCTTTGACTCAGTACGAGACTGCTTGCATCAGTGATATAACCGATTCGTCAGCCACTTGAATGACCCGCGGGAAAGATTAAAGCACTTTTATACGCACGCGCGGGTACATTCATTTCATCCCTGACGCTGCAGACTGATAAAAGCCGTTCACTTAAGTGGCGGATGACTTTGATTAGAAGTAACTCCTTTCCTCCCGATGTCTCTGCTGCATCGCTTCGCTTGAATTATTTGACCATTCTTTTTCAGGGGTTAGTTTAGAGCGTAAAAAGTTTAAAGAGATAATGATGGAAATGAAGAGTAAGAGTGAAGAGGTCAATGAAGGATGCTTGTGAAGGAGATGAAACAGGAGATGAAGATAAAGATAGGGTGGTAGAGAATGCTATTGAAGATGTGAAGATAACTATGATAATGAGGGAAAAGGAAAAGTACTTGAGTGATGTTGGTGAAGGAGATGAAGAGGAGGAAAAGGAGGAGGAGATGGAGATGAAGATAGAGCAGGAAACGGAGGATGTGGAGGCTTAGGGATTCTTCTGATAAGGATGTGGGTCATGAAAGAAGGTCTCGTATTCTTTATCTCCCTTATCTCTTTGTCTTTTTTCGTAGTATTCTTTTTGCGTAACCCATTAGTACCACGTGGCCAGGCTTTTACTACTACTACTACTACTACTACTACTACTACGACTATTATAACGACTGCTACTTCTACTTTCCTATCCTTTTTTTCTTCTTTCCTTCATTTCCTCATCATGTTCCCCTTCTTTTTACATCCTCCAAACTTTCCTTCTCCTTTTTTTTGTCATACTCTGCATATTCCTCCTCCTCCTCCTCCTCCTACTACTACTACTACTACTACTACTACTACTACTACTACTACTTCAGACCTTTCATCACCATTATCACCCACGTACCCTTCCTCCACCTGCTATCACCACCACCACCACCACCACCATCACCACCACCACCTTCAACACCACTACACCTTGAATCCACCTGCCTCCACTCATTACCTTCCCACAAAGCTGTTCATACCTGTCCATCACCACCACCTCCTCCACCTCCACCACCTCCTCCACCACCGCCACGTCAGGTCGTCCACGTTATTACCAAAGTCACGGCAGGAATTCCCAAGCGTGACACGTAACACACACACACACACACACACACACACACACACACACACACACACACACACGAGAAAAAGATGAGGGAGAAATAATCGACCGAGGAAAAGAAAAGTCGATAAAAAAATATAGGACGAAGAAGAAAAAGAAGAAGAAGAAGAAGAAGAAGAAGAAGAAGAAATGTACTCCAGATCCGTTAAGTTTGCGTCTCTGAAGAGATAAGAGAGAGAGAGTTTGATAGGGGACGGTGACTGTACAAACACTCTCTCTCTCTCTCTCTCTCTCTCTCAGGTGTTCCACGAAGTAGTCAGTTTTGTAGAGTGGAAGAGGAAGGGGAGAAGGAGGAGGAGGAGGAGGAGGAGGAGGAGGAGGAGGAGGAGGAGGAGGAGAAAGAAGGGGGTCGCCGCTCCCTCACTATTACGAGCCAAGAGCAAATGCTAATTATAGTTAACTGACCTACCTCTACTACTACTACTACTACTACTACTACTACTACTACTACTTTCTGTTATCGCTATGCTCTTTCCTGGTTAATGGAGAAGATGAAGAAGAACAAGAAAGTAAGAGGAAGAATGAATAATATGAAGAAAATGTGAAAATCTAATCTATTCATCTACATATTTTGTTTTAGGTTCACACACATTGATACCAAACAGTCACTCATGTTGCTCCATCTCGCCCATCACCTCCCCTTTCCCTTTCGTTTACTCCCCCATATTATCATCCCCCTTAGTCTTCTCCCCCATATTAAAACTCCCCTTCCTCTGTTCCTCTTCCCATTCTCTCCCCTTCCTTTCCCCAATCCCCATCACTCTTCTTTCCTTGCCTTCCCCCATCACCCATTCCTTACCCTTTCCTACCCACTTAACTCCTTCGCCCCCTTCACTCCCCCGTCCCTTCCCTTCCCCTATCTCTTCTTTTCCTTTCCTTCCCCCATCACCCATTCCTTACCCTTTCCTACCCACTTAACTCCTTTACCCCCTTCACTCCCCCTTCCCTTCCCTTCCCCTATCACTCCCTTCCCTTCCTTTCCTCTCCCAAATCACTCCCCTTCCCTCCCATCTTTTTATCACCCCCATTTCCTCTCCCCCCCTCCCCCCTACCCATTCTCCCTCCTGTCCTTCCATTCCCAATTCATTGCTTTGCCGCAGTGCCTGAATTTGAGGAGGAGGAGGAGGAAGAGAAGGAGGAGGTGGGAAGGAGGGATTTGGAGCATTGCGT
This sequence comes from Eriocheir sinensis, assembly GCF_024679095.1. Taxonomy (NCBI): domain Eukaryota; kingdom Metazoa; phylum Arthropoda; class Malacostraca; order Decapoda; family Varunidae; genus Eriocheir; species Eriocheir sinensis. The sequence goes on along the minus strand of NC_066529.1, from coordinate 3,032,897 downwards.
GAGGGTAGGGGAGAGGAGGAGGAGGGAGATTGCAGCTGAAGGAGGAGGAGGAGGAGGAGGCAGTGGGGTCGGGAGGAAGGGAAAGGGAAGGGAAGGGGAGCAGGAGAGCAGGAGGAAAGCAAGAGGGGAGTAAAGGAAGGGGGCCGAGCAGGAGGAGGAGGAGAAGAAAGAAGAGGAGGAGGAGGAGGAGGAGGAGGGGGTCGCCGCTCCCTCACGACTTCCAACCACGTGGCGCAGTTTCCTCCCACGTTATCTCTCTCTCTCTCTCTCTCTCTCTCTCTCTCTCTCTCTCTCTCTCTCTCTCCCCTTCCTCCCCCTTCCTTCTAATTTTCCTCCCCTTCTTTTTATCCCCCTCCCCCCTCCCCCGTTTTTCCTCCCTTCCCTACCCCCCTCTCTCTCTCTCCCTCTTATTATATCCCCCCCCTCCCACTTCTCTTCTCCCTCCTCCTCCTTGTCTGATTATCGCTTCTCTCCCTTCTTCCCCTCCTCCTCCTCCTCCTTCAATATCCAAGTAACACGCTCTCTTGGTTTTCCCACCGCCTTTCTCTCTCTCTCTCTCTCTCTCTCTCTCTCTCTCTCTCTCTCTCTCTCTCTCTCTCTCTCTCTCTCTCTCTCTCTCTCTCTCTCTCTCTCTCTCTCTCTCTCTCTCTCTCTCTCTCTCTCTCTCTCTCTCTCTCTCTCTCATCCAAGCACTATTTCATCATTTTCTGGGACGTAATTTTTTTTTTATTTATATATTTTTCAGTCAATAAAAAGTCACGATTTTATTTTACTTATTTCACACTCACGTTTTTCTGTCAATATTTTAACTTACTCACACACACACACACACACACACACACACACACACACACACACACACACACACGAGATACTGGTTTGGAGTTATTTCGAAGGTATATTTTCTTCACAAAATTTCAGATATTTTCTCATTCAAACCGCTGAGCAATTTTGATCATTAAATAATTTCTTTTGGCCTTCACTTAATGTTGGAATTGACTCCTGAGTTTAATTTACGTTTGATTTTTTTTTTGTTCATTCATTCATTCATTAATTCACTACTTTATCCGTTCATTCTTATTTTTATTAGTTCTTCACTATTGTTAATATTATTACTATCAATATTACTATTACTACCACCACAACTATCACCAAACACTTACTACTACTACTACTACTACTACTACTACAACTACTAGCACCACCACCACCACCACTACTACAACTACTACTACTACTACTACTACTACTACTAACTACTACCATTATCCCATTATCAAAGCATTTCCTGTTAAAGTATTTTCACCTCTTTCTGTCATGTCAAAATCGTATCCCGTACAGATAATACACAGGAAGTGATTAGTAAAAGTATTTATTGACGTATTGTACATGAATTTGGGCCACGTGGTTCCATTTCCTTGTTAAGTAAATTATTGCGTAAGTTTTTTTATGGATTATTGCTCTTTCACGCCTCTCTCCCTGACAGCAATGAAGTAAACTTAACCTAACTAAGTCTTAACTCTCCTACGTACTCTTCGTCTCCTCCACCCCCTTCCCCTTTCCCTCCCTCTCCCTATTTCCCCTTCCTCCCTCCTTCCCTCCTTTCCTCCCTTGCACCCTTTCCTAAGAGCCATGGAGAGAAAGAAAAGGGGAAAGGAAGAGAAAGGAGGAGGAGGAGGAATAGAGATAAGAGAAATGGGGAGAGAAAAGGGAGAGAGAGCACGTGATCTTAGATAGGTGGTGGGGGGAGGGGGTGAAGGGGGTGATATTGACAATCTCCCGCAGATCCAAGATGGCGCCCATGACGTCATCGTTTTCGTGTATTGCGTCATATGCTCTCCTCCTCTCCCTCCTCCTCCCCCCTTCGTCATGTCTTTCGTTCTTCCTCCACCTCGGTTATTTGTTTCCGCCTCTTCCTCCTCCTCCTCCTACTTCTACTACTACTACTACTACTACTACTACTACTACTACTACTACTACTTTCCCTTCTCTTCCCTTCCATTTTCATCTGTTATTTTTGCTTGTATGTTTTGTTTATCTTCCGTTTTCCTTTTATTCCGTCTTCTTTCTCCTCCTTTCTCTCTCTATGCCTCTTTGCTACCCTGCCTGCTTGCCTTGTCCCCCCCCTCTCTCTCTCTCTCTCTCTCTCTCTCTCTCTCTCTCTCTCTCTCTCTCTCACACCCACCTGGACTTCTATAGAGATTAAATACTTCCTAGTTAGGTAGTCTGCTTTCTCTCTCTCTCTCTCTCTCTCTCTCTCTCTCTCTCTCTCTCTCTCTCTCTCTCTCTCTCTCTCTCTCTCTCTCTCTCTCTCTCTCTCGTTGGACTCGTAATCGCCAGCAGGTACCCTCCCGACATGAGCAAGTGCTTTTTCTATGGGTACTGCCAGGACCTCACACACCACACACCCCATCCCCCTTGCTCTTGGTGGAACAGTAACCACTCCTAGTCAACTGAAAGAATCCGGCCTGAGAGGGCTCGAACCGCTGCCCTGTGAGACCGTGAAACCTGGCAGCGCAGCGCTCTACCAGTTGTGCCACGGAGTGTGTGTGTGTGTGTGTGTGTGTGTGTGTGTGTGTGAAATGACCTCTGTCTCTCCTACACTGGTGGTCTCTACTCTTTAAAGGCGTACCTCTCTCTCTCTCTCTCTCTCTCTCTCTCTCTCTCTCTCTCTCTCTCTCTCTCTCTCTCTCTCTCTCTCTCTCTCTCTCTCTCTCTCTCTCTCTCTCTCTCTCTCTCTCTCTCTCTCTCTCTCTCTCTCTCTCTCTCTCAACCTATACCGTTTGGAGTTTGGTGGTATCAATCGCAGCTTATCATTTCTTAATATATATTCTGGGAAGCTGAGCACCTCCTCCTCCTCCTCCTCCTCCTCCTCCTTCTCCTCCTCCTCCTCACACTTCCTTGAAACTCCCACATCTTCTCGCCTTCCCTTATTTTTTTCTTTTCGTACTCCTCTTCTTCATCTTTTTCATCTCCTCCCCTCTCCGTACTTTTTATAATCTCACTGAGGGTTTGAGAAGTTAAAAAAAAATCCCCAACACAAGAATTTCATGTCCAGTACTACAATAGCGAGGGAGTGAGGATGAATACAGCGATTGAGATAAAGAAATGAGACAAAGTATAAAAATTGAAACTGCGGTACAATGGTGACCAGGAAGGCGTAGGAAGCAATGACAAGAGATAAAGGAGAAAGATAAAAGAAGTTGAATAATGTGAACAGCAAAACTTAATAGAAAAAAAGTAACAATTGAAGGATGGAGGAAAAAGAATGGAAGGAAATATAAAATGAAAAGATGAATGATATGAACAGGAAAACTTGATAAAAAAAATGTCAATAGAAAGATGTAAGAAAGAGAATGGAAGTAAATTAAAAAAGGGAAGAAAAGAAAAATGAGATAACAGAACAGATGAAATTGATAAAGAGGGAGATGGAGAAGGTAGTAAAGAGGGATATAATACAAATTTAAGAATAAAGAAAGAAGGGAGGAGGAGGGAAAGAGGGAAGGAGGAGAGAGAAAAAATACGGTACAATGGTGAAATGTAGCCGTAAGAGAGAGAGAGAGAGAGAGAGAGAGAGAGAGAGAGAGAGAGAGGTAAAACGTGACAAAAAATACAGAAAAAGACAAAACAAAAAATTCGCCTCCATTGTTTTTGTGTTTTTTTCTTTATATTCTGAAGTTGTCACGATAATTATTTCATTGTTTAAAAATCTGAAAGGAATATAATGTTGTAATAAAAACAGTTAATTGACTTTGTATGAGGCGTATGTGGAAAACAGACAATATTACCGTGAAATTGCTGTGTTTTTTTTGTTTTTTTATATATATTTGTTGTGTTTCTTTTCGATCTCTTCCTGTAATTTTTTTTTATTATAAGATTTCAAATATCAAAACTCTTACACCGTCCTTCTCCTCCTCCTCCTCCTCCTCCTCCTCCTCCTCCTCTTCTCTTTCTCCTCCTCCTCCTCCTTTTACTTCTCTTTTTCCTTCTTCTCTTCCTCTTTCTCCGCTACCTCTTCCTATTTCGTTTCCGCCTCCTCCTCCTTCTTCTCTTTCTCTTCCTTCTCTTTCTCCGCTTCCTCCTTCTTTTTCTTTTTTTCTCTTCGTTTTCCTCCTTCTCTTTCTCCTTTTTGTCTTTATTCTCCTCTTCGTTTCCTCTATTTTTCTTATTATTAGTTTCATTCCTTCTTATACGTCTCGTCGTTTTAATTCTCCTCTTCCTCTTCCTCTTCTTCTTTCTCCTTCTTCTCTTTCTCTTCATTTTCCTCTGTTTCGTTTCTTCATGTTCTCTCTTTATTTTTAGTTTTATTCCCTCTTACGTCTCATTTTCTTTCTCCTCCTCCTCCTCCTCTTCTTCTTCCCTCCTCTTATATGTGTACCTGTATTGAAATCTTAAAGTGTCTAAAGTTTTTTCATATATATCTTGTCATGTCCTGCTGTATTTTTATTTCCCCCTCAGCGGACGTTGCTCGGTGACCTCCCCTCGCCTTCTTTGTCGCTCCTGTTGACAACCTTCCCTCCTTCTCTAAACATCTTTCTTCTCCACTCTCCCTCTCATAGCCACGCCCCTCTTTGCTCTTTCTTACTGTGCACTTGCCTGATTGACTCTCTCTCTCTTTCCCTCTCGCTCTTTTTTTCTCTCTGTTTCCCTCACTTTCCTACGTGCATTGGTGGGTGTTTACTTTCTCCCCCTCTTCCCCAACCACCCCCTTTTTTTTCACCCTCATGCCTCTCTTAACCTGCTCTGACTTCCCTCTCCACACTGACTGACCTCTCTATCTCTCTCCCTTTCCTCCTTTCCTCCTGCAATTCTGTTTGACTTTCTACCCTTTCCCGGACATCCTCTTACCCTTTTTCCTTCCATCCTCACCACACTGACCGACCTGACCTCTCTCTTTTCCCTCCCTGCAGTTGTGTTTACCTTCTCCCCTCTTCTCTAAACACTCCCTCCCCCCTTTCCCTGCAACCATCAAATCAGAGTCCCGTATCTCGTTCAACCCTTTCCTACCCTCCTCACCACATTGAATGACCTCTCGCCCTGTCCTTCTCCCTCTCCACCTGTAGTGATGTTTACCTTCGACTTTTTTTTCCTTCAACTTCCTCTTCATAACCTCGTACACTCCTTTCAACTTCCTCTTCTTCTCACCACACAGACAGACTGACCTGTCGTATTACAAAACATATCGCCGCCCAAGAACACATATTTGACAAGTCTTTCGTAGGAGTTGTGGGCATTTCCAGGGGTAGTTTTATGACCCTGGTGGTAGTGTGACTCTTCTTCTGTAGCATGAACCTGAAGAAACACTCATTAGAACCCGACTGACCCCCTCTTTGACCTTTAGAAATAGGTGATGTGAGAAGCGAGAGTGTCTTAAAATACCAACCTAGGAGTGTGTAGTTGTATGGCGTAGCTTTCCTCCTCTTCGCCTTAACAGTGTCTGACCTTGTTCTCTCTCCCTCCCTGCAGTGGTGTTGACCTTCGTGAACTGCTGGAACGTGAAGTGGGCTACCCGCGTGCAGGACATCTTCACCGGCGCCAAGCTCTTCGCCCTCGCCGTCATTATTATCACCGGATTCGTGCAGCTGGGCAGGGGTGAGTGCCGACCTGTTCTTTCTCCGTCATTTTTTTTTTCTTCTGGTTATATTTTTGTCTTTTTTTTCTGTTATTACGTGTTTTTTTATTATTTTTTGCTATTGTCTTATTTCTCTCTTATCCTTTTATCGTGTCCTTTTATATTCTTCTCTTGTTCTTAGTCATTCTTTCTCTTCTTCATTTCCTTTTTCTTCTTTTTCTTCTTTTTTCTCCTTTTTCTTTTTCTGTTTCTCCTTTTTCTTCTTCTCTCCAATCCTCCTCCTCCTCCTCCTCCTCCTCCTCCTTCTCCTCCTCCTCCTCCTCCTCCTCCTCAGTCTACATATTTAAGACAGCACTATTCACAACAGAACATGGCACTCAGGAGGAGGAGGAAGAGGAGGAGGAGGAGTGCTTTAAAATGAGTGCTTTCCTTTTGAGTAGACGTCTTGAGGAAGCTTCTACTCCCCCCCCTTCTTCCTTCCCCCCTCATCTTCCTTCTCCCTTTTCCCCTCCTCTTCTTTCACACTCTTCTCCCCTTCTTCTCTCCCTGCCTCTCCTTTCCACCTTCCTTTTTTATCATTTTTATCATTTTCCTTCTTTTTTTATTTTGGTTTTCCTATTCTCCTTTTTTTTCTTTTATTTCCGTTTTCCTTCCTCGCTCTTCTGTGTAAATCTTCTTTTATCTTTCCTCCTTCCTCTCCTTTTCCTCCTCCTCCTCCTCCTCCTCCTACTCCTCCTCCTCCTCCTCCTCGCTTCTTCCTTTTGTTCCTCTCCCATTTCTGGTCTATTGGGATACTGTACGACTCTCTCTCTCTCTCTCTCTCTCTCTCTCTCTCTCTCTCTCTCTCTCTCTCTCTCTCTCTCTCTCTCTCTCTCTCTCTCTCTCTCTCTCTCTCTCTCTCTCTCTCTCTCTCTCTCTCTCTCTCTCTCTCTCTCTCTCTCTCTCTCGCCCTCGCCCCTGGACATATTGACAGAGAAGTGACATTGAGGAGGAAAGGAGGAGGAGGAGGAGGAGAGAGAAATAAGAGACGAAACAGGGGAGAGTGCCGGATAGGAAAAGAAGGGAACAGGATAAAGAAGTAGGAAGAGAAGAGAGAAAATTAACTAAACGTAAAGGAAACAAGCGAGATAAGGAGAAAGAGAGGAGGAGATAAGGAGAGATAAGGGCAATAGAAGGGAGAGAGACGAGAAAAAACGAAGAAAAAAAGGGAATGAGGTGAAAACATAGGGAAAAAAGAAAGGATTGATGGAAATTGACCTCTCTTTGGCCACTCCACTTTGTCTGTTCTGGGAGCGGTGAGTAGCGGGCTATTTTTTTTTTACACTTTGTTGTAAAAAAAAAAAGGTGAAAGGAAGGAATGAGAGAGAGAGAGAGAGAGAGAGAGAGAGAGAGAGAGAGAGAGAGAGGAAGAAGGCCTGTTAGTTGTCAGCAGAATCCTTAAATGTGAGTTCTTTGTTAATATGTATGTCTCTCTCTCTCTCTCTCTCTCTCTCTCTCTCTCTCTCTCTCTCTCTCTCTCTCTCTCTCTCTCTCTCTCTCTCTCTCTCTCTCTCTCTCACCCAATATATTCAAACTTTATCCCTTCCTACTTCTCTCCTTTCTTATTTCTCCCTCCTCCCTCCCTCCCTGCCTTCCTTCTCTCCACTTACCTCCTCCTTATGAACACTTTCCCTCCATCATCGTCTTTCTCTTCCCTCCCTTTCTTCCTCTTCCTATGCATCTAGCTAAGGAGGAGACGGAAGAGATGGAGGAGGAGGAGGAGGAGGAGACCCAAAGATTTTAGAAGCTGAGACTCAAAATTGTGATGTGGAGAGAGAGAGAGAGAGAGAGAGAGAGAGAGCGAGAGAGAGAAAGAGAGTGAAAGTTAGATCGTGAAAGCATAAGACTGATGAAGAGGTGGAAAGGAAGATGAATAACGAGAGAGAGAGAGAGAGAGAGAGAGAGAATGATCTTGTTTGATGGAGAGAAGACGTGAGACTGATGGATTCGTTGGTATGAGAGAGAGAGAGAGAGAGAGAGAGAGAGAGAGAGCACGTACAAGAAAGAAATATAAAGAAAATATCGAAGAAAAAGTGAAATATTAAAATCGAAATCTCCCTGACACCGATATTTCCTCTTCCTCTCCCTTTCCTCCCTCCTCCCTTTCCTTCCTCCTCCCTTTCCTTTCTCCTCCCTTCCACCTCCCTTCACTTCTATATTCCCCCCTTTTCTGGTCCTCCTCTTATTTCTCTTTTCTTTTTCTCCACTTCTCGTTCTCCCTTTTCCCTCTTTCCCTCTTTCTTTATTTCCCCTCTTTTTCTTCCTTTATTATTTACATGCTGGTTTATTGCACTTATTATTTTCTGCCTTTCCTTTCCTTTTTTTCTTTTTTCTTCATTTTTCTTTCTTTCAATTTTTACTTCATTCATAAATACATTTTTTCTCGTGTTTTTTCTTCGTTTTTTTCTTCCTTTTCCCTCTTTTTCAAATCCTTTCTTTTCTCCCTATTTTTTTTCTTAATGATTTTTTTATATCCATTAGTTTATACATTCATCATTTCCACTTTCTTTTCAATTTTTCTTTCGTTTTTCTTTCTTTTTTTATCTTTTCTTCCATTTCCTTTAATTTCTTCCAATTTTTTTCAGTTATCCATTAATATATTCTTTCTCACATTCTTTCTTTGCTTCCTTCCTTCCTTAATTTCTTCCCTCTTCTCTTATCTCGCTCTTCCAATATTTATTTTCCCAGGTATTTATTTCATCCACGCATTTTCTCGTCATATTTTTTTTCCTTCATCTTCTAACATTTTTTCCATCTCAACACATAATTCCATTCATTCATACATTTATTATTTTCCCCACTAATTTCCACATATACATTACCTCATTAGCGTCAAAAGGACAGCGTCAGGGCACACTAGAACCTTTAATAAACATGCAAAACTCTCGTGCTAGTAATAATAACTTGGTATGTGTAATATATATCTTCTGGTTGTACATACGTGGATTTGATTTCATGTGATTATCTCTATGTTCATCTCTTAAACTTTATCTTCCAGCATCTGTCTTTCTCTTCATTACATTTATCTTTTCATTTATCTATTTACCAAGAAACTGCAGCTGTATCTGACTGGATTTGATTTCATGTGATTATCTCTCTATGTTTATCTCTTAACTTTATCTCCCAGCATCTGTTTATCTCCATCTATATTATATTTATCTTTTCATTTATCTGTCTACCAAGAAACCACTGGGAAGGCTGCATTTAATATTACGTTTATTTTGAGAGTCTGTTTCGTCTGTTAAGTTGAAGGACCGATTAACTGACTGGCGGATGCAATGGCTGAAGCGCTGACTGACTGACTGACTGACTGGATGGTTATATAACAGACTGGTTAACTGATAAACTGAATGGCTAACTGACTTACTCGATGCCGGGTTTACTGACTGACGGGGTAACTTAATGACTGGCTGACTGACTGACTAACTAACTGACTGACTGGTTAAGTGGATGACTAACTGGCTGGCTGGTGTATTGACTGACTGGTTGACTGACTAACCGACGGACTAATGGCTGACTGGTTAACTGACTGACTGACTTACTTGCTGAGGGGATGAATGACTGACTGACTTGCTGACAGACTGAGGGGTGAATGGTTGACTGACTAACTGGTTGACTGGCTGGGTAGTTGGATGGAGTCTTTGACCGGGACAAAAGTGGTGTGGTCATGGTGTGTGTGGTTGTCCTCAGTGATTATGATGTTCCAAAGCACTTTCTCTCTCTCTCTCTCTCTCTCTCTCTCTCTCTCTCTCTCTCTCTCTCTCTCTCTCTCTCTCTCTCTCTCTCTCTCTCTCTCTCTCTCTCTCTCTCTCTCGCTCTTTATTCGCAGTCTGTGTCCTGTTACATGTAAACACACTGCATCCTGTTTTCACAATGGTCTATTTTCTTCCTTCTTTTAAACGAGAGAGAGAGAGAGAGAAGGAAGGAAGGAAGGAAGGAAGGAAGGAAGACAGAAGGAAAACGACAAAGAAAAAAGAAAGAAAAGAGAACGGAAGAAAGAGAAAGAAGGAAGGAAAAGAAAGAAAAAAATTAATGAAGAAAGAAAGACAGAAGGAAAACGACAAAGAAAGAAAGAAAGAAAAGAGAAATAAGGTAGGAAAAGAAAGAAAGAAAGAAAGAAAAGGAAAATATAAAAATGATGAAGTGTATTTTTCCGTATCAGGAGTATATATACTTCTAAGAAGATCCGAATCTATCTATATATCATTACCTGAAACTCAACTCTCTCTGATCTGAACCGAATCCTCCTGCTAATATCCTCTCCAATTTATTTATATTTATTTTGTATCTCCCTTTTTACCTCGACTGGGCGGGTATTCGCGATCATTAACTTCAAGTCCAGGCTTATAACAATTACCAAGCGAGGGAAATAATATAGGAATGTATGTATGAATGTATATATGTATGTATGTGTATTGATGGATGTATGGATATGTATAGGAATTTATGGATGGATGTCTGTGTATGTTAATAGATGGATGTATATACGAATTGATGGATGTATGGATGTGTATGTATGTGTGTGTGTGTGTGTGTGTGTGTGTGTGTGTGTGTGTGTGTGTGTGTGTGTGTGTGTGTGTGTGTGTGTGTGTGTGTGTACGATTCTGAAGTGAAAGGAATATGTGAATAAATTGTTTAATATTCCTCTCTTTTTTCTTCTTTTAAGTCAACAAACACACTCAAACTCCCGAAATTGACCTCTCTTTTTTTTCCACTCTTCTGAACTTTTTTTTTTTTTAGGGGCAATGTTTAGCGGGCTTTTTTTTCTCATTATTCCTTTTTTTTCATGAGCTGCTTCCTTTGCTGTAAAAAAAAAAATCAAGTCTATATTTATTTATCCGGTTTAGCAACTTCTTCAATATCGTTCTTTATAAATACATTATTAACCCGCAGTCAAAGCATTTCCTTGACCTACCTGGCAAACGCTTTCGACTTCAACATCTCGCCAAGTCCAACACGCCTGATGATTTTGTATAAGCATAAAACTAAATGATCTTGGTTACTCATTGCTAAGAAACTATTGGGCCATTCAAGTCTAAATTAACACACACACACACACACACACACACACACACACACACACACACACACACACACACACACACACAGAACCATGACCCAGTAGGAGATAAGAGGAGGAGGAGGAGAGAAGGCAGAGGAGGAACAGCTGAAGAGTTGTCTAATCAAGGTCACGGTGCAAGGTAACCAGAACACCTTTGATCTCGCTAATCAAGTGTGTGTGTGTGTGTGTGTGTGTGTGTGTGTGTGTGTGTGTGTGTGTCCACCTGTTACCTGTTTTACCTGTTGCTAATTAGGTAAAGGTCACGTCTACTTCCCCATGTATTACACCGCCTTGCTCTTATCATTCACCTATACTCTTCCTATCTATATGTGTTATCCTTTCTCCCTTCTCTTATAGCCTTGAAGTAGTTAGATTAGGCTCTTGGTTACCTTGCAGTACGCCGCCATACCTTTGCACTCTCCCTTCTGTCTTACCTTAAAATCTTGTCCCTATCCTACTCTTCGCCCTTGGAGTGGCTCGCCTTGTAAAGCTTCACTGCCTCGGTAACATACACTGGACAAGGACGGCGAGGATTGACGGGGATTGTTGAGAAAGAGAAGAGGAAGGAAGCTGCGAAGAGGAATAGATGGCGTAGATTGTAAAGTAAAGAAGAAAAAATGAATGAGAGAATGAAGAAGGATGGGAAATGACGTACCGTGGATGGAATGAAGATATATAGAGAGAAGGGAAGAGAGCAAGGTTGGCTGAAGGAAGGAAGGAAGGAAGGAAAGAAAAATGGGATGGAATGGGAAAAGGAAGGAAAGAAGAGAGAGAAGAATTGAGGAAATGGAGGGGAGAGAGTGGAAGGAAGTGGAAAAGCGTGAAAAGAAGGAAGAAGTGGAGGAGATGGAACAGCGTGGAAGGAATATATAGAGGGGAATAGTGTGATGAAGGAGGGGTGAAGGGAGGTGCGTGATCCAATGCTCCGAGAAGGAAGAGAGAAAGGCAAGAAGGGGAAAAGGAGTAGAAGGAATAGAGGGGAACAGTGTTATGAAGGAGGGGTGAAGGGAGGGGGATCCAATGCTATACCTTTGATGAGAGTGTGGCATTGACCTGCAAGCTTATCTTTTATATCTCTCTTGATTGCTGTCGGGCTTGTTTATGCTAAGTTACGGACCCCATCCTACCACCACCCCTATGATAAACTTTACTACTTTTTTTCCTACGACTACTACTACTACTACTACTACTACTACTACTTGTATTACCACCACTGTTACCATCTTTACTCTCTCTCTCTCTCTCTCTCTCTCTCTCTCTCTCTCTCTCTCTCTCTCTCTCTCTCTCTCTCTCTCTCTCTCTCTCTCTCTCTCTCTCTCTCTCTCTCTCTCTCTCTCTCTCTCTCTCTCTCTCTCTCTCTCTCTCTCTCTCTCTCTCTCTCTCTCTCTCTCTCTCTCTCATACCGTTACGCCGTACCCTGTTGCAAAATGCTGAGCCAAATTGAGCAAATTGCAAATGACTTCCACCCGCTCTTTTGTGGCTGACCGTCATATCGAGAGAGCGGTTTGACCTCTTCGTCTTCCACCACCTCCTTCTTCTCCTCTTCCTCTTCTTCTTCTGAGTCTTTGTTTTCGTTTTTTTCTTATTCCTCCGCCCCTTTCTTGGTTGTTTTTTTATATATTTCTACAATTTTTTTCTTCATTTTTTCCTTTTTTTTATATTACTGCTTTTTTCGTTTCTTTTCTTTTCCCTTCTCCTTCTTTTCCTCCTCCTTCTTCTCCTCTTGTTCTTCTCCTCAGTCTTCGTTTTTTTCCTTCCTTCATCTCCACCTTCTTTATCGTCTTCTTATATTTCAACTTTTTTATTCGATTTTTCTTGCTTCCATTTCTACAGCTTGTTTTCTTCTTCTTCTACTTCTTACTCCTCCTTCTTCTTTCTTCGCTTCTTCCTCGTCATCGTCTTCTTTTCCTTCCTTCAACTTCTTCATCGCATCTATTTCTACTTATGATTCTTATTTTTCTACTACTTCTATTTCTACTTCTTTCTTCCTTCCACTTCTGCTATATCCTCCTCCTCATCATCATCCTCAACTTCATCAACCTCAACCTCCTCCTCCTCATCATCATCATCCGCCTCTTCCCCTTCTCTTTTTCCTCCTCCTTTTTCTTCTTTGCTAAACTCGACGATACCAGGAAATGAAAGGCAAAATTGTAGGCTCGTGTTGAATAGGCGTTTGATCACGAGTCTTCTTCCTTGAGAGAGAGAGAATGAAGCAATACCGATAAAACAAAATGACAAGCGTAAGGAAAGAGAGAAGAAGAAGCGAAGAGCGAATGAAAGGAAGAAGGCAGGAAGGAAATGAAGTGGAAGAGGAGGAGGAGGAGGAGGAGGAGGAAATGGCCAGAGGGAGCATTTTTCTCTGCCAATCTAATGGAAGTAATGGGATCAGAGAGGCTTGAGGGTGATGTCTTGTTCATAACCACCACCACCACCACCACCACAGCCATCGTCAACACCACTACTAACACCAACAACACCATTATCACCACCGTCAACACCACCACCACCAACAACACCTTCCCTGATTCTTCCCAGCCACCTGTTACCTCGCCTCCTCCTCCTCCTCCTCCTCTTCCTCTTCTTCTTTTACCTCCTCTAACTATCCCTCTGCGCTATCATTCATTTTCCTTTCTTCTTTCATTTATTTTCCTTTATTTTTTTTATTTCCTCTTTCTTGACCCACTTTTTATTCCTGTTTTCTCTCTTTCATTCTTTGTATTTATTTTCTCTCTTGTCTTTGCTCTTTCATCTTTGCCTCCATTTTTTCTTTATTTTTTCCTTTCTCTTAAGCCTTTCCTTCCTTCCATCCTTCTTCTTTTTTTCTTCCTTTTTCCTCAATTGGCGCCAGATCGGATTTCGTTGTTCTTTTTTTTACCTTTTTTTTTAATCCGCGGTAAGCCATCTCTCTCTTCTCTCTTTCTCTTTTCTCTCTCTTCTTCTTCTTCTTCTTCTTTTATATTCCTCTTTTCCTTCTTCATTCTTTCACACGATCTTCCCTCCTTCTTTCTCTCCTATCTCTGTTTCATTCTTCCTTCCTTCCTTCCTTCCTTCCTTTCTCTCTTTCTCTTATTTTTCCTGCCGTCAATCTTTTTATCCTTCCATTCTTCCTTCCTTTATTTTTCATTGCTTTCTCTCTTTCTTTCGTCTTGTCAACCTTTCCTCTCTACCTTTCCTTCCCTGTACCCTTCTCTCTATCCCTCCTTCCATCTCTGCTTTTCATTCTTCATTCCTTCATTCATTGCATTCTCTTATCTCTTCATCCAGTCAGCTTTTTCTCCTCTCCCCCACCCTTTCTTCTCTCCACCCTCCTCTCCTTCCTTCCTTCCTTTCTTCCTTCCCTCCTTCCTTCCTTCCTTTCTTCCTTCCCTCTTGCACTCCCTATTAACTTCAAAGAAACCGCACAAAAAATTGCCTCCATCAACTCCTTCTCTCCCTCCCTCCCTCCCTCCCTCCTTCTCTCCCCCTCCTTTTCTCTCTTCTTCTTTCCTTCCTTTCTTCCTTTCCTCCAATTCACTATCTCCTTGCAATCGTGGTGTGTGTTATTTCCTCCTTCCTTATTGCAGAGGAAATAGACAGAGATAAAGAAAGAAAGAAAGAAAAGAAAAGAAAGGAAAGAAAAGTAAGAAAGAAAAAAGAAAGAGAGAAAGGGGGGAAGATAACCGGAATAAAGAAAGGGAGAGAAAAATAAGGAAAGAAGAAACGGTAAATGAGAGGAAAAGGAGGAAAAAGGGAAAGTGAAGGAATTTGAGGGAAAAAATAGAAGGAAGAATGTAGAAAAATAGAAGAGGAGGAAGAAAAGAAGCGAAGGAGAGGAAAGGAAAGAGAAAATGATAGCGATGGAAGAAAGTGGAGGAATAGGATTAAGATGTGAGGGAGGAGAGGAAGAGGAAGATGAAGAGGAAGGAAGGGGAAGATCGTAGATTTAGACCAATTAGGGAATCGTCAAGGGTTAACATTCTCTCTCTCTCTCTCTCTCTCTCTCTCTCTCTCTCTCTCTCTCTCTCTCTCTCTCTCTCTCTCTCTCTCTCTCTCTCTCTCTCTCTCTCTCTCTCTCTCTCTCTCTCTCTCTCATGTTTGTCTCTCTCATCTCATGTCTTCCCACACTTTTCGATCTCCTCCTCCTCCTCCTCCTCCTCCTCCTCCTCCTCCTCCTCCTCTTCCTCCTCTTCTTCTATCGCCTTCTTTGCTTTCCTCTTCTCTCATCATCCTCTCCTTTCCTCGCTCCTCTTCCTCTTCCCTTTCTTCCCTTTCCTCTTAAATTTCCGATCCTTCTCCTTACTTAATCCTCCTTCCCTTCCTCCTTTCCTTTCCTTTCTCCTCCTCCTTTTCTCTTCTTTTCTTTCCTCCTTATCTTTCCTCATCTCTTCCACATGTGCTCCTTCTTCTTCAAACCTCCTCCTCCTCCTCCTCCTCCTCCTCCTCCTCCTCCTCCTCTTCTTCCCCATCTGCTGTCTATTTCCCGAAGGACTTATCGCTGAGGATTCGGGGAAGGAAGGAGAGAGGGAAGGAGAAGGAGGAAAGAGGCGAGGGAGGGAGGATGGAGGAAAGTAAGAAGGGAAAGAGGGAAGGAAGAATGGTGAGGAAGAAAGGAGGAAGGAAAGAAAAGTAAGAAAGGAAGAAATGGGGAAGAGGGACGAAGGAAAGGTGAGGGAGGAAAGAAGGAAGAAGAGGAAGATGGAAGAAATGTGTTTAAAGGAGTGAAGGAAGAGAAGGAATAAAGAGGAAATTAAAGATGGGGAAAAAAGAAATAACGGAGAGACGAAACAGAGAAAGCGAATTATGATGAAGAAGAAAGGAAGAATAGGAAATGACGAAAGGAGAAGAGGAAAAGAATGAGGGATTATGTAGGAAAGGGAAAGGGAAAAAAAGACGGAAGAGAAGGAAAAAAAGGAGAGAGGGAGGGAGGAAAGAAGGAAACTGGAGAAGGAAAAAAGGGGGAGAGGGAGGGAGAAAAGAAGGAAACTGGAGAAGAAAAAAGAGAGAGAGGAAGGAAAGAAGGAAACTGTTATTGGTGGGAAGAAAATATTTAGGGTCCAGAAAATTGTTTGTTGTGAGTAATGTGTGGGAAAAAACACTGACACACACACACACACACACACACACACACACACACGCAATTTGTTCACTTGGCTAATGACAGTTGCGTAGTTAGTGTATTTAGCTCAATTTATCCTTGTGGCAGAGAGAGAGAGAGAGAGAGAGAGAGAGAGAGAGAGTTTTCGACCCTCCAGTCCACCTCTTTACCAATTTTCTCTAATTATTGCGACCAAGTGGTTCAGCTTGCCAAGTCTCCCCTTCCACACCACCCCCTCCCTTCTTCCCTTCTCCCTCATCTCTCCTCTCTCTGGTCCCCTCCCTTATCCCCCCTACCCTCCAACCTCCCTTCTTTACCCCCTTCCTCCTTCCCTCTCTTCACCTCTCTCCCTTCATTAACTCCATTTTCATTTTTTTTCATTTTTCTTCTCTTCTGCCTTTCTTCTCTTTCCTTCCTTTTCCTTTTTCCTCCTATCCTTCCTCTTTCCTGTACTCTACTCTTCCCTTCTCCCCTTCCAAGTTTCTCCCCAACCTTTCTCTCCCTTTCCTTCCTCTTTCCTCCTCTTACCCTCTCTCCCCTTCACTTTTTTTTTCCTTTACTTCTCTTCGCTTTCCTTATCTTCACTTCCCTGCCCTTCCCTTATCTTACCTTCCCTCCTTTTTCCTTCTTTTTTATCCTTTTCCTTTCCCAATACATCGTCAACCTCTCCTCTTCCCTAACATTCCCTTTTCTCCATTTCCTTCACTCTTCCTCTCCCCTCTTTCTCCACCTCTTCCCTTAATTCTCTTCCCTCTCCCATCTTTTCCTTCCCCTTCCTCCTCCATACTCCCTCTTTTTCCCCTCCTTTCCTCCCTCTTTTTCTTATCCTCTTGCCAAGCTTCTCTATCCGCTCTTCTTCCCTCCTCCTCTTTCCTTATCCTCTTATCCTTCTCTTCCTCCTCCTCTTCCTCTTCCTACTCCTTTACTTTCCCTTTCCCTTTTCCCCTCCATAATTCGTCTTACCATATGCTTACCTCCTCCTCCTCCTCCTCCTCCTCCTCCCTCCTCTTCCTCCTCCTCCTCCTCTTCCTCATCATCATCATCATCATCATCTATATATCAGAATTCCATAATCCAATATTTTTTTTGTCTGGTGAGTATGGAAGCTTAGAGAGAGAGAGAGAGAGAGAGAGAGAGAGGTTTATCATTGCCTCTTATCTGTTGTTTTCAAGGTTTTATATACCCTACTTCAGTGTCATCCTGCGCTCTCTCTCTCTCTCTCTCTCTCTCTCTCTCTCTCTCTCTCTCTCTCTCTCTCTCTCTCTCCATTATTCGCTTTTCCTCGCTCATTATTTTTTTCATCGTATTCTTGAGGGAAAGTTAAAAGGGTTCACCAACAAGACGGGAAGGTGTTGATTGGCCGTAAATATGCAGGAGGAGGAGGAGGAGGAGGAGGAGAAGGAAGAGGAAGAGGAAGAGGAGAAGGAGGAGGAAGAGAAGAAAAAAAGAAAATGAAGAAAACAACATCAACAACACGAAGACGTAGAAGATGAAAATGAAGAAGGAAAAGAAGAGGAGGAGGAAGACGAAGAAGAAGAAGAAGGAAATGTTGATTGACCCGGGAATTATTTCTTAAAGGGTTAAAGGATGAA
This sequence comes from Eriocheir sinensis, assembly GCF_024679095.1. NCBI lineage: Eukaryota > Metazoa > Arthropoda > Malacostraca > Decapoda > Varunidae > Eriocheir > Eriocheir sinensis. Next base: position 3,015,558 of record NC_066529.1, on the reverse strand, counting down.
GATTTTAGAAGCAAGTCAAGGTTTTGGAAAGACATCACTAATTTGGTAAAGATAACAGTTAATGAACAATGATTTCTACACTAAACACTCCTTGAAATATAAGAAAAAAAAACATATTGTACAAGTTTAGGAGTTATTTTCTGGATGAATATAATTTCTACATCCCCAAAAAATAATTACACATACACTATTTATTTTTTTCTTTATTTATATCCGTCTTAATTTTTATTTTTGTATTTCTTATTTCCTCTTCTTATTCATACCCCTTTCTTCTTTTCTCTCTTCCTCTAACCCTTTTTCCTTGTATTGTTGTTGTTTTGTTCATTCGATTCATGAGACTTAAGATTTTACATATATAGAAAATCCTAATTTGGGAAGTCACAGAAAACGTTGAGAGCGACTGCTTAGAATTGCTATGACTGTGATAAATCTTGGGGGGACAGTTTTCAGTCTTTATGGCCGCTTAAATTCCTACCCTGAATAAAGAATTAGATTAGAGAGGAACGGAGAAGCGGAAGAAAGGGAGGAAGGAAGGAAGGAAAGAACGAAGGAAGGAAGGAATGAGAGAAGGAGAGGTCATGTCAGGGGATACATTAGAGGAAGATAGGAAGGAATGAGGAAGAAGAGGGACATGAAAAAAAAAATTAAAAAAGGAGGAACGACGAAGATGAGGAAGACAGGGAAAGAGGAAGTTATTAATAGAGAAAATAAGGGACAAAGGAAGGAAGGAATGCGTGATTAAGAGAAATAATGGAAAAAGAAGAAAGGAGAGAAAAAGGAAGAAGAGATACAAAGAAATAAAGACTAAGACAAAAGGGAAATAAGGAAAAATGAAAGTAGGTTAAAAAAGTAAGGAAGGAATCAGGGGAAATAATGAAGAAATGGAGAAGAAAAAAAGAAAAAGGAAAGGAGGGAAATAAATAATAAGAGAGAAAATGATAATAAACGGGACATGAAAAGTAAATCAAATAAGCAAGAAAATGAGAAAAGAAAAGAATAACAGAAATTAGAAAGTGGAAAAAAACAAAGGAAGGAAGGAAATGAGAAACAAATGAACCAGAGAATGAAAAGGAGAAACGGAGCCAAATAAAAAGAAAAATGAAAGTATATTTTTAGGAAAGAAAAAGAAAGTAGGCTATTAAAATTCGACCCGAGCAATATCGATATACCTTCTGCTAGGCTATTAATATCCTGCCCACCTTGTAACATATTGCCCACAACGCCTCAAGCTTATTTTCCATCATTTCCACTTTCATTACCCTTCTCTCTCTCTCTCTCTCTCTCTCTCTCTCTCTCTCTCTCTCTCTCATCCAGTTTTACCGTTTATTTTCCTTTCCTTCCTCTTTATTCTCATTTTTTCATCTCCACCTTGTTCTTTTTTATTATCATCATCCTCTACGTCTTCTTCCTCTTCCTCTTTTTCTTCTTTTTCTCGTCTTTTTTTCCTTCTTCCTTCTTCTTCCTCCTCCTCCTGCTCCTCTTCCTAGTCTTCCGTTCCTCTATTCTTATATAACTTCCTATTCATTTCACGTGTTGCCATTGATCGTGACCTACAAATACTCCTCTTTCTCCTCCTCCTCCTCCTCCTCCTCTTCTCCTCTTCTCCTCCTCCTCCTCCGGTATATTGTTTGCCCAGTATATTGTTTGGGTCCCCCCTTCGATTCCTCTTCCTCTTCTCTCGCCCTCATATTGTGTCTTTCCTCAAACTTTTTCCCCTGTCACTAGAATCTTATGTAACTTTCTTTTATCTGTGTTGTTTTGTTTGTTTGTTTGTTTGTTTGGTGAGTGTTTTGTTTTTAAGTGTGTTTTGGTTTGTTTTGGTTTGTTTTAGTTTGTGTTTTCTTGTTTTTTTCTCTGTTTTGTTCTTTATTTTGTATGTGTTCTGTTTTTCATCCTGTAAGTGTGTTCTAGCAAGTCTGTTTTAGTGTTTCTTAGTGTGTTTAGTATGTGTGTGTTAGTATGTTTGTTTCAGTCTCTTCCTCTTTTTCTTTTCTTTTCCTGTTCTTTCAATAATTATCTTCCCCTTTCTTCATATTCCATCACTCCTAACTATTACATTATCTTCACTATTTTTTCTTATTCTAGCGTATATCAGTGTGTTTAGTAAGTGTGTGTTTTAGTGTGTGTTTGAGCGAGTTTTAGTATGTGTGTTTCTATCTCTTAAAACCCAGTACCAGCGACGGGCCAAATTTTTGCCATGATATATAAACCCCCAAAAATAGATGATGCACAAACTGATCACAAATGCGTTGATATGTATTATGAAATGGTTTGCGTGAGTGATGATTTTATTTATTTATTTATTTTTGCTTAGAGGGGCCTTTAAGAAACATGATCTCCACTGAGCTGCCGGATTTTAAGTTTGTTTTAGTCCTCCGTCTTGTGTTCCTCTTCCTCCTACCTATGAATGCCACTCTTTCCAGACGAGAGTATCAAGACACCTCTAATACCTCTCTAACCAACTATTGATCCCTCTCGTGGTGTGTTGTTTATTACCCTCTCTATGGGAACAGCGTATAGGCGGCGTTTTTTGTTTTCTTTCATTGTTTTGTTTGTTTTTGTTTTCTCCTTTGATCTGGTTCCTTTGTGGTATATATGTGTGTTCCTCGTTTTCTAGCGTCATTAACACTTTTTCTGTACTTTTTTTTCCTTCCTTCTTTCGTCTTTTTACACTTTTTTTTCTTTTTCCTTTACTTTTTTTCCTTCTTTCGTGTTTTTTCACTTAATTTTCCTTTTTTCTGTACTTTTTTTCCTTCTTTCGTGTTTTTTCACTTAATTTTCCTTTTTTCTGTACTTTTTTTTTCTTCTTTCGTCGTTTTTTCACTTAATTTTCCTTTACTTTTTTCCTTCGATCATTTTTTTCCTTATTTTTTTTATTGTCTTCTCCCCTTTCCACTTCTTTATCAGACTCTTCCTCTTTATTTTTTTTTCTTCTTTTTTCTTCTTCCGCCTCATTAAATTTCGTCTATACAAGCTCTTCCTTAATCTTTTTCAATATTTTCCTCGTACTAATTTTCTTTCATCTTTTTTCCTTATTCCTTCCTCTTTTTCATCGTCCTCTTCCCCTTCCTCTTAAGTTTCATTATTACGGTCATCCTCATTTTCTTTATTCTTTTTACTTCTTCCTCCACCTCATTTAATTTCGTGTCCGCATCTTTACCTCAAGCTTTTTTCAGTATTTCCTTCCTTCGGCTCCTTCTTTCATCTTTTTCATATTATTCCTTAGTTTTCATCGTGCTCTTCCCCTTTAACATTTTCACTATCATTACCACACTCCCTCTTTTTCCTCCTCCTTTTTTACTTTCATTTTTTTTCTTCCACCTCTCGTTCAATTTCGCCGATGATTTCATAACATTTTTCAACATTTCTTTTTAGCTGTGGCCTCGAACGCTCTCCTGTTCCACTTACTTCATATTTCCTCCGTGGCGCTTTTCTTAACTCCGTGTTTTGCCACTCCACATAATTATTTACTCGTAATAATAATAATAATAATAATAATAATAATAATAATAATAATGGTAATAGTCACGTTTTCTAATTCATCCTACGCTTTGTAAGTTCTTATTTCTGGTATTTCATTTCGCTATTCTCTATATCTACGTTCTTTCAATTATTCTTTCTCTCTTCTTTATATTCCATCACTCGCATCCCTGTTTTTTTCCATCTTTTTTAAACCTTTTCTTTTTCCCTTTCGTTTTCTCTTTTTCCTTTCCTGTTTTTTTTCTATTTTCATTTTCACTTCATGCTTATTTTTCCTACGCTATTCACTCTTCTTTCTATCTACGTTCTTTTAATAATTTTTCCCCTCTTCATATTCCATCACTCTCACCCTCTCTATTATCTTCATTATGCCTTCTTGTTTAACCCTTTCTCTTCTTTTCCCTCGTTTTCTCTCTTTCTTTACTTTTCCTGTTCTTCCAATTATTTTTTTCCTCATCACTCCCACATAGTTCATTACCTTCTTGTTCAATCCTTTCTTTTGCATTTCCTATTTCGTTTTATATTTCCCATTCTCTTCTTTTTCTTCTAGTTTTTCTGTTTTCCTTTTCACTCTCATGTTTATTTTTCCTCTCACGCCACCGCCTCCTCAACGCCTTCACAGCCTCACTTCACAAGACATTAGCATAACCTCTAATTTCGCCGACTCACTCCTCTCTCACTCCTCACTCAAGTCCTGTCACTCCACCCACTTACTCCTGCTACTCTTCTCCCCTCTGCAATCTGTTAGCACTCCACTTCACTAACCTCTTTATTCTGTCCCTGCTTCTACTCATCTCTCACTTAACATTCTCTCTCTCTCGGCCTGCTAATTCTTCTATCGTATACCCGCACCATGTTAGGTCTCTTCCCATCATCACTCTTCTTTCGGCTCTGTATCAATCATTTTTTGGCTTTGTTTCTTCTTTTGGTTTGTGTTTCTTTTTTCCATCTTTCTACTGTCACAAAATCCTTCCTCCCTCTTTCTCGTCTATCCCTGTTTCGTTCTTCCTTCTTGCCTTCCCTTTTTTTTTCTTTCCTCTTTCATCATTTCATCCTTCCTGTAGCTCGTTTACTCACTGTGTCATTTTGTTTTCTCTTTCCTGATCTTTTTTTTCTGTTTTCGTCTTGTATTTTTTGTATTTGTTATCGAATTTGTTTGTATCGATTAAGTTTGTATCGTCTCTCATTTTCGTCATTTTTTTTACTATTTTCTAACTTTTATTTGACTTTGCTTATTTTATATCCTATCGGTTTTCTATTCTATTCTAAGCTCGTATCGCCTCTCCAGTCCTATTCAGCTTACTCACTTCACTTATCATTCCCCAAACTCCATATTTCTTCTTCAATTCACATCCCTCACACGTATATTTTTTGCCTCGATACCCACCAACCAAACCAATCATCCCCTGGCCTCATTTTCTCAGCCTCACCCTCTCTCCTTTTTCCCGTCCTCTTAACCTAACCTAACCTAACCTCTCCACTCTCTACTGCTGTCTCCACCCCTCTCATTCTTGCCTCAATCGCCGCCAATTCTCCCCACGGCCCAGATGACTCACCTAACAACAGCCTTCTTTTCCCCCCCTCACAGGTCAGACGCAGTACTTCACCTTCGACAACACGGAGCCTGACTTCTCTAAAATCATCTTGTCCTTCTACTCGGGTCTCTTCGCCTACAATGGATGGTGAGTGTTCGTCTGCCTTGTCTTGGGGTGACGGGAAGCAAAAGTTTATGTGAGAGATTTAGTTAATGGTATAAGAAGGGTAAGAAAAGGGTTAATATCTCGCGTTAACGTTTCTTGGGGGCGAGAATAGGATTGTGGTGTGAGAAGAAAAATAACTTTAAATGGAAAAGAGAAAAAGCTGGAAATTGGGGATATGAGAGCGCTATTAATTTTAAAGGTTAGAAGGATAAGCAAGGATGTATGAGGATGTGAAAGAGGGAAGGAGAGATAGGAAGATATGTTAATGGGCTGAAAGGAAGCTGAATAGGGTGAGAATGGTTGTGAGGGATGAGAGCGCTATTGATTTTAAAGGTTAGAAGGGTAAGCAAGGATGTATGAGGATGTGAAAGATGAAAAAGAGTGATAGGAAGATATGTTAATGGGCTGAGAGGAAGCTGAATAGCGTGAGAATGGTTGTGAGGGATGAGAGCGCTATTGATTTTAAAGGTTAGAAGGGTAAGCAAGGATGTATGAGGATGTGAAAGAGGGAAGGAGAGATAGGAAGATATGTTAATGGGCTGAAAGGAAGCAGAATAGGGAGAGAATGGTTGTTTTGAAGGAAGGAAGGGATGTGAAAAGTCTGGTCAAGGAGGTGTGTTAGGGAAAAAGGGACTCGATATTTGGCGTTAAGAAGGCGTGTTGAGAATGTGAAAAGGGTGGAACGAGAGTAGGGAAGACTGGTCATGTGGTATGGGTTCAGATAGGAGAGGTTTGTTTAGAGAGAAGTTAAGAAAAGATGAAGGAGACTTGAAGAGGGTAACGGTGCTCACGACTATGCAAATCTAACATGAATAAAACTGAAAAGAAAACGGGGTGAGTTTGCTTTTATGACGTAGGTAGAAGTGAGAGTTTTTTTGAGGGAAAACTAAGGAAGAAAAGATGGAGTTAACTTGAAGAGGAGAATGTTATACCCAATATGCAAGTTTACCATGAATAGGAATGAAAAAAAGGAATAATGTGAACTTAAATCTGAATCTTCACTCTTTCTTAGCATAATATCCCGCAATTTAGTTCTTCTGGCAGGCCCGAATTACGAACATTCAATCATAAAACTACTCGGGGAGCGAATGTGCAAGTCTATGGTGGAGACTAAAAAGAAAACGGAAAGAAAACGAAGCCTTCCACCTATTATCCCTTTTGTTTACCTTATGATCTATATAGGTCAGGGAATGAAGGAAGGAAGAAGAAGAGGAGGAGGAGGAGGAGGAAGGGATTATTGGGGAAGGAAGGATAAAATGAGGGATGAAATAGAAGATGAATGAAAAGAATGGAGGAACGAGGGAGATGGGAGTCAAAACTTAAATAGGGAGAGTAAGGAAGAAGTTGAAGGAGAGTATATGGAAAAGGGAAGGGGAGGTGAGGAGGGACATAAGTTCGTGAGGTATGCTGGGAGATCGATGGGAATGATGGGGTGACTTTGTTTGACTGATGGGTGAAGGATGTAAGTGATGGGGTGAATTGGTTAGGCTAATGTGTGATGGGGTGAATGAATGTTGGTTATGGGTGAAGAACAAGAGAGATTAGGAGAACGTGATTATATGGACGAGAAGCGAAGTAAGCCGGACTATCAACTGTAGATCTATGCATACGTGACAAATAATAATAATAATAGAATGATGATGATGATGATGATAAGAAGAGTAGGTCATGAAATACGAAAAGATATGATAAGTGATGAAAAATATATATACAAAAGAAAAAGCGGAAAACGAAAGTGAAAATAGAAAGGCTTTGATTTTTTTTTCTCTCAGGTAGGTTCAACAGGTACAGGAGAACGGTGTGTGTGTGTGTGTGTGTGTGTGTGTGTGTGTGTGTGTGACAGAGAGGGAAAAAATGTGTGTGTATAGGATATGGAGGATGTCTTTTTTTGACTATCATTCCTCCTCCTCCTCCTCTTCTTCCTCCTCCTCCTCCTCCTCCGACCAGGCACTATTTCCCAGTGAATAGAGAGAGATAGCCTTTCTTTTTCCCCTCCATTCCCTTCCTTCCCTTCCCGTCCCTTCCTCTATTCCATCCTTCCCTCCCTCTCCCTTCCTTCTCTCCCTCCCTCCTTCCTTCCCTCTCTCCCTCCCTCCCTTCTTTCTCCTCCACCAATCGCAGCCAACCTTTTTTTTCCCTTCGGTTTCCAAGAGAAGCAATTGGTATGGAACTCTTTATTTTGTCTCTTCTTGTTTTTCCTTGTATTTCTCTTTACTTTTATTTTCCTTTACTCTACTGTTTTACGCTTTTATTCAGTCATTATTATTATTATTATTATTGCTGTAGTTATTATTGTTTATGTTAGTTTTGTTGTTATTACTATCATCACTACTTCTACTACTACTACTACTACTACTACTACTACTACTACTATTACTACTACTACTTCTTCTTTAGCGCCCTGAATTAGGGGACAAAAGAGAGACAAGCGGAGAAGCCTCGACGCCAAGACCCGAATATCTTTGGACAGAGTGACGCATCTCCCCTCTCCCCTCTCCCCTCACTCCTCCCCTTCCTCTCCCTACTCTCCCCTCACGTGTTCCTTTCTCTCTACTTCCCCTTCTTTACCCTTCTTCTTACCCTTCCCTCTCCTCATTTTACTCCTCCCCTTTTTCTTCCCCTCCTCTCCCCTCATTCCCTCCCCTCCCTCCTCTTCTTCCTCTTGCCTTCTTACTCACGCTCCCCTCACGCCTTCCTTTCCCTCTTGCCCTCCTCTCTTCCTCCCCTCACTCCTCCTCTTCTCTCTTCTTTCATGCCCTTTTCTTTCTTTATCCTTTTTCTTTTTTGCGCATTACTCATTGTCATCTCCTCCTCCTCCTCCTCATCCTCATCATCATCATCATCACTTCTTCCCTTTTTCTTGCCCGCCTTTTCACTCTCTTCTTTATTTTTTCTTTCCTCCTCTTCCATTCTCCCTCTCCCCGGTTTTATCACATTTTCTCCCCTTACTCTTTTCCTATTTGCATATTCTTCCCTGTCACCTCATCTCTTCCATCATTTATCCCCTTTTCCTTGCCCTCTTTTCTCTTTCGTATCCTTCCTTGTCATTTTTCTCTTTCTTAATTTGCATGTTCTTCCTCTTCACCTCGTTTCTCCTGCCCTTCGTCTTCCCCTCTTCTTCCTCTTCTCTCACACTTTCTCTTGCCCTTTCTTCCTCTCGCCCTTTTCCCTTTTCCATTGTTTTCTTCACTCTCCCATTTCCTTTCCGTTCTTTTCCTTTCCTTTCCTTCCCTTCTATCTTTCTCTTTCTCTTTCTCTTTTCTCCTTCGCTATTCACCTTTCCTCCTTTCTTCTCCTTCCTTCTTTCCCCTTTGTCATTTTTTTTCTCTCTTTCCCTTCCTTCTCTTCTATCTCTTTGTCTTTCTCTTTTCTCCTCCCTATTCACCTCCTTTCCTCCTTTCTTCTCCTTCCTTCTCTCCTCTTCGCATTTATTTTCTCTCCCTTTCCCTTCCTTCTCTTCTATCTCTCTTTTCTTCTCTTCTGTCCTCCCCTACTCACCTTCCCACTTTCCTTGTCTTCCCTTTCTTCTCTTCCTCCTCCTTCGCTTTTCTTCCCTGCCGTCCTTCGTTTCCTTCCCATCCTTCTCCCTCTTTACTATCTTCTCCCATCCTTCTCTTATTCCTTCCCTTCATCATCCTCTCCCACCCACCCCTCATTCCCTCTTCCCATTTTTCTCTTTCATCTGCCCTTCCCCTGCCAGCTTCCCCTCATTAATCCTCTCCTTACCCTCTTCTTCCCTTCCTCCTCCTCCTCTTCCCTTCCCCCCCTCCCCTTCCCCTCCCCTCCCTCATCTTTCTTCTGCATCCCTGTCCTCTTATTTCCTCCCTCCCTCTCCTTCCCTCCCTCTCCTTCCCCTCCCTTCTCCTTCCCTCTTCATTTCTCTCTCGACTCTCCTCCTTTCTCTCTTTGCCAACTGGGTCACACACACACACACACACACACACACGTCCAAGGAAGGTCGCACACACACACACACACACACACACACACACACACACACACACACACACACACACTAATAGCCACATATATACTTGTTGCAAGGCCAAAGGAATTGATTGGAGGAGAAAGAGGAGGAGGAGGAGGAAGGAGGAGGAGGAGAGTGAAGGAGGAGGAACTTCTTGATGCGTCCATTACTGTCGGTGGCATGGAGGAGGAGGAGGAGGAGGAGGAAGAGGAGAAGTAGGAGGGGGTGGGGGGAGAGAAAAGAAAATGAGAGAGAGTTAAGAGGAGTGGGTGAAAATGAAGTAGGGATAAGAGAGAGGAATATAGGGATGGGAACAGGGAGGAGGAAGAAAAAGAGGAGGAGGAGAGCAACGAGAGAGGAATGTGTAGTGGGATGGTGACGAAAGAGGAAGAGAGGAGTCGATGAAGGAGGATAAAGTGGAGGAGGAGGAGGAGGAGGTGGGGGATAAACTTCAGGGGTCAAAATTGAATTGCGACTCACATTTTCCATCGGTGTTCTGCGCAAGTTTACTCAATTTCTCATCTCTTGTAAGGTCCCAAAGCCTCGGTAAGTAGGGAGGGGAAGCAGGGAGGGAAAGAAGTGAGGAAGGAAGGAATTAAAGAAAGAAGGAATTAGGAAGGAAGGGAGGATGGCAGGAAAGATGGAAGGAAGCAAGTAAGGAAAGAAGGAAAGGAGGGAGGGAAAGAAGAAAGTAAAGAAGGAAAGAGAAAAGAAATAAAGCGACGGAGAGTGGGAAGGATGAAAAAGGAAAAAGAAGGGTTGGAAGGGAAGAAAAGAGGGAAGGAAAAAAAAGCGAAAGAAAGCGATAGAAGAAAAAAAGAACGAAAGAAGGAGATTGGAAAGAAAATAAATGAGAGACTAGACAACAAAAAATAAGGAAATGACGCAAAAAATGGCAATAGTCCACTAGCAACCTCTCTCTTGTAACTGAATAGTGATCCCGTTGAGAAGAAAGAAACAAACACATCCCCGCACAAGACCGAAAATATCCAGATCACTTGCAAGCATTGTGTGAAAGTTTAATGGAAGCAGTAACCGGGAAACAGAATAGAGGATTGAGCTGGTTGACAGTGCTTAGGAGGAGGAGGAGGAGGAAGAGTGGGAGGCAGTTTGAGGAGGTTTAGGAACTTGAGATTCTAGGAGAGGATGCAGGAGGAATAGAGGAAGAAGGAGGAGGAGGAGGAGGAGGAGGAGGAAGAGGAGGAGGATCAGAGGCCAGTCCAGGGTAATAGAGTAAAGGAGAATAGAGTTGAGTAAAGTCTTCAAAGTGAATATTGCGCCGACAGGTTCATATATTATATACTCTCTCTCTCTCTCTCTCTCTCTCTCTCTCTCTCTCTCTCTCTCTCTCTCTCTCCAATTTGGCACGCACGTCATGGATTCTGACTAAATTAAGCTGCAGATGTTGCCTTAATTAGCAGCTTATAGGTATTTTTTCTTTTTTCTTTTTTTTTTTCGTTAAGGAGAAAGTTTGCTATTTTTGTTGATTTGTTTTTTATTTGTTTGTTTTTTTCCCTTTCTTCGTTGTCCTGATACTGAAGGAAGTTTTTCTTTCTTTCTTTTTTCGTCGTTAAGCCCAGTGATAATTTGTATATAGTAAAAAACACAGGAAAAGTTAATGTTTTTTCTCATCTTTTGTAAGGTCCCAAAGCCTCGATAAGTAGGGAGGGGAAGCAGGGAGGGAAAGAAGTGAGGAAGGAAGAAAGGAAAGAAAGAAGGGAGGGAGGAAGGCAGGAAAGATGGAAGAAAGAAAATAGATTCACCAAATAGATTCTTCAGCATATCATCCCTAAATTAAGGGAGATCGTAGAGGCTTATTATTTAGTGTCGAAATTTTGAAAAGAATCATTTGTAATATCATTGGCCTAACCCATTCGTAATCCTTAGATAAAAAAAATGTCTTGGGTTTTAAAATATTTTGAAGTCGAATTTTTTTATATATAATGAAAAACTGACGCCACTTCATAATATGGGAAAATTAAAACTGCCGAGGGAGTGAAATCTAATAGAATCAGGTTATGAATTTGTTGAAAGATTATGAAAACCGTTTTAAGATTTTAAGCAGTAATAGCCACTACAACTAGGGTATCATTAGCTAGCCGGTAATCAGGACAGGTGAGCTGGCGTTAATTGGCGGTGATCAGGCTCTCAGGTGGGGCTTCGAGGGCTTAAGTACGGCATTAACCAGCGCCTGAAAATTGCTCACAGCTCGGCATTCCTCAGGTGTTGAAATAGAGCTCGCGACTCAAATTTTACAAGTGTGAAAAAATGAGGTAATGATAAGTTAAAGTGCTATATACATATATATATAAGGACAAGCTACACATGTGGAGAAGTAAATATCCTCCCCCTTACAGTGTGTATAAATAAGACGAAAATGAGAATGTCTTGGGTTTAAAATCTTTCGTGGAATTAAATCTTTTGGAATCAGGTTTTATAATTACTCAGAATTTATGAAACGGGTTTTTTTTTTATAATACGAAAAAAAGATCTTCAAAAATCTTCAAACGAAAACTCGCAAAAAAAAAATCTTTAAACGAAAGTCGGCGTGGCAGGCCTGGCGAGGCTTCACTTCATCAGTTACGAAATCTATCCACTAATAAAGCGTTCAATAATACTGGAATGGGCGGGGAATGTTTAGTGTAGTCTCTCTCTCTCTCTCTCTCTCTCTCTCTCTCTCTCTCTCTCTCTCTCTCTCTCTCTCTCTCTCTCTCTCTCTCTCTCTCTCTCGTCCAAGTCTAAGTTCTTCATAAAACTATTAAATAAAACCAACATACCGCTGTCTAGTGCTTTGTTATGCCTCGTCTTCGTGTAGTACTTTATGGAAGGAATGGCAACAATTTATATGTCTCGTCTCGTCTCCTATTTACCGTGAGGGATGAGTGACCTGCGTGAGTGAGTGAGTATGTGTCTGTCAGTGCATGTGAGTGACCTACATTCAGTCTTTGTTCAACTTTCAAAGGGGGGGGAGAGGGAGGGTAAGGGGGAGGGAAGGGAGGGAAACTGTAGTGTGTGTATATATATATATGTGTGTGTGTGTGTACTTTGTGGTGTTCCTCATGTGTGTCTTCTTGTCTCGTTAAGTTTCATGAGGTGCTTTTGAATGGCTGTGAATTGCCTCCTCTGAGTGACTGTGACGGACGGACTGATTAGCTATTGTGGCATCATCATCATCATTTCATCGACAAGGGGATGGCCACGGCAGAAGAGCTTCCAACTTTCTCGATCCAGACACTCCCTCCTTGCCTGCTCAAAGTTTCTCAAAGATCTTTCCCGCCTCTCCCTAACGTACTCTTGCACCCAGTCCCTCCTATTGTGGCGTCTCCTGCTTTATATATGTACTGAAACCCCCCCACCCCCACCCACCCACCCACCCCGCGGACGACCCTAACTAACTGAGGTGAGGTTATTCTTCTGCCATGCCAACTCACCTCACCTCACATCACCTCTCCTGCTTATATATTTACTGCCCCAACACGGACGAGTCTAGACGAGGTGAGGTGGAGTGACGGGGCATAAGAATAACCCACGCAGTTGCCTTTGTACTGAGTGAAGAGGTTTAGGATACGTTGAGTCTGATTCTGATGACCCATATGTATGTATCAGATTAGCGGACTGTGATTTGTTGTTATTGTTTTAAGGTATTGACCCCTCCCCTTGATGTCCCTCCTCCTGATCAACCTTTTTCACTTTTTGTTCTTTTTCTTCAGTTACTACTTCTACTTCTATTTATTCTTCTTTATCTTCGTCTTCTTTCTTCTTTCTCTTCTTTTTCTCTGTCCTCTTCTCCGTTTACTTCTTTTTTTCTTATTCTTTGTCTTCTTTCTCTTCTTCCTCATCTTTTTCTCCGTCTTCTTCCTCTTCTTTTTCTTCACGTACTTCTTCTACTTCTATTTCTTCTTCTTTATCTTCTTATTTCTTCTTCCTCTTCTTGTTCTCTGTCCTTTTCTCCGTCTACTTTTTTTTATTCTTTTTCTTTATCATCCTCTTCTTCCTCATCTTTTTCCCCGTCTTCTTCTCCATCTTCTTCCTCTTCTTTTTCTTCATCCTCCTCCTTCTTGCCCTGCACTGTCGGAACTCCTCTTGCGATGTCCATTCTTTTCCTTCCCTTCCTCATTCCCTTCTACGCCGTCTTCTTTTTATTTTCTTCATTCTCCTTCCTATTCCTCTTCCTTAGTACCACAAGAACCAAACACGACATATAGTTTACATGACGTCCACTTAAACGAATGGCCGCGCGTTAGTAAACACCTCGTGGATATGTTGGTTATTATCCCTCCCCCTCCTCCTCCTCCTCCTCCTCCTCCTTCTCAGCTAAATGATATATAGGCTCAGTACAGTACAGCACGTGACCTATCTCTCTCTCTCTCTCTCTCTCTCTCTCTCTCTCTCTCTCTCTCTCTCTCTCTCTCTCTCTCTCTCTCTCTCTCTCTCTCTCTCTCTCTCTCTCTCTCTCTCTCTCTCTCTCTCTCTCTCTCTCTCTCTCTCTCTCTCTCTCTCCTGGGTATTGAAGGGAAGGAGATAAGAATTCTCTCCCCTGAATTGAGATGGCGTGGAAATCTGAGGGAAGGGAAGAGGAGGAGGAGGAGGAGGTGGAGGAGGAGGGAAGTGGAAGGATAGGAGGTGGAGGACGTATTACTGATCTCTCTGGGGGTGAAGAAAGGCTTTTATCTCTCTCTCTCTCTCTCTCTCTCTCTCTCTCTCTCTCTCTCTCTCTCTCTCTCTCTCTCTCTCTCTCTCTCTCTCTCTCTCTCTCTCTCTCTATCTATCTATCTATCTATCTATCTATCTATCTTAAATGATTTTTTTTCTAATATATAAATTAAAATCCCTAAAACAAACACGCTTACACTTTTTTTTCCAACTTTTCCTCGCTTTTTTTTTTCTTTGACATAAAAATTACTTGCCACAGAATCTTCCTAAATAAAATAAAATAAAATCATTAAAAAAAAAAACTCGCTTACTATTTTTTTTCATATTTTCCTTCGTCTCGAGCCACTCACAACCTTCTGGAAACTCACTTTTTCGTCTCATTCGCATCATTGAAAAGCCATGAATAGTTACTGTTAGGGGGGAAAAGAGCCGGGAGCGAAGACGTGAAGGGAGAGGAAATAGGAAGGGAGGGAGGGAGGGAGGGAGCGAAAGAAGAGATGGAAAGAGGAAGAGAGGGAGTGAAGGAAGGAAGAGATGGAAGGGGAAGGAAGAAAAGAAGGGAAGGAATAGGTGGAATTATGGAAAGATGGAAGGGGAGAGATAGAAGGAAGGAAAAAAGGAAAGAAGAGATGGAAGGATGAAAGGAAAGGGAGAAAGAAGGGAAGGAAGACAGGAAGAGAGAGTTGAAAGAAAGAAGGAAATGAAGTTAAGGAAGGAAGAGAGAGAAAAAAGGAAAGGAAGAAAGAAGGGAAGGAAGAAATAAAGGAAAGGGAAAGCTGAAAGAAAGAAGGAAATGAAGTTAAGGAAGGAAGAGAGAGAAAAAATGAAAGGAAGAAAGAAGGGAAGGAAGAAATAAAGGAAAGGGAGAGATGAAAGAAAGAAGGAAATGAAGTTAAGGAAGGAAGAGAGAGAAAAAAATGAAGGGAAGAAAGAAGGGAAGGAAGAAATGGAGGAAAGGAAGAGAGAGAAAAAAATGAAGGGAAGAAAGAAGGGAAGGAAGAAATGGAGGAAAGGAAGAGAGGAAGGGAGAGATGAAAGAAAGAAGGAAAATAAGTTATGGAAGGAGGAGAGAGAGAAGAAGGAGGCTGAAAATTGGATACCAGGAAAGAAGGAAGTGAAATCTCTCCTCTCCTTTACCTCCCCCCCCCCCCCCTCGCATCATCTCCTAATGAGCCCCTTTACTCACACCTCCGCCTTTAATCCGTCACTGAACGCCGCCTTCTCATTGGCTGACTCACACTGGCGACACGGCTGCTGATTGGCCCTCTGGTTGCCTGTCATCGAGCCATCTGTCCTGTGATTGGCTGGCTGGGAGGGTGACGTGGGCCGGTGGGGGAGGGGTGCGGGGTCAGTAAGGGAAGCAGTTAAAGGGCAAAAATAAATAAATAAATAAATAAAAAGCTCGTTACCACTTCCCCTGTAAAAGAAAGTAGAGAAGTAGTGGTTGATTGGTGATTCTGTGTTCGTGAAATCTTACGTCTTTTTTTTTTTTTTTTTTTTAGGGGAGGGGTGGGCATATTTTTGTGTTGGTCTTTTTTGAGTAATGATTTTTATGACTTGCTTGTTCTTTTCGTCTCAATACACAGCATCAAATATTCCCTCGCTCCTGTATCATTCCATCTATCTATCTATCACTATCTATGTATTTCTATGTTGCTATCTACGTATCTATCTGTCGCCATCTGTGTATCTATTTATCTCGTTCTATATTTATTTTTACTTTTTTTATATATTTTTTCTCCATATTTCATTTTTTTCCCTCTCATTTTTTTTTTTCTCCTTTTTGGGGTCATGCAAGAGAGGCCGTGTGTAAGGTCGCTGCATTAAGGCTTTTCCATTTCTCCATTTTCCGCTCCAACAAGACTTTCTCCTTTTTTTATTTTCCTTCCATCCCCCTCAGAAAAAAAAAATATATAGAAAGCTACAAAAAAGGGAAAAAAAAAGAAACATCCAAGACGTAAACTTGAAAGGCATATTTTTTATCAAGTTGCATTTTTTTTTCATCTCTAAAAGTTACCCATGAAGACTTGTGTTATTTTTATATATGTGTGTGTGTGTGTGTGTGTGTGTGTGTGTGTGTGTGTGTGTGTGTGTGTGTGTGCGCGCGATATTCAATAATGCAAATGAAACTCAATATTCACCCATAAAAAAAGAGACAGGAGAGACAGACAGACAGACAGACACACGCACGCAGACACACACACAGACAGACAAAAAGAGACAAATAAACACCCATTGACTGATAGTAAAATATACCGATAAACAAAAACAAACACATAGATGGATAGATAGATAAATAGATAGACAGATAGAGAAGTAGGTGGACAGACACAGACAAAGATAGGTAGATAGATCGATAGACAGACATAAATAGATAGATAAATAGATTTTTTACAGTAAAGGAAACATCTCAAGGGCACGAAAAAAAAATTATAAAAGATAGACAGATAGATAGATAGATACTCAAATAGATAATAAAAATAAAAACCCTTCCTGACACACACACTCACAGAGACCAATACCATGTCACGAGTCGCCGGGTTTCGATCACGGGACACGAAATATATCATAGAGTTGAGCAGCTTACGTCCACCCGGGAGATAGAGTTGTTTGTTTTCACGGCAAGGGGGGGGAAGGGGGGGAGGATGAGTGTGGGGGGTGGGGGAAACCGGGGAGGGTGGTGAGAATTAATGGAGGGGGGGGAGGAGAGAGGGGGAAAGAGGGGGGAGGGTGACGAGGATGAATGTAGGGGGAGGAGGGAGAGAGGGAAAGGGAAAAGGGTGGGGGGGGGGAAGAGGGGGAAGGTGACGAGTGGATATGTAGGGGGAAGGGAGGAGAGAGGGGAAGGGGCGAGAGGGTGACGAGGATGGATGTAGGGGGTGAGGGGAGCGAAGGGGGAGACTTGCAATTAATGGGAGGTGTGTTATAGGGGTTATGGATGGGGGGGAGGGGGGGTTGAGGAGGTTGTGACTGGCTGACTGACTGCTCTTTTACTCTCTCTCTCTCTCTCTCTCTCTCTCTCTCTCTCTCTCTCTCTCTCTCTCTCTCTCTCTCTCTCTCTCTCTCTCTCTCTCTCTCTCTCTCTCTCTCTCTCTCTTCATTCCTTTCTTTATGTTTTCTCTTTTCACTGTCCCTTCGTTTCTCTTTCCCTTCCTCTCCCCTCCTCTTCCTCCTCCTCCTTATCTCCATTTTATCTCTTCCTCTTTCCTCTTGCCTCCTAGTTACAGCCCCTTTCCTCTTATCTCTCTCTCTATTCATCTCTCTTCCTTCTTCCCCTTCCCTCTATTTCTCTTTTTCCCTTCATTTCCCTCTTCTGTAATTCCCTTTCCTTCACTTCGCTATTTCCTCCTTTTAACTTTCTTTTTTTATCCTAGTTTTGCTTATTCCTTCTTCCCTATTCCTGCTTCTCTCTGTCCATGTATTTCCATTTTAATTCGTTATTCTTTTAAGTTCTCTCATGATATCTACTTCCCTGTTTTTTCTATCATCCTTTATCCCTAATCTCTTCGCCTTACCTTTTCCTCCTCCTTTTCCTCCTCCTCCTCCTCCTCCCTCTCTTCGCCCACACGCTTGGTAATTAATACTCTGGCACAATACATTCGCACACGATTTATGCTTTCAAAGACTTCATTTCCTTCATGACTTGCTGGCTCCCACGAGGACACACGCCAGAGAGAGAGAGAGAGAGAGAGAGAGAGAGAGAGAGAGAGAGAGAGAGAGAGAGGGGGAGAGGGAATCCACATAAACTACGGTATTTAAAAGCTTCTCTACAACATTAATAATAACAACAACAAAAATAATGATGAAGTAAAAGTGACGTGAAGTAAGATAGAGATAGATACATAGATAGCGTCAGAGAGAGAGAGAGAGAGAGAGAGAGAGAGAGAGAGTCGGGTATATATGAGATGATAAGGAAAAGGAACTACAAAAGTGACGAGGAAGCCCCCCTCATAATCCTTCCTCTTAAAATGCGGTGGTTGGGAGAGATGAGGAAGATGAGATGATAGATACGTTGCCATGGAGACGAAGAGGAGGGAGGCTGGGGGGGAGGGGGAGATGGGGATGCTGTTGTGAGGATGCTGTGAATGCTCCCCCTCCCCGCCCCACCCCCGCCCCCCACTTTCACTTTCCTTCATAATTATTGTTGTTGTTATTGTTATTATCATCATTATGGAGAAGGTTAATAATAATGAGCTGTTTGTGTATATCCCCCCCCTCTCTCTCTTTCTCTCTCTCTCTCTCTCTCTCTCTCTCTCTCTCTCTCTCTCTCTCTCTCTCTCTCTCTCTCTCTCTCTCTCTCTCTCTCTCTCTCTCTCTCTCTCTCTCTCTCTCTCTCTCAGGGGCAACTTTAGGAAACTGTTATATTGCCAAGGATTTCCAGAACCACTGACCTAATACTTCTTGTCTGGTACTGTACGGGGTAGTAGTAGTAGCAGTAGTAGTAGTAGTAATAGTAGTAGTAGTAGTAGTAGTAGTAGCAGCAGTCCTGAAGGTAGTAGAATTAGATGCTCTTTAAGTAAATAAGGCTAGATTACGTTAAATCGAAAACTGAATAACTAATTGGCGGTTCAAATATTATATACTTAAGACTAATGGTTGTTAATTATAGTATTGGTGGTGATTATGCTAAGTGGGTGGTGTTGGTGGTGGTGGTGGTGGTGGTGGTGATTCATGACCTCGATTCCGTTGGCAGGTGACCTTTCTTGACCTAGGATCTGTGGAAGTGGAGGAGGAAGAGGGAGAGGAGTGGAGTTCAGACAGCTTCTATCCACCCAAAATCTCTCTCTCCCTCCCTCTCTTCCTTCCTCTTCCCCTCTTTAATCTTCCCCTGTTTCCTTTCCATCCTGTCTCCTTTCCTCCCTCTCTCCCTCCCTCTCTTCCTTCTTCCTCTTCCCTCTAATCTTCCCCTGTTTCCTTTCCATCCTGTCGCCTTCTCTCCCTCTCTCCCTCCCTCTCTTCCTTCTTCCTCTTCCCTCTTTAATCTTTCCCTGTTTCCTTTCCATCCTGTCGCCTTCTCTCCCTCTCTCCCTCCCTCTCTTCCTTCTTCCTCTTCCCTCTTTAATCTTTCCCTGTTTCCTTTCCATCCTGTCGCCTTCTCTCCCTCCCTCCCTCCTTCCCTCCCTCCCTCCTCCATACCGCCCTTTCCTTCCCCCCTTCTCGTCGCTCTCACCATTTTACTTCCTTCTTTCCTCCACACCCTCTCGCTCTCTTTCCTCCTCCTCCTCCTCCTCCTCCTCCTCCTCCTCGATAAGAGTGACCTAGATTGAAAATGTGAGGGAAGTGGTGGTCCTCCTCCTTCTCCTCTTCCCCTTCCTCCTCAACCTCCTCCTCCTCCTCCTCCTCCTCCTTACAAGTCCATTTCCCTCTCCTTCCCCCTCTTTCTTTTTTCCTTTTCCTCTTTTACTTTTCTTGTTCTCTTCTTGTTCTCCTTTTTGTTAGTTTCGTATGTCCTTATTTCTCCCTCCTTTTCATTCGTAGTATTTCATTATTGTTATCATTATTATTTTTAGTAGTAGTAGTAGTAGTAGTAGTAGTAGTAGTAGTAGGAGGAGGAGGAGGAGGAGGAGGAAGCACCGTATGTTCCTCCTCGTTCTCAGCTGTTTTAGCATAATTTCTCTCCTCTATTGTAGTTTATCATATTTCTTTTTATATTGTCTTCCTTTTTCCCGCCAGACCGTGACCACATTCTCTCTCTCTCTCTCTCTCTCTCTCTCTCTCTCTCTCTCTCTCTCTCTCTCTCTCTCTCTCTCTCTCTCTCTCTCTCTCTCTCTCTCTCTCTCTCTCTCTCTCTCTCTTGCTCGTAAAACCCTTTGAAATTGAGGAGACAAAGTTTGCGAGATGAGTTCCAACCCTGATCATCTTCCTCGTCCGGCTTCTGATCCTCTCTCCTCCCCTCCTCTTCTCTCCTCTTCGATTCCGCTGCAGGGGGATCAAGTGACGCCGTGTAATTGGCTTCATAGCTCTTTATTTTCTTTTCTCTCCTTCTTATTTTTATTTACCGTGGTGAGTTGAAGAAGAATCGATGGTTGAAATTTAAGTTCTGATCGTGTCTGACCTACCTCCTCATTATCTCACGACCACTCCATTTTCCTTCCTCTTCCCTGCATTTCGTTCTTTTCCCTTCCTTTACTTTCCCTCTCCTTCAAGTTTTACCTTCCTTTTTCTTCTTTTCCTTTTTTACCTTCCTTGGTCTTTCTTTTTTTGTTATTCTCTGTTCGTATATTTTCCTCCTTCCCTTCTTTCCTTTTCCATTCTTTTTTCCTTTTCATTCAAATTTTTCCTTCCTTCTTTTTTTCCTCTTTTTTTCCTTCTTTGCTCTCTTCCTTGCTCTTTTTTTCTTATTCTCTTCGTATTTTTTTCTTCCTTTCATTTCCAAGTTTCCTTTCCTTTCCTTTCCTTTCTTTTTTTCCCTTTCCTTCAAGTTTTACCTTCTTTTTCTCTTCTTTTGCTCTTGTTTTCCTTCCTTGCTCTCTTCTTTCTCTTTTTCTTATTCTCTTCGTATTTTTTTCTTCCCTTCATTTCCTATTTTTCCTTCCTTTCCTTTCTCTTCCTTTTTTTCCCTCTCCTTCATTTTTTACTTTCTCCTTTCTTCTTTTCCTCTTTTACCTTCCATGCTCTCTTCTTTCTCTTCTTTTTGTTATTCTCTTTTGTCCGTTTTTCCCCATTTTTTCATTCTTAGTCTTTCATTATCCTCATTTTCAGTTTATTCATCTTTCTTATTTTTTTTATTTTTCTTTGCTTTTTTTTCCTCATGTCATAATTAAATTCCTGTCTTTGTGTTTTCCGTTCGCTTATCTTCCTTTTTTTTCTTCCTCTCCATCTTCTTATCCGTTTTATCTCTTCGTCTTCTTATCGTGTCTCCATTTTTTGTGTACGACATTTCCGGCTGTTAACATCCCTCTCTCACCTCTCCCTTATGACATTTCTTTCTTTTCCTCTTCCTTTCACACTTCTTTCATTTCACGCTTCTTTCTTTTCACACTTCTTCCTTTCCCTCACATCTTTCATTTTCTACGTCTTTCTCTTCCCACTCCTTTCCCTTCTCCATTTTACTCCCTCTCACCTCTTCCCCTGTCAATTTCACTCCCTCTCGCCTCTCGGTTTTCATCCCCTTCCCGTCCTCCCGCCCTCACGCGCCGCCTCGCCTTATCTCTTCCCGGGCATCGTGGCGGCGGCGCTGGAAGTCTTCTAAAAAGGGGAAGGTCGTGGAAGAATGACCTGTTGCAGCGGCTCACGTATACCAGCGCGGGAGTTGTCGATAGCCTCCCGCGGCCTTGGTCTGGGTCTGGGGTCAGGGAGTGTAGTACGTGTGTGGTGGAAATTGTTGAATGACGTGGTTTTTTTTATAGTTTTTATTTTTTTAGTGTGTGATTTTATGATGTTTTTTATTACTATTACTGTATTGTTTTATTCTTTCGTCTTTTCTTTTTTATTATTTTCTAGTGATCTTTTTCTTTGTGGGTGTTTCTGTGTTTGTATTTGTGGTTTTGTTTTCTCTTCCCTCTAAAGTTTTCTGTATTTTTTCATTATATTTGTGTCTCCTTTGGATTGATTTACCACTTGTGCACATACTTAGCTATTCGTTCATTCATATCTATCTGTCTATCTATCTACCTATCTATTTGGAGTGCCTTTTGCGTGTCTAAGTCTGGTGGAGTGCGTTATTTTGAGTCTTCTGGGTTCAAGCTGGGTTTTTTTTTTTTTTTTTTTTTTTTGTGTGTGTGTTTGCGTAGGATGCTCTCATGCTAATAATATATCTCTTTTTGCAACTTTATTTATCATGGGAGCTCTGGGGTCACGTAATTAGTCCCTTTAAATTTCCTCCGTTTGGTATCTATATATGGAATGCATTTGACACTTATTAGAGTTCTGTATATCATTCTTTTTTTCTTGATCATATTTTTAGAACCGTCTCCGTCTGTGAGTGTGTGTGTGTGTGTGTGTGTGTGTGTGTGTGTGTGTGTGTGTGTGTAGCGCCATTAAGTCTCCTCCCCCCTCCCCCCCCACACACACACACAATCTCCCACGTGAACTGGAACGCGAGTGAAAGAGGAAGGGAAAAAAAGAGAGGAGAGAGGGGAAAGAGGGGGAAAGGAGGGGGCGGGCGGGAGGCGTGATGACGTAAGCAAGAGGAGGCAGGATGGGAATTACTTTGAGGGGGGGCGCGCAACAGGGGGCGAGGGGGGGGGAGGGGGTAGACCATTGAGCGTGACGTCACTGGTTGATGTGGGCGGGAGCGTCAGTGGCCGGCGGCGGAGGTGAATTAAAGACGCAGTGAGGACGGAGACCGAGAGGGGAGAGTTAGAGTGGGTGAAAGCTACGTAGTGAATGCATGAGAAGAGAAGGAAGGAGGCTGATAAGAGGAACAGAGAGAGAGGAAGTGAATCAGGAAGTGGCGTTAGCGTTGTTAGAGGATGTTAGAGGTTAGAGAATGAGATCAGTGGAAACGGAGCTAAGTAGTGAATGCATATGTTGAGAATGAATGAGAGAGGGGGAAGGGGTCATCTGCTCATCATTTTTCTTCCACATTATTCTTCCATTTTCTCCCCTTCGCGTCCTCGCTCTTTCCCGCCTCGCCAAGTGACGGAAACACCTCATTAAGATATAGTAGCGAATTTAAGAGCGACAAGGAAGTGGAATGGTTTATTTTCTAACGTTTTCTTCCTTTGTTTTCTTATGTAGGGAGCCAGGAGATTGCCGCGCACCCTTAATAACGAATCTTCGCCAATCTTTCCTGTCCATTGCATCCTCCTTCCTCTGTTGCTCTCTTTCCCTCCCACTCTCTCTCCATCGTGGTCTCCGTCTCCCTCTTGCTCTCCTTCTGCTTCCTTCAACAGGTGATCTCTTAATAACGTAATAGCCTCTTTGAATTGGTTCCTCGCCTTCTTCCCTCGGGTCATTACCAAAAGATTAACGCTTTGAAATTGCATATATGATTACGTGACAAGAAATCAATCAGTCAGTTAAGTGGTTAGTCATTATATCAATCAATCAAGCGATGTTAGAAGTGGGGATGGATGGAGGTATGAGAAAAGGTAGTGTGGGAAAGAAGTGACTGAGAGAGAGAGGGAAAGATTGAATGAATGAATGAATGAATGAAGGGAGTAAATAATGATAGTATATAGTGATGATAGTTTTAGTGATGAAAATAGTTATGATGATATAATGACTGAGTGTACTAACTAAACAAAGGTATATATATAGTAAACCCATCGCGAACCACCTCAACCTCCTCCTCTTCCTCTTCCTCCTCCTCCTCTTCCCTTATCAGCACCCCCGGGAAATACCACATTGGAAGTGGATAGTGGATGGGGGGGGGGGGTAATCTCTTGCTCTGGGCGGCTCATTCCACTCTTGCGAAAGATGAACTTGTTTCCTCATTCTGTTTCCTCATTCTTCACCTCCTTTCACTGCCTCACTCTCACCGCCTCCACTTCATTCTCTCTCTCTCTCTCTCTCTCTCTCTCTCTCTCTCTCTCTCTCTCTCTCTCTCTCTCTCTCTCTCACACACACACACACACGCACACACACATCGGTTGTTTTTGTTGTTTTTATGTGCGTTTCCGTGTGCGTGTGTGTGTGTGTGTGTGTGTGCGCGCGTAAATTTCGTGTACATATCGTATAGGAAAAGCGATGTAAGTGGAAATGGGGGGGAGGTACACACACACACAGCAAGGTAGCTACATACACTCTATATTTACTGCCGCCTCAAGCCAAGAAAGCGAAAGGAGGATAACGAACGAACGAGAAATAACGAGAGACTAGACTTGACGAGACGCTGAGCTCCGGAGAAAGTATGCGGCTTCGAGGGGAACTTGAGGCGCTTTTGGGGGAGAAGGGATGGGTGGCCGGGGTGGGGCGTTTTTTCTTCCTTTTTTTCTTTTTCTGTTACGGTTTTGTTTTGTTTTTCCTTTTTTTTTTGTGCTGTTGAGTTTTTTTCTTCCCTTTTTTTGTGGTGTTTCTTTTTTTTTCTCTTCCTTTTATTGCTGTTGCGTTTTTTTTCATTTCTTTCTTTATTTTTATTTTTATTCTTTTTTGCGGGAACGAAGCGGGAAGTCAATCATCTAGCGTGCGAACCATCGACTTAAACAAAAAATAAAAGAAATCTTACAGTCAGGTCTAGGCGATCAAGTGACCTCGGTTTCCCTTTTTAGTTTCTTTTGTTTCTATTTGGTTTTGCTTTTTTGGTTTGTTTCTTTTATTCGTATCATCGTCGAAGTAAAATTTAAAGTATCGTATTTTGCCTCGATATTATTTATCTTATGTGAACGACTGAAGGAAAGGAAAGAAAAATACGAAAAGGAAAGGGAAGAAACACTTAAAAATACAGTTTGATTCCCCATCCCCCATCTCTCAAACACACACACACACACACACACACACACACCCTGTATTCTCTCATTATCACGCCCCCCCACACATATGAAAGCCAGAACAGAAAAAAAAATTATCACCTTCATTCTCTGTAAATGAGGTTATGAAACGACTGGGGGAGAAAAGTGAGCTGGGAGGAATGAGGAAGAGGAGGACGAGGGCGAGGAGGAGGATGGGAAAGGAAGGGAAGAGGTGGAAGAGGAGGGAAGAGGAAGGAGAGTGGGTGGTTTGGGAAGGAAAAAAAGAGGGAAAAAGATTGTGAGAGTAATGGGGTCATGTATATTTAAATTTGAGATCCAGGCATTCGTATTATTGAAGTGGGGATAGCGATGGTGTTAGTAATAGTAGTAGTAGTAGTAGTAGTAGTAGTAGTAGTAGTGGTAGTAGTAGCAGTAGCATAGTTCCTGTAGTACTGGTAACAGAGATTTATTATTGAAATGATGGAAATTTTAAAACCGTATGCAAATTGACAGATATAGACAGATAGATAAGTAGATTTGTTATTCTCTCTCTCTCTCTCTCTCTCTCTCTCTCTCTCTCTCTCTCTCTCTCTCTCTCTCTCTCTCTCTCTCTCTCTCTCTCTCTCTCTCTCTCTCTCTCTCTCTCTCTCTCTCTCTCTCTCTCTCTCTCTCTCTCTCTCTCTCTCTCTCTCTCTCTCTCTCTCTCTCTCTCTCTTTACTTTTCTTTACTCCTTTTCTGGTTCTTTTTTTTCCGTCCCTTCCACTTTCATTTTTTCTTTCACTTTACTTTTCTTCCCTGTCTTTAACACTTCTTTTTTTCCTTCTCCTTCTCTTTCCTTTGCTTCCCTTCACATTCCTTTACTTCTATGCCACTCCATTCCCACTACTTCCGTGTACTTAACTTCTCTTCCCTTCCCTTTCCTTCCACACAGCCATTATTAACCTTCTCCCTCTCTCTCTCCCGCAGGAACTACCTCAACTTTGTCATCGAAGAACTCAAGGACCCCGTCAAGTGAGTGTATTTGTGTGCCTATTCAAGTGATGCTCTCCTCCTCCTCCTCGTCCTCGTCGTCCTCTTCCTCTTTGTCCTCTCCACCCTCTCTCCCATTCCCTTAACCTACAGTCGCAACTTTTTTTTCTTCTCGTTCCTCTTCTCCTTCTTCTTCTCCTTCTTCTTCTACTTCGTCTTCTTCTTTACTTCTTCTTGAACAACCAACCCTCGTCATTTATCTATATTTCCTCTCTTACTTTCTTTCTTTCTTTAAAATTATAACTCTTCTCACTTATTCATTCTCTCTCTGCCACCTTTCCTGTATCCTGCTCTCTTCATCTCTCCCTTTCTTCCTCCTTTTTCTCCTCCTATTCCTGTTCCTACGCCTTCCTCATTGCCTCCGTTCCCTTCAACCTCCTGTTTTTAATACCTCTGATTCTCTCCCTCTCATTATTTCTCCCTTTTTTCCTCCTTCTCCTCCTTCTACTTCTGCTCCTACTCCTTCCCCATTCCCTCCGTTCCCTTCAACCTCCAACTTTTCATACCTCTTTGATTCTCTCCCTTTCTGCTACCTTTCCCGTTTCCCACTCTCCTTTTATCTCTCTCCCTCCTTCTTCTTAATCTTTTCTCCTGGTCTTCCTCTCTCCCTCTCTTCGTTCCTTTTTGATCTTTGCCTCTACTCGCCTTCTCATTCTCTTAATCCCTGTTACCTTATTCCTATCCAGTCCTCTTTATCTCTCTCCCTTCCTTCCTTCTCCTACTCCTCTTCCTCTTTCCGCCATCCCTCAGTTCCCTTCAAATTCCAGTTTTTCCACTTTTATTCCCTCCCTCCCTGATGTTTTTTCTTCCCCGTATCCCGTATCTCTCCCAATTTCTCTCCCTTCCTTTTTCCTTATATTATTTTTCCTCGTCCTCCTCTTTCCGCCATCCCTCCCTCCATCCCTCCTCTCCCTTCGATCTCCAGCTATTCAAACCTCTCCCTCCCTCCCTCCCTCCCTCCCTCTGTGTCCCCTTTCCCGTATCCTGACCTTTCTGTATCTCCCTTGTTTTCTTTTCTTTTTCCTCCTCCTCCTCCTCCTTCTCCTTGTCTTCCTCTCTCCTTACCTCCGTTATTTTCGATCTCACCTCTTCACCCCCTTACCTCCCTCCCTCCCTCTATCCCGCTCCCTCCTTATCTCTCTTCCTCCCTTTCTTCTTCCTCTCATTCATTCATTCATTCATTCATTCTTCGGGGTTACATAATACCTCTTCCAGTACTATCCCTTCTTTCCTCCATCCCTCCTTCCTCCTTTCCTTTCCTCCTGATTAAACCTCCAGATACCTCCCCTCTCTTCCTACTCTTTACCTCCCTTCCTCCTTCCCTCCCTCTCTACCCTACCTCCTTCTTTTCTCTGTTTGATCACTCTCTGTAAATCACTCCAATTGAATCTATTTTACGAGTGATTAGACTTGAAAATGTGGACAGAGAGAGAGAGAGAGAGAGAGAGAGAGAGAGAGAGAGAGAGATGGAAGGAAGGAAGGAAGGAAAAAGAAGGAAAGAAAAAAAGATAGGAGAGAGAGAGAGAGAGAGAGAGAGAGAGAGAGAGAGAGAGAGAGAGAGAGAGAGAGAGAGAGAGAGAAATCCTATCCTTGCTTGGGGTGTATACTCCGTTATTCTTGAACACTTAGAGAAAAGGTGAAGGGAAACTACATTCAATTGGCAAGAAATGAAAGATAATAATAGGGAGGAACTTGTGTGTGTGTGTGTGTGTGTGTGTGTGTGTGTGTGTGTGTGTGTGTGTGTGTGTGCTTGTTTGATTAGTTTCTCTTTCCCCAAATCGCAGTATTGGAAAAGATTCTTATGTTGAGAGTTTTAATTAGAGTCTTTAAGAGGTGTGTGTGTGTGTGTGTGTGTGTGTGTGTGTGTGTGTGTGTGTGTGTGTGTGTGTCTGTCTATTTTGTCTACCTGTCAGTCTCTATATGTTTGTTCATCTGTTTATATGTATGTATGTATGTATCCATGTATGAATGTATGCCTAAATTTTTTGTATGTATATAATTAAGACTATCTGTTATTATTTTCCTGTTTTCTTTGTCATTTTCTCGTATGATCCTCCTCGGTCATCATTTTCATTATCCATCATTAGTTTTAAGCACAGACACAACTATTCCTAAGTGTGTAATTACTTCCTTCTCCTTCCTTGTGTGTAATTACTTCTTGGGAAAGGGAAAATGATGATCCACGATGTTTTATAGATGAAGGAACTCGCTTGGTATTATTTCCATTGGTATTCATCTTAATTATTGTCCTTATAAAAAAATAACACTTCATTGGCATCATCTTGCTACATCCTCCTTTTTTTTCTTTTTTTTTTCTTTTTACTTTAGAGCTTCGAGTATGTCTTCGTTATTTATTTTATTTTATTTTACAGTTTTCAGTATGTCTTTTATTTATTTATTTTATTTTACAGCCTCCATTATCTTTTATTTCTATTTTTATTATATCTTATTTTCTCATTATCTTAACTACGGCCTCAATTACATTATTATTTTTTTTTACTTTCTCCCCCACTCGATCGACTTCAAACACACACCAAACAAGAGAGAAACAAACAAACAAACAAACATCCTGAGCTGATAGAACACATGAATCTCAAGGACGGAAACACACACACACACACACACACACACACACACACACACACACACACACACACACACACACACACACACATTTACACATCACTCATCATCATATTCAGTGGAGGGATGATAGTAATGATATTATTATGTAAGCAATAGCAGGACGTTAGCACCTGTAGTAGTAGTAGTAGTAGTAGTAGTAGTAGTAGTAGTAGTAGTAGTAGTAGTAGTAATAATAGTATTAGTTTCGACCACCTCTTTGGATTATTTTTAGGAGCAGCGAGTAGCGGGCTTTTTTTATTATTGTTTCCTTTTTTCTTGTGCCCTTGAGCTCTCTCCTTTGCAGTAAAAAAAAAGTAGTAGTAGTAGTAGTAGTAGCCGGGACAATCACAGTAGCAACAATAGCCCTGAACTCTACAAAACCGCTAACATCCTTTTATCTCTTCCCTTTCATCACTCCCACAACCGGAAGCAATAGGAGGAATAGCATAACTAGCAACGGGAATAACAATACAGCGGTCACAGTACTTAATAGCCCTTCAATATCATCATTCTCACCCATCTTCACACTCCTCTAACATAACAGTGGCAGTAGCAAATGACCTCTCTCCCTTTCTTCTATTATCATCCATCTTCTCAACTCTTCTCACACCCTTCCCCTCAAATTCTTCCCATGGCCAACTATATGTGTCGATCTTTACTCATCTCACTCTACATATCCATCTCTTCATCTGTACATCCATCACTAAATCGCCTTCTGTATTCTCCTCTTCTCAGCTCTTGTCACGCCCTTCCTCAGACACCTATACCCAAGGCCATCTATATTTCCATTCGTCTTCCCTCTTCTCTCTACATCTCCATCTGTCCATCAATACATCGCCTTCCTTATTCTAACTCTTCTCTCGTCAGTCTTCTCTTCCTCTCTTGTCACGCCCTTCCTCAGAAACCACCTCAAGGCCATCTACGTCTGCTTCCGTCATCCCTCTCCTCAACACATCTTCATCCGTCCATCACCTCATCTTTATGTTGCACTCTTCTCTCCTCAGTCTTCTCACTCTTTTCACTCCCTCTACAGAAACCTCCCCAAGGCCATCTACATCTCCATCTCTCTTGTGACCATCGTGTACGTGCTGGCCAACGTTGCCTTCTACACCACGCTGTCCCCCCACGAAGTGCTGGGCTCCGAGGCTGTGGCTGTGGTGAGTACTGAAAGGGAAGGCTTGTGGTGGGGGTGGTAGGAGGAGGGAATGGAAATGGAGCAGAGGAGATGGAGGAGGAGGAGGTGGTAAAAGTAGGAGTGGAAGTAGTGTTTATCATGTTTTGTTTTGTTTTTCCTTTCAAGTTTTTCTGCTCCTTTTTTTTCATCTTTGTTTTCCTATTTTTCTTGTTTTTTTTTTCTTCGTTTTTCTTCTCCTTTCAGTTTTCTGTTTTTCTTGTTTGTTGTTTTTCGGCTTTGTAGTTCTGATGTTGTTTTTCCTTCTTCTTTTTCTTCTTCATTTGATTTTGATTTTTTTTTGTTCTTGATCTTCTTTGGTTTCGTCTTCTACATTCATATTCTTTTTTTTTTTTTTTTCCTTTCCAATACTTGCTTCTGGACTCTCTCCCTTCCTGGTTTTCCTCCTCTTCTTCTTCTCCTCCTCCTCCTCCTCCTCCTCCTCCTCCTCCTCCTCCTCCTCTTCCTCCTCTTCCTTTTCCCTTCATCCACGGCCAATATCTCGCTCCGTCTCACTTCATGTATGTCCGCTTCTCTCTCTCTCTCTCTCTCTCTCTCTCTCTCTCTCTCTCTCTCTCTCTCTCTCTCTCTCTCTCTCTCTCTCTCTCTCTCTCTCTCTCTCTCTCTCTCTCTCTCTCTCTCTCTCTCTCTCTCTCTCTCTCTCCATTATTACTATTTATTTATATAGCAGTTCCCCTTCTAGTTTTTTTTTTTTCCATCGTCTTTTTTCCACCCAAAGTCCAGTTATTTAGTCTCTTAATTTAAGGTTTCAATTTATCCTTGACTTCATTATTTCCATTCAATTATAAGACTGAAATGCTAAAACAATATCCTAATTATTTTTCCTTTTATATATGTGTTGATGAAGTTGTCGTTTTTATATATCGCATAAGGCTCATTCTAATCATTTAAACTTAACTGTTTGCATGAATATTTTTAAGTTTTTCTCCTTTTTTACGTGTTTAAGAATTTTTGCCTTTTTGTACATAATTAATTGGTATTTTTTTCCATATTTTCTTCCATTTAAGTCTTTTTTAACTCGTTTTGATCTGTATTTTTTCAGTAATCTCCTTTTTTATGTATATAGTAACCATTCTATTTAATACTGTGTACAGATTCGACACCATGCGTATATAACCAGTATTTTTCCTGCTGTACATAACTTATTTTTGTTAGTCTGACACACAGGAGTCTCTCTCATCACACTTACTGTCAACACTTTTTTCTCGCCCATAACCCAGAGCTCCCAGCACACAGGGACCCCGAGGCACATTAAGATATTTCATGTACATACTTCTCTCCACCTAACATAGACATTCCGTGGTGCATTGCCTTATCCCATGCACATTTTTTGGTTGTTGTTGTTTTGCATGTAACATACAGGAATCCAACGGCACATTACAATATTCCCTGCACATGTTTTTAGTTCAGCATGTTGCACACGGGAGATGTCGCGGCACACAGATATGTTTCTTGCACGTTGTTTTTCTTTTCGTAACGCCCAGGAGTACCCCGGCACATTATAATCTTCCCTGTGTATAATTCCCTGCCCGTACCACACCCAGGAGGCCCAGCACATCATAATTATCGCTCCCGGTTAACTGTTGGTTCCGATCTCACTGGGCAAATTTTCCGTGGATCTTCAGTCAAACCACGATTCCCGCTAGCGTGGTTCTCATTTGTTTCTTGTTATTGCTGCTGCTGATGATGAGTAATATACCGTCGTCCTTCTTTGAGATCTATCGTAGCTTTGTCACACGTCAGAAAACCACGGAAATACGAGAACCACGCCAGCGGAAATCGTGGTTTGACTGAAGATCCACGGAAAATTTGCCCAGTGTAATAGCCCCTTAAGAGTTCCTCACAGTTCCTCACAGTACCACCACACAGCTGACGAGGGTTACGATCCACCACGGACACACGAACAAGGACTTTTCTGTCACCTCTCGCCTTCAATATTTATACATGCATGCTTGAGTTATATTTATCTTCCCATGTAACTGAAAAAAAAGACCGCAGAAGGTTATCTATAGTTTTTAATCCTTATATTTATACATGCTTGCTTGGCTTAAGTTTACCAGTATTTTTAAAAACAATACCGTCATTTTAATATTTTTTCATTTTTTTTTTTTCATTTTTTCCTCTTATAAATCCAGACAGATAAGGAGGAGAATCACGGTCTACGGGCATTGCACTTTCTTTTCGTTCTTTTAACACGGAGTTATTGTTTTAGTTATAAGGATAAAGGTTGGCTGGGTCGCTGGCTGGCTGGCTGGGTTGCTTGTCCCTCGCACTCTGTCCCACTAACACACACAGAGAAAATATATAACAACACTTCCACTGTGAAACGAAAAGAAATATTCACCCAATTTTATTTAACACCACCTGTAAAAAATGTACTAACACAGTTTTTTTTTAACTCTAGCATCATTCGGTAGAGGAAAAAACACTGTCCCTGTTTAACTTCATTTACCTAGGATACCCTTTGCATGGATCACTCTGACTCACTCACCTTTCAACTCATCACCTGCGCAGTGTAAGATTATACTCACGGGTCATTTAACATTTTCCTCCACTTTACATCAACTCGTGCTTATTTTCCTCATTTATATTTCATCTGCGTCGTCTTTTCCCTCACTTGTTCATATCACCTGTGCGTGTGTGTGTGTGTGTGTGTGTGTGTGTGTGTGTGTGTGTGTGTGTGTGTGTGTTTCTATTTTTAAGCATCGGTAAAAAGAAAAACGTTAAGAAATATAATACAAAAAGAAAACGAAAAATATGGGTCAGTGAATATATTAAAACTTCTATCTATACGTATTATCTTTTGTATTTAAATCCGAGAGGAACAAAGGAAGTAAAAACAGGAAAACGCACAATTCAATTTTATACATATTCATTTCAGCAGTGGGTCATTTACATTCATACACCTAACCGAAGAATAATTAAAACCGCATACAGGTAACACTCGTAGTACCTGTCTGCATAAGTCTGTACTCACACTGTTACCTGGGTGAAGCATAGCAACAGGTAACATTGATAGGAGACAGGGACATTCACCATTAATAAACCTTCCTTAGTCACCTTACAACATGAGTGGTAGATAGTAGTAGATAATTTCAACGAAAGTAAATGTTTCTTACGCTAACTTAAAGAAAAACTAGCGATGTATTTGGTAGATGAAGCATAGCAACAGGTAACATTGATAGGAGACAGGGACATTCACCATTAATAAACCTTCCTTAGTCACCTTACAACATGAGTGGTAGATAGTAGTAGATAATGTCAACGAAAGTAAATGTTTCTTACGCTAACTTAAAGAAAAACTAGCGATGTATTTGATAATCTAGTCACCTTACAGCATGAGTGGGAGACAGTCGTAGAGAATGTCTACGAAAGTAAATGTTTCTTACGCTAACTTAAAGAAAAACTAGCGATGTATTTGATAGTCTAGTCACCTTACAGCATGAGTGGGAGACAGTCGTAGATAATGTCAACGAAAGTAAATGTTTCTTACGCTAACTTAAAGAAAAACTAGCGATGTATTTGATAGTCTAGTCACCTTACAGCATGAGTGGGAGACAGTCGTAGATAATGGGACCGCAAATCAATGTTACGTTCGCTAATTAAAAAAAAGAGTTGTCGAGGTATTTGTTAGTCTAGACCAGCAACGGCAGATCTTGGAACGCTCGAGCGCGACACATCACAAGGCAGACCTGTGTTACCAGATTATCGTGCTCAGAACATCGTATTTTCCTGTTTCTGACCCGTAACAATTGCAGAAAAACATCGATAATTAACCATCTGAACTCTAATTGTAAATGTATATCGTTAACAGTGTAGGCTCGACAGTTTTGGGCCTCAAGCAGACGAAAAAAGTATGCCTTGTACGACAATCTGGTAACGCTGAGTCTGAGTTTCTGGAGAGTCTTGGTTCACCCCGCGCGCCGGTAGTTTTTTTAAAGTCGGTGTACCTACCCACAAAAACAGGTAAATTTATGCAGGAATCAACAAAGGTAGCTCAGGACACGTCTAGACTATATACATAAAAAGGAAAACAGGCTATTAAATGTACGTATCCGTTCAGGTAATTAAGAAGAACATATCAAGGTTGCATAATGGAGAATGGAAAAAGGAAGGAATTAAGGAAGGAGAGAAAGAGGAAGGGAAGGAAGGAGACAAGAATACAACGGTTAAATATATATAGTTAAATCAGGTTCGGTATAATAGGGCATTGCAAGGTTACCTATACAAAAACGAAAACAGGTAAACTTATATACAGGTCTAATCACAGGTAAATTAGGACACATCAACGTTATATATACACAATGAAAGGTATATATAAGCAGGTGTAATTACAGGTAACTTAGATCATGTTAAGGTTACATATCTACAAAAAAACATGTGTGATCTTACAAATTTACTACAGGGGCAGGTGTATTACAGGTAACTTAAAATTTGTCAAAGATTACATAACAAAAAAAAACGGATATGATTTTAAAAGTATATACAAGCGCAGGTGACTCTTATGTACGCTCAAAAATACAGATAACGTACATGTGTAAGCAAACAGATGTGCGTACCCTAGCGCCAGAAGGGGACGGGGAGGGAGAGAGAGCACTAAGTTAGGCCGCTGACATAAACAACAAACAAAAACGACGACAAAAGGCGAAGGTTATGTAAAGGAACCGTCAGACCCACGTGGAGTCTTACGTACATGTGTGTGTGTGTGTGTGTGTGTGTGACATAGATAGGTGTGACAGGATGGAGGGAGGGAGGGAAAAGGAGACAGATGGGAGGGAGGGAAACTGGTATGAAGAGGAAGAGGAGGACTAGAGAGGAAGAGGAGGAGGAGGAAGAGGAGGAGGAGGAGGAGGAGGAGGAGGAGGAGGGGGAGGAGATATAATAAGAATATACGTATCAGGACGTGTCAAACAAAATTAGAGAGAGAGAGAGAGAGAGAACAAGAGAACGATAGAGAACAAGATAACGAAAGAACGGAAGGGAAGGGAAGGGAGGGAGCGAAAGTTACGTTGGAATATGCAACAGAAGCCTCGCCAAGGTACATACGCAAGAGAGTGCAGGCAGCCTTCTAAGAGCCTGAGATAAGCGAGCAAAAACTGACTAACTGACTGACTGAGGAAGCCGTGTTGAGTACCCTTGGACAATATAAGACGGAGGAGGAGGATAGAGGAGAACGAAGAGATAGAGGAGAGGAGAACGAAGAGGAAAAGGAGAGGAGGACGAAGAGATAGAGGAGAGGAGAACGAAGAGGAAAAGGAGAGGAGGACGAAGAGATAGAGCAGAGGAGAACGAAGAGGAAAAGGAGAGGAGGATGAAGAGATAGAGCAGAGGAGAACGAAGAGGAAAAGGAGAGGAGGACGAAGAGATAGAGGAGAGGAGAACGAAGAGGAAAAGGAGAGGAGGACGAAGAGATAGAGCAGAGGAGAACGAAGAGGAAAAGGAGAGGAGGACGAAGAGATAGAGCAGAGGAGAACGAAGAGGAAAAGGAGAGGAGGACGAAGAGGAAGAGTAGAGGAAGAAGAGCTAGAGTAGAGGAGAACAAAGAGATAGGATAGAGGAAAACGAAGATGTGGAGGAGAAAGACGAGGATAAGGAGGACAGAGAAGGAGGATAAGGAGATAAGAGGTGGAGGAGGTAGTGGTAAGAAACTGCGCAGTGGAAGTGGAGAGGTGGATGAGGAGGAAGAGGAAGAGAAAGGGAGAGTGAAAGAGAGATACGATTGTGTGGTTTAGTTAGGGAACACAGTAACACAGAAAGGGAAGATAAGGAGGAGGAGGAGGAGGAGGAGGAGGAGGAGGAGGAGGAGGGAAGGAAGATAATGTGGTGTGGATATCAGGAAACAGAAGCACAGGAAGGAGAAGTAATGTGAGGAGAGGAGGAGAAGGAGAAGAGGAGGAGGAGGAAGGGGAGAGAGGAGGAGAAAGAGGAGAAGAAGAAGGAGGGTTTGTGTATGTCAGCTGATGTCTCTTCTTCCCTCTCTACCCTCCCTCCTTCCCTCCATCCACATCTCCCTCCCTCCGTCTCTCTCCACCTCTCCCTCTCTCTCCCTCTCTGGACGCTTTCCAACGCCGTATTCCTTCCCCCACCCCCGCTCCCCTTCTTCTCTTCCCTTCCTCCTCCTCCTCCTCTCTCCACCTTCCTCCTCTCCTCCTCCTCCTCCTCCTCCTAGTCCCTATCTTCCTCGTGACCTTGTTTTCCCTATCGTCATCCTACTCCCCCTCCTCCTCCTCCTCCTCCTCCTTTTAGAATTAGAACAAATGAGGTAGAAAATAATTATAAAAGTGTACTAAGAACGTAATTACTTTTGTTAAGAATGTATTACGTGCGACTTAATTGTTGTTTTTTACTTACGCCATAATGAAGCTACTAGAGAGAGAGAGAGAGAGAGAGAGAGAGAGAGAGAGAGAGAGAGAGAGAGAGAGAGAGAGAGAGAGGAGGGGGGGGTAGGGGTAGTTTTGTTGAATCAGTGACTGGTACTAAATCCCACACCCTTCTACACACACACACACACACACACACACACACGTCTTGTTTTACCCTTCGTTTGCTCACTACCATCCACCACCATCACCATCATCATCATCATCATCCCCATCACCACCACCACCACCCGTTCACGTAACACCTGTTGGGGCGGTGAATGCCAATTAAGATGACAGGCTTGTTTTTTTCACACCTGGACGACAAAAAAAAAAAGACCTTGGCATAATTAACTAAGGTAGCAGGAATAGGAAGAAGAGGAGGAGGAGGAAGAAGAAAATTTTTAAAAAAGGAGTAGGAGGAAAAAGACCAGTAGCAGGTGAAGGAGGATGAGTAAGCAGGAGAAGAGGTGAGGGAGGTGTAGTAGTAGTAGTAGTAGTAGTAGTAGTAGTAGTAGTAGTAGTAGTAGTAGTAGTAGTAGTAGTAGTAGTAGTAGTAATAGGAGGAGGAGGAGGAGGAGGAGGAGGAGGAGGAGGAGGAGGAGGAAGAGGAGGATAAAAATAATAATACAAGGAAGAGGAGGAAGCAGAAGGAGGAAGAGGCGAAAGAGGTTGAGAAGCAGTAGTAGTAGTAGTAGTAGTAGTAGTAGTAGTAGAAGTAGTAGATAATGAAAAAGAGGAATCACGAAACAAAAACAAAAAACTATGCTACAGACCAGAAAAAAAAAACAAGAAAAAAATGAAGATAATTAAAGGAGAGGAATTTATTATGTAACTAAAATCAATAGGATACGCACAAAGTAACAAAGAGGAAGGGAATAGGGAGCGTAAGGTTAGACCGTTAGTATAAGCCTCCGAGGACGATAAAAGAGGCAGGTACGTTGAGGGACAAAATCTGTGGCGAGAACAATGAGAGTATAGAGAAGAGGAACAAGCTGGGTGCCGCGACGCGCATTAGAAGGAAGACAATGGTGGGAGGAAGAGTGGTGGAGGATTGGAGGAGGGACTATTATGCTTTACAACGTGGAGGAAACTGGGAGAGTGGGAAGGAAGGAAGGAGGGACAGAGGGGAGGGAGGACGAGGAGAAAGTTGGGAAAAGGGAAAGGACAAGAAGGAAATAGGGAAAGAAGCAGAGAAGGAAGAAAAAGAAAGAATGAGGGAAGGAAGGGAGGAGGAGCACAAGAATGAAAAAGAGTAAATACAGAAAAAAAAGGAAGAAAGGGAAAAGAAAACTGAGAGAATGGAAAAGAAAGGAAGAAAAAAGAAGAGACGGAAGGAGGGAAGAAAAGACAAAAGAATGAAAGAGTAGGTAAGGAAGCAACGAAGGAAGGAAGGAAGGAAAAAAGGAGATAATAAGAAAGAATAAGGAGAGAGAGAGAGAGAGAGAGAGAGAGAGAGAGAGAGAGAGAGAGAGAGAGAGAGAGATTGATATTGCTTGCTCGCCTCACATTGACTGTTCTGAGATATTTAACTAATCAAAACACACACACACACACACACACACACACACAACAAACATCAGATGGCCAGTCACTCAGGCCCGTAAGAGGAGGAGGAGGCTGGCATCAAGGGAGGAGATGAGAGACCGTTGGAGGAGAGGGAGAGGAATGGAGTAGCCACAGAGGAGAGCCAGGGATTGAATAGGGACGAGAGAGGGAGGAGGCAATGGAAGAGAGACGGGGACTGGATAGAGAAGATAATAGGGGAGAGAGAGGAGAAAGGAGAGGCTGCATAGACCCCATAGAGCAGTAAAGTAGAAGGTTAGGAGAAGGTGATAAAAGAGAGAAAAGGGTGAATAGAGAGAGGGGAGTAGAGGGACAGGAAAGGGCTACAGAACAGGAAGGAGGGACTGAAGGAAACGAAGGATTGCCGGAGAAGAAAAGGAATAGAGGAAGAAAGAGAAAGAACAAGGGAGGGAAGAAGAATTACTAGAGAGAAAAAAAATTAAAGGAGAGGAGAGAGGAATGCCAGAGGAAGGAAAACAAATATCTAGCCGGTAAAAGAAGACGAGGTTACAGAGGACAAAGGCGGAATTAGAGAAAAGAAAGTTACTGAAGACAAAAAATAAGTTACACGGAAAAGAAGAGAAAGAACAAGTGCAACAGACAGAGAGGAGAAAAAGAAGTAACAGAGGAAGGGGGGAAAACAAGATCTAGCCGGTAATAGAAAATGGGGTTGCAAAGGACAAAAGAAGAATGAGAAAGAAATCATTGAAGAGGGAAAACGAGTCTGAAGGAAAAGAATAGAAAGAACTGCAACAGATAGAACAGTAACAGAGGCACAAGAGACGAGAAGAGTAACAGAGGCACAAAAGGGTTCAGACGGAAAGAGAAGAAGAGTACTATCGAGCAGGGGGAGTTGAAGAGGGTTGGATCCCCCGTATGTCTGTCTCCGGGCATGTCGCTAGGGGAGTCCGAACCCCAAGTTAGCCCTGTTGCGCGACCTTGACGAGAGAGAGAGAGAGAGAGAGAGAGAGAGAGAGAGAGAGAGAGAGAACCTGCAACAGAAAGAAGAGGAGGAAGATGGCGATAATAAAGAGATGAATGAAAGAGGTGAAAGGAGAGAGAGAGAGAGAGAGAGAGAGAGAGAGAGAGAGAGAGAGAGAGAGAGAGAGAGTAGTTATGTAGCAACAAAGACAAATGATGACCTAATTGAATATAGATATGAGAGAGAGTAAAAAGTTAGTTATGTAGCAATGGAGACAGAAACAGATGGTGATATAATTGGAGAGAGCGAGAGAGAGAGAGAGAGAGAGAGAGACCATTATGCACAAGTCATTTCTTAATCGCAAGAAAATGATTGCCATGTGGGAGAGCCATGATTAATATTACCATTATTAATATTAGTCTAATCATTATTATTATTATTATTACTGTTGTTGTAATTATAGATGTAAAAGCTTGTGTGTATGCATTATTTGGGCTTACAACACACACACACACACACACACACACACACGTCGGCCTTGAGTTGTCCTTCGAAAATGGGCGAAGAGCACATATATAAAGCCTGTTCGCTGCGTCACCATACATACTCACGCCCTTGTAGTCTTCCAGAGGAGGAGGAGGAGGAGGAGGAGATGTAGCTACCCCCCACGAACACACACACACACACACACACTCACACACACACACACCACTAAGCAATCACTCGGTGGGAAGATGATTTTTTTTATGAATTTTTTCTAATTATGAAGCAACTAGTGTAAGCAGCTGCAGTCACGGCCACACACACACACACACACACACACACACACACACACAATACTTCCGCCTCTTCACCCTCGTTTTCTTTTCTTTTTTCCCCTTTTTTCTCAATTAACTAACGAGATGTTTACAATAAATTAGTGAACGTAAAAGAGCCGTGTGTGTGTGTGTGTGTGTGTGTGTGTGTGTGTGTGTGTGTGTGTGTTTAGCAATATTTTCTTTTCTTTATCTTCTCTCAATAAACTTTCACTCAATCGCAGCCCAAGGTCAGGAGAGAGAGAGAGAGAGAGAGAGAGAGAGAGAGAGAGAGAGAGAGAGAGAGAGAGAGAGAGTGTGTGTCAAAATCATTAACTATCAACATCACTACCCATTTGTTGTCTTGCTCGCTATCTTGCTTACGAAACCCTAAGAGATTAAACTGTTGTAATGTCCCACTGCGTCTTAAGTTCCACCAAGTTCAGCTATTAGCATGAGGCGTGGCTACTGTCAACACCCGCCCGTCCACACCCAGCATTCCCTATAGCCTAATCCGTGACCATGGTATATAGGAATCCTCAGACGCCTCCACCTCTAATGTCAACTATTTTCAAAGGTCGAAGAGGTGATTAATCGGGGTTTTCATGAGTGTTTTCGACATTCATGGTACAGAAGAAGGGTCAGACTACCACCAGGGTCTCAATAGTACCTCAGAAAATGCCCAAAAATCATACGAAAACCCTGTCGAATGTGAGTGTGCAAGAGGCGATGAGAATAGGGTCCCAGGCTATCCAATACATTCACAACTTTTCTGACCATTTCCACGTGAACCCGGATTTGTGAATGGCCTTGACACTGGGGCACATTCTCAAACATTTCGAGGGTTACACACACACACACACACACACACACACACACACACACACACACACACTTGAGAGAAGGCTTTCGTCGAAGTTGTGGGTATTTCCATGGGTAACTTTATGAGACGTGTGATAGTTTGAATGTGAATAACACTTATGAAAACCCGACTAATCTCTTCTGTGACCTTTGAAAATATTTGTTATGAGAGCAGAAAACGACCAAGAATATGAGCCTCGTCACTCTGAAGGTTTTGCACGCTAATATTGACCCTTCAGACACTTGTACAGCCTTGATATTCCATTAAAGCCTAAATATGTTTAAACAAAAGCCATTTACATATCGTCACAATGTTTTTACAAGCTTCTATTCGCTCCTCATTTGTCTTGGTTAGTCCGAGTTCTTACATAAATAAAGCTTATACAACTCTTTTCGGCACCATCACCTTTTTTGTCTTTTTCCTTTTTTTTTTTCCTCTGCCACACTGTCCAAGGAGGCTGGAGGTCATATGGACAAGAGCAGCGACGAATATGCGATGAGGGATGAAGGGATGATTCTTAGTGTGTGTGTGTGTGTGTGTGTGTGTGTGTGTGTGTGTCCTAGGATCTCAATTTCAATCAGCATTCTATTCACCTATTCACAAACAAGACGTGATTTCTATATTTCATCCATTTTATTCTTTTCTTTTAACACTCGACCTTCGTTTAGCAATTAAGGATCGACGAGACAGCCTAAGCAACAGCCTTCCAATTGTATTTCTTTCTATTATTTCTTATTCGCTCATGTCTAGTTGCTGTTATTGGTGTTTATCTCTTCCGAAACTCGTATGTCATTTGTTTCATCGTGTGAGGCTACTGGAGGAGACTTTTTTAAATTTCTAACTGTCTGTCATTACTCTCATTTTTATTGCTTAATTTCACTGTCAATTTTCATCCCTGACGCACTCCCTCATTCATAATCCAAAGAGTTGCATACGGCCTACCACGACAGCCCACGATTCCTTATTAATATATTGTAATCAGTCACCCCTTGTCACTTACCCTCCTTCTCTTCCTCCTCTTCTTTCTCCTCATTCTCTGTTGCAATTTGTGGTATCTCTTCTGCTACATGCGGCCTACCACGACAGTCCACAACTCCATATTAATATATTGTAATCAGTCACCCCTTCCCTTATGCAATTTGTGGTGTCTCTTCAGGTGCATGCAGCCTACTTTGACTCTCTATTTATATATTGTAATCACTCACCCCCATGTCACTTGCCCTCCCACTCCTATTCCTCCTCCTCCTCCATCTCCTCCATCTCTTTCTACTCCTTTTATTACCCGTATTACTCCTACTACTCCCCCTACTACTACTGCAACGTATTACCCTCTTCATCCCCTCTACTACGACCATCCAATAATCCGACTCGAGCTAATAACGCCGTAGGTTCCAGTTAAAGGGGTTGGCGCCACACTTGCTGGACCGCTTCCAAATCCGATCTTTTTCCGTTTAACGTTCCTGTCGTGGTGGCGGTGACGTCAGTGCATCCCCGCAGCAGTACAGGCACGCTATTGGTCCTCCGGGTGGCTCGACTTCTCGGGGCCCTCCCATTGGTTGGCGCCGAGCTTGCCCCGTCCTGTGCCCCGTGATTGGTGGGCGTATTTATAGATGACTTGGGATTGGCGGAAGGGGTGGGCGGGGATGAGGTGTTTGTCACGTGTGGTGGGACAGGTGACAGGCAGGACATGTGAGTAAGAGAGAGAGAGAGAGAGAGAGAGAGAGAGAGAGAGGAATAGAAAGGGGGTGAAAAGTCAAAGAAAGTAAAGAAAACGTAAAGAAAAAGAGAAAGGGAAGATAAACACAGGAGAAAGAGAGGAGGAAGGAAGGAAAGAGTGAAAGAAAGTAAGGAAGACAAAAAGAAAAAGAAATGAGAGAGAAAATAAATGAGAGAAAATAAATGCAACAAATGAAAGACGCAAAAAAAGAAAGAAGAAAGGAAAATCGTTTGCTAGAGAGGAGCTGGAAGGTATTATGTGTGTGAGAGAGAGAGAGAGAGAGAGAGAGAGAGAGAGAGAGAGAGAGAGAGATCGTTACCAGCACCTCACGTCTTGGCAGTCCAGCAGAACCACTTCGCGTTATCCATGTGTCAAGGTAATTTTAGCTCCCCACGGTCAGTCAATCGGCTCGCCACTTGACAGCAGGAACCTTAAATAATAGCGACCATGAAGAATTTATATGTTTTTTTGCAATGCTTAGTGTGAGTTGTCATGTGTTTTGAATGGTGGCGGCGGGGGTGGGGGGGGGGGTACCTTGGTGTGTGTGTGTGTGTGTGTGTGTGTGTGTGTGTGTGTGTGTGTGTGTGTGTGTTGGCTGACAGATGGGGTGATGAAGCCTAACTATTTTATTTTTATTTCTCCCTCCCTCCCTTTACTTGGCACTATACAAGATTCATAATAATAGGAGATAAGGTTGTCTTTGTGAGTGTTTGTAAGGGAGGGTATCAGAGAGAGAGAGAGAGAGAGAGAGAGAGAGAGAGAGAGAGAGAGAGAGAGAGAGAGATCATCACTTTTCTCGTAATAAATTATCTAGATCCTAATGATAAGCTTGACGTCATGTTGTTATTCCTGGGCTGCCAACATCTGCGTGAGCCCCCCTTATCATTAAAGTTTACTCTCCTCTCTTGTCTCTCTCTTTACTGCGTGTTGCAACCTCATTAAGTAAACTCCAGCTGGCATGCATTATCGTCACTGTTGCGTACATTAAGAGGGAGAACCATGATGAGCAAGTAGTATAAGTAGGTACACAGAAGCATCCCTTTCTTTGTCTTAGCATCGCAGTGTGTCGAAGTCTTGCGTCATACCCTTGCGAGAGAATGATGAGTAGCAAGTGACATAAGACGTGTGTGCAACCTTCCCTCTCTTGCCTCTTCATTTTGGCGTCTTGGAATCCTGCCTTATACCCTTGCGTTACATCTTACAATATTGAATCAAGTGAGAGAATGAGGATTAACAAGTGACAGAGGACGTGTGTATAACCTTCCCTCTCTTGCCTCCTCATCTTGGCCTAGCGGAGTCTTACTAAGGTCGTCTTATAATAATGAAAACAGGGAGAGAATAGCTATTAAC
The DNA here is from genome assembly GCF_024679095.1 of Eriocheir sinensis. Taxonomy (NCBI): domain Eukaryota; kingdom Metazoa; phylum Arthropoda; class Malacostraca; order Decapoda; family Varunidae; genus Eriocheir; species Eriocheir sinensis. Next base: position 2,973,007 of record NC_066529.1, on the reverse strand, counting down.
ACCTAACAGAAGACGTGCGTAGAAGCCTTTCCTTACTTGCCTTCTAATCTTGGTGTGTCGAGGTCCTGTCTCACATCCTTGCGTTGCTCTTTACGGTTAACTTATAATACTAAAGCCACGGAGAGAATGACGATTAACAAGTAACAGAGGACGTGCATAGAGCCTTTCATATCTTGCCTTCAAATCTTGGTGTCTCGAGGTCTTGTCTCACACCCTTGCGTTGCCCTTTACGATTAACTTATAGTACTAAAGCCACGGAGAGAATGGCGATTAACAAGTACCAGAAAACATGGTCTTCTCATCTTAGTGTCTCGAAGTCTTATCTCATACCATCGCGTCAGCCAGAGAATGACGATTAGCATGAAACGGAAGAACTGCGTAGACGCCTATTCCTTTTTATCTTCATCACGGCCTGTCGAAATCTTGTCTCGCACCACGATGCTCCTGTCTTACGATACTAAAGCCAGGCAGAAAATGACGAGATTGACGATTAGCATGAAACAGAAGACTTGTGAAGACGCCTATTCTTTCTTGCCTTCTCATCGTGGTCTGGCGGAGTCTTCTTGCCTCACACTCCTTCCCATGTGGCCACGGCTTCATGGTGGTGTTTATGCGTCGTATCTCAGCGTGCGTCTGCGTTTATTATGCTAATAGTTCCTTTTGGTGATGTCTTCATATGTACAAGTTCAGGGGGGGTGGGGGGGGGTAGTGTAGTGGTGAGGAAAGGAGGAAAAGAGCATTAGCGAAGTCACTGTCTGGTCCATGAGTTAAAAGAAAGGTAGTGTGTAAAAAATAAGTAGAAGGGAGGTAGTGAAGATAGGGAGATGTGAAGGGTGAAGGGTGGGTGAGGGAAAGGAAAGGGGAGGAGGGATAGGAAAAGGGTGGGCGAGGGAAAGGAAAGGGAAAAGGAAGAGAGGGGTGAAGATGAAGGACGAAGGGTGGATGAGGGAAAGGAAAGGAGAGGAGGGGCAGGGAAAGGAAAGGGGAGGAAGGATAGGGAAAGGAAAGGGGAGGAGGGGCAGGGAAAGGAAACGGGAGGAAGGATAGGGAAAGGAAAGGGGAGAAAGGGCAGGGAAAGGAAAGGGAAGGAAGGATAGAGAAAAGAAAGGAGAGGAGGGGCAGGGAAAGGAAAGGGAAGGAAGGATAGAGAAAGGAAAGGAGAAGAGGGACAGGGAAAGGAAAGGGGAGGAAGGATAGGGAAAGGAATGAGGAGGAAGGATAGGGAAAGGAAAGGGGAGGAGGGTGGAGTGAGGGGTCACCGTGAAAGTTAGGGAGGGTAAGGACGAAAGATCAAGGCGATGCAGAGAGATTAAGATTGATGCAAGGAAGCGTCACAGAGGGAGATTCAAGATGTGTGGCGAGGGTGTGAGACGTGACGAGGCTGTTCTGAGGGATGCTGCGTTGTTGAGAGAGAGAGAGAGCATGGCCACCAAAGTTTAAAGGAATTGAAACTTGGGTGGTAGTGACCGGAGTGTTTTTATCCTGCTCTCTCTCTCTCTCTCTCTCTCTCTCTCTCTCTCTCTCCACGATTGAGAAAGAGAGAGGAAAAGAGAATTATAATGGGTTTTGTGTCATCCAAGCTCAGTTTCCTGCCCCTCAGTCTCCTTCCAACGACAAGATCACAGAATCCGTTTTAAGGGATGCAATTTCCTGACTTGGATCATCCCAGTGGCAAGGTTATGTGTGTGTGTGTGTGTGTGTGTGTGTGTGTGTGGGGGGGCAGAGAGAAAGGAGTCGTGTTATATCATTGTTCTCTCTCTCTCTCTCTCTCTCTCTCTCTCTCTCTCTCTCTCTCTCTCTCTCTCTCTCAGTGGTATATTATCCGCTTAGTAACCCACCATATTAAAACTGTAAATGAGAGGAAATTAGGCTATTGCATGTTAAATTCTGACGGTCTCGCCTCTCAGAAAAGAACAGTACAGACGTGATGTGGTTTAACACTTAACTTGATGATGACTAGCTTACTGCTACCATGATTACCCCTTTTAGAGAGAGAGAGAGAGAGAGAGAGAGAGAGAGAGAGAGAGAATGGTTGTGAATTTGAGTTATCCATACCATACTACATAATTAATTTCATATATAGCCTATCCATTTTATTCCACTTTCATGGCATAATATTCTCATCAGTATCTTCATTCTCTAAGCATTTATATTTACTAGGGTTACAGCATCAGACAGTTTATATAGTGTATCCCTTAAATGCATTCCTCTCACTCAACACTAGTTTTGACCTCACCCAAGTTCTTTCATATTTCACCCAATTTTCCTCCCTAACAATCCCCTTGCCTTAAAAACTCCTTACTTTTCCCAACACTAGTTTTGACCTCACCCAAGTTCTTTCATATTTCACCCAATTTTCCTCCCTAACAATCCCCTTGCCTTAAAAACTCCTTACTTTTCCCAACACTAGTTTTGACCTCAGCCAAGTTCTTTCATATTTCACCCTATTTTCCTCCCTAACAATCCCCTTGCCTTAAAAACTCCTTACTTTTCCCAACACTAGTTTTGACCTCACCCAAGTTCTTTCATATTTCACCCAATTTTCCTCCCTAACAATCCCCTTGCCTTAAAAACTCCTTACTTTTCCCAACACTAGTTTTGACCTCACCCAAGTTCTTTCATATTTCACCCAATTTTCCTCCCTAACAATCCCCTTGCCTTAAAAACTCCTTACTTTTCCCAACACTAGTTTTGACCTCACCCAAGTTCTTTCATATTTCACCCAATTTTCCTCCCTAACATCCCCTTGCCTTAAAAACTCCCTACTTTTCCCAACACTAGTTTTGACCTCACCCAAGTTCTTTCATATTTCACCCAATTTTCCTCCCTAACAATCCCCTTGCCTTAAAAACTCCTTACTTTTCCCAACACTAGTTTTGACCTCACCCAAGTTCTTTCATATTTCACCCAATTTTCCTCCCTAACAATCCCCTTGCCTTAAAAACTCCTTACTTTTCCCAACACTAGTTTTGACCTCACCCAAGTTCTTTCATATTTCACCCAATTTTCCTCCCTAACAATCCCCTTGCCTTAAAAACTCCTTACTTTTCCCAACACTAGTTTTGACCTCACCCAAGTTCTTTCATATTTCACCCTATTTTCCTCCCTAACAATCCCCTTGCCTTAAAAACTCCCTACTTTTCCCAACACCAGTTTTAACCTCAGCTGTGTGGCCAGACGATTTCCTCATTGTTCCCTCAATTAAGAAAGGAGAAAGTTCTCTTCTTCCATTTACTGTTTGGTCTTACAAGTGTAGTTTTGTCATCATCATTAGTTTCATTACTGGGCTGCTGTGTTGGTGTTAATCTTTTGTTACCATGAGGAGCCACAAAGTCTGGCTCACCCATTTCAGTCACACGGACGTGGTTGTGGCTGCTGCTGTGGCTGGCCCCCGAGGACTGCCCCACTAAAGCACTACCACCACCCCCACGCCCTGCTCCTCCCCCTGACTCACCTTTGTTTTCACAGACCTTTGCAAATAGATTGTACGGTTACATGGCTTGGATTATGCCCTTTTTCGTCGCCTGCTCCACCTTCGGGGCGGTCAACGGTGTCCTGCTGACGTCATCCAGGTACAAACTTCCCTCTCAATGTGATGCTAAACTGTGTCTGTTTCAGCGCCTCCAGGTTTGCCAGCTTGCCACAGTGATTGCGTGGCAGAAATCAAAGAATGTGATTATCGCAGGGATGACTTGATTACCACTGCACATGATTGGAAGCTAAAGCCTAACTCTTGATTTTTATACGCTTTTATTTACTATGATGGTCAGCAGCTGCCTACTTTGGTAGAGAGTAACTATTTATGTTTAGCGTGGCATGCCAAGAGGACCCTCAATTTTGTTTTCTAGCGAGGCTCCACCTGTACCATGTAGGATGAACTTGTTGTGGATGTGTACACTAGTGACGTAAGTGGGCATCTGCTGACTATGATTTTATTTTAGATATGATTTATTTTATGATTGAAACCAATTGCATAAGTACGTAATTGGCGCTTACTAAGACAGCCTCAATGAGACCAGTCATCACCAAGCAGCTGTGTGTGCAGCCTGCCAGAGTCTTGGCTGCCTCAACCAGAAAATGGAGGCATGCTGGAAAACACCCTCTCCTTCACCCCATCCTAACCTCCAGTGCCCCGAATTTATCCCTTGTCGCTCCTTTGAGTCAAATCGTTCATCGGCCTGGTCGTTGGTCTTGCAGAGTTTTGCTGATCGACTATACCGACCCGTGGAATTCCTCATCCCAATATTCGTGGCTCTCTCCACGTTTGGATCCGTGAATGGCATCCTCTTCACATCTTCGAGGTAACCCAGGAAGCCTCACGGCTCCCTCGGATCAACTCGAGAGGTGGTGTGGCTGGGGTGGGGAGGGCAGGCTTAAGCAGGACAGGTCTAGATATTAGTAACATGGTAGACCAAGCACAAAAAGGCAAAGAGGGAGTACTTGTAGACTGTTGAAAAAGAAATCAGAGTAGTGGTTGACTAGATTTTTCCTCAAAGAACATACAACCTTGGCAATCTTTTTAATTACCAACATTATGAAGATTTTTTTTATTAGTAATCAATTTTTTTAAGGCCTTGTGTCATGAAGTTCCTCGGGGGTCATTGTTTTCAGTTAAGTAATGCAGTTCTAACATTTTTTTCTACCGTTTAGTAAATACTTAAAGTGTGTAGGAGTATTAATGTGAGTCCTGTTTGGGGTGTAAGCCTGTCACCTCACCTCAGCTGTGGTATATGGAAAGTGTGGGGCACAGCTTATCACCTCATGCTTTCCATATAATGACCATCCATGTGCAAACCTCAAAAAATGTGTGCATTATTTTTAAGTGCCCAGACATTATTGGCAGTTGTCTAAATACTGGATCCAGAAGTGTGGTGTGTCTCATTATTGTGCAGACACAGCACAGCATCTGGGCCGGGCAGGGCAGCTCCCAAGGTGATCCTGGGCAGTAAGTGTTGGAGTTTCTGACATGTCTGCTTGTGGGAGGCAGGAGGCTTGTGCCAACATGTTTTGGTCATTGGTGAGAAAGTACACCTGAATATATATGATGACTCAGCTTTTGATCTGAGATATACAGTGCTTCATGGAATGATTACTTGATGTGATCTTTTTGTACATGATGCATAAGGAACTAAAATATGATTAAAATAAAACTACAGTGAAACTTTGCTTCACTCACAAGCCACTCAGTAAAGAAAGGGCAGGAGCTGGTCTAGACTCCAGTGCATAGCTTGAGTTCACGGCTTTTCTTCTGCACCAACACCTTTCTTTGCTGCTGTGTTTTTATTCCACTCTTTCCAGAGGAGAAATATATCTGTATGTAATCAGTTAATGGAAAAGTACAGCATCATATGAAATATTATTTGTAATTCCTTCTGGAGAAGCTTTGAGGAGTGAGCAACATACTGTAGAGTTCACTGTATTTTGTGTGAGTCATCAGTTTCATTGAAAAGTAAATATGCCTGTATAGACTTCTGTTGGCCCCAGCCTCCCCCCCACACCACACACTCACCGCATCAGCATGTAAAGCACTGCACAGTACCCAGTCCCGCACTCCAATACTACAAGCACTTGTTGTTTTTTTCTTGTTCAAGGATTTTCACCCTTCTTTTATACACTAACTAGCGTTTATTGTATTTTAGATTAGACCAAACATTTCTTACCTACAAATATTGATTTTCTTTATTTTCTTCTTTCATTCTTTTTGTTCATAGTTTTTCTTACTCTACATAAGACAACATTTATTCCTCTCAAGAGACCACATCATGGACATACTGACATTCAGCCACACATATATGCACAGCTGTGTTGCCACTCTCGGACCAAGAAGACTGCTGCATAGATTCTTGTGACTTAAAGATCTAAATAGTCAAGGTAGTGATTCTCATGACATGGTTTGATGACACTTCCCAGAAAATCTTTCAGAATACGTGTTTATTACCGACTAAACCACGGAAGGCTGTAATTCTTGAGCTCATGCTGCTTCATTCTTCACCCTAGCTCCCCATTGACAATGTTTCTGAGGATTTATTTTCAATTAGAACATTTCAAGAAATCCAAGTTTTCTTTTATTTAACTTCTTACTAAATAATTCAAGATGAAAGACAATGCATTGAAATTTGATATGAAATTAGTAGTTCACTGAGCACTAAAACATGCACCTGTTTGAAGCTCCACAGAATATTGTTTAGAGCGGGAGTGCCCTGTTGAGTATGTGCACTAATTCCTGTCTATTCCAGAGCATTGCAATATGTTTAAAATCCTTGGTAGTTAGTTTAGTTCTCCTCCATCTGTTTAGACAGGTGTCTAAAACCCTCTGCAGGTTCAGGGGCAGGTAGTGAAGATGAACATGTATCAGAAGGCCTGTTAGTGACTGCCTCTTTTTATCACTTCTGAGACAAATCTATCGTCCAAAGATTATTAGTAGTAGTAGGTACCATCATTCAAATTAGTAACAGTGCCATTAGGTGACATTAAACCCATAATAGTTCTCCTTGTATGGATATTTCTCAGGTCCTTTGTGCAACAATATATCCTTCAAATGTGACTACAATGCCTCTTGCTTTCTTGTAAATAATAATTCCTTACTTGTATTGTCCTGCCAGCTTTCCTTACCAATCTGTACTCATACTTCTGCACCACCATAGGTCAAGGCTGTGTCATATTGCTCACAGGTCAAAACTCTTCAGATATCTAATGAATATTTTATATTGAGAAAAGAACTTTCCTCGCCTGTAGTTCACAGTAGTGTTTAAAAGTTAATGTATTGTTCACAGATGTGCTTGCATGTAAAATAAATGTTTTCTTAATCAAAACTCATGATTAACTTTTAATGCATTCATCTATCGCACCTATAGATGTTCGCATGCATCTGTGGAATACAGTATCTTTTAGAAAACAGTAGAATTTACATAATCTTCCACATGGAAACATATGTTGGAAGCACTGTGTGTAAAGTATCAAATCATAGCAATGGCCAGTGTTAGGTGATGAGGTTTATATCAACTCTAGTACAATTGTTATGCTGTAAGTCAAGGCAAATGATCATTGTTAATTGGTATTTCTATGGTAAGTTTAAGGCCAAGTGTCTCAGCCTGACATCTTTTGCTTATTACTTTATTGACGTTGTTATTGTGCTTCTGTGTTTGTGAGTGTGTGTTCAAGTGTGTGTGTGTGTATGTGTGTGTGTGTTGCTCACTTTGGTGGCCTGTGGAGTCACTGCTGCTGCTGCTGCTGCTGCTCAAAGGCACCAGTGTTGATACATCTTGTGAAATTCTTTACTTTCCATGATGCACCTTATTTATTGGGCATTATTTACCTGTATCTTGTTTGTATCTGTCCTGTTATTGATTTTATTGATGCACCTTCTCTTCTTTATTGAGCAGTTATTTACTTCTATCTTTGCTGCATCTGTCCTTGTATGCACTGCTTTCTGCACTGCATTGAATTGTATTTTTTTATGATTGTTTGTCTGCCTGCCTCACTAACTAATATCATACAGCTTTACTTGCACAAAGAGTTAAAATGTAAAGAGTCTTGAGTTAGCAGTAAACTAATATACATTGTTTTTCATCAAGTTTTCAAAAAGCTTTCTCTTTATCACATGTAGATATAAAACTAACTATCATTATCTGTTAACAAAAGTCAGTTAAGTGTCTATCAATGTTCTACCTAACATGCCTTTTTTTTTCTTCTTTTGTTTGCATAACATAAATAACAAAAAATATATAGCCAAGACAGTAAAGGAATCTCAATAGGTGTCAATCAGTGTCTTCCCAAGTCCCTGTTTTGCTTTTCATGTAATACAAAAGGATATTTCACCGCTGCCTCGCCCAGTAACACCTGATAACCCCCTCTCTAGGCTGTTCTACGCTGGTGCCATGGAGGGCCAGATGCCGGAGATCCTGACCATGATCCAGGTGAAGCGCATGACCCCCGCCCCGGCCGTACTCTTCATGTCCTTCCTCAGCCTTATTTACCTCGGCTCCAGCAACATCTCTGGCCTCATCTCCTACGTCGGGTTTGCCACCTGGGTAAGTCACACAGCGATGGGAGATACAGGGAAAGGAACAGAAGGAAATGGAAACTCGAGGATGGACTAAGAGCACTGTCATCTCTTGGGATAGTTTTAACTCACTAGCTACACTTTGGCATCATTTCCTAGCTTGTGTTTGTCACCTTGGTAAGTCACACAGCGATGGGAGACACAGGGAAAGGAACAGAATGAATAGAAACTCAGGGATGGACTAAGAGTAATGTCATCTCTTGGGATAGTTCTGACTCACTAGCTACACTCACTAGCTACACTTGGGCATCATTTCCTAGCCTGTGTTTGCCACCTGGGTAAGTCACGCAACGATGGGAGATACAGGGAAAGGAACTGAAAGAAATGGAAACTCAGGGATGGACTAAGAGTAATGTCATCTCTTGGGATAGTTCTAACTCACTAGCTACACTTGGGCATCATTTCCTATGTTGGGTTTGCCACCTGGAAAAGTTGCTCTGCAGGGAATAGATATACAGATGACTAGTGGAAGCAAAGGAGTAGAAAACATGATGGTAAAGTAGAAGTTGCACCTTGTCTCAGTGGTAGATCTAACTCACCAGGTAGACTTGGACCCCATCTCATGTGTAGATTTGCCACTTGAATAAGCTGCTCTTCACAAAGTAGGTTTTGGAGAATGAAATGAAAGAGAAGGAAATTCAGGAGAAAAGTAGGTCAGTCTCATCTTACTTATCAGCTCCAACTCACAAGTCAAACCTGGGCATTGTCGCTTCTGTCAGGGCTGCCAGATGGATGCCTTGCTCTTCAGGGGGTGGGAGACTCAGGGAAGAAATGGGAGAAGAGGAAACCCATTGGCAGAGTAGGAGTTGTGTCTCGTCTCTTGGGGAGTCTTCACCCACAAAGGAAAACGTAAACATTCCTAAATAATAAGAAAGACCCATGACTCTTCATATAAGGATAAATAAGTCCATTCATCTGCCTATAATTGGCTAGGGATGGAATGGATGTGTTGCAGAATATTCTTTAGCTCATTAGCACCACATGACCTTAGGTTGTAATGGGGCCGTGAGATATACCTACACTCAGTCACTTAATCTCTCTCATAGATATCCATTGGACTGGCTGTCCTGTGTGTGCCTTGGCTGCGCTGGAAGGCCCCTGAGCTGCCTCGCCCCATCAAGGTGAATCTTGTCTGGCCTGTCATCTACATCATCGCCACCATCTTCATCACCATCGTGCCCATGTATGCTGCTCCCATTGAAACAGGTACGGCACATATGAACTTATTGATGTTTCATAAAGGTTGCAATTTTTTTTTATTTGATTATCCTATTATCATTTAATATTATTAAAAAGTGTGTGATTTTTTATGCTACTTCAAGTATTGTATTTCTAGTGAGATGTTGACTTCCACTTTACCAAATCACTTGACTTTCACTTTACCAATTTGCCAAAATATATGTTTGTATATATTTTTAGCCATTGTATTCTGAATGTATTGCCAAGTTTCATTATAATGTGTTGCTATCATGTACATTGTCACCTGAGCTGCCTCACACACCACCTCCCTTCACCAGGCATTGGGGTGGGCATCATCTCCACTGGCATCCCCGTCTACCTGCTCTTCATCAAGCTCAGGAAACCCATGTGGATCCAGAATATCCTGAGTAAGTATCCTCAGCGTCACTTTGTGCTGCAGAGTGTAGCTTCTTGAAAATCTTGTTTCCTACTTCAAATCAGATTGAATTGCATTTCATTTTAGTTCTAGAATATCTTTATCAGTATTTCAAAATGAGAGCAAAGAACTGAAAATTCAAGAAGAATTCGACACAGTTCTTGCTTGAAAATCTTACTTTAAACAAAAAAATTCTCATAATCTTATTATGCATAAATATTAATATTTATGCATATGTTTATATTTATACTCATATTTATGCATGTTGATTTGTATTTTGAATTATTTCTCTTAAAAAATATCTTTATAATTTAGTTCAAGAAGCTCCACACATTGGTTTGTGTATGTGACGGTGTTCACAAGCATATCATGGCCTGTAAATTGATATCCTTTGACTTCCAAGTCTGTCTACCAGACCTGCCTGTGTTGAGGCGCTAACACTTGCTTGACCCCTTGTGCTGTGAGCCTGACTCTGCGTGTCCTCACAATGTTGGGAAATTTGTAAAGTTCCACTTGCTCATACATTTGTGGCCTCAGATTTAATACACTTATTAATTTAAACCCACATTAGTGTATCTTCAGTGGTTGTTTTAATACATCACTGATTGTTGCACTGGAATGGGAAGATACCAGTTTTATTTTCATGTACTGTATAACAAAATGCAATAACTGCTTATTGTTCATAACATTAAATTGTTCCACAGGTTGAGCAAATATAAATAATAAAGGGAAGCTTGATCATATAGCTTTCAGCTTTGGGAGTTTGGTAATATTTCCATAATGGATACAGATCTTGTGTGTAGCAAAGAACAGTTCTGCATAATTAGGTTCACCTCCCCCCATAACAACACCACCAAGCAGGCACATCTTTGCCCAGTAACAGAAGCACTTGGTTACTCTCAAACAAGGGCACCATCATTGGCAGAAGCCAGAATAGAGGATAAACTCCAAAGGAAGGTGGCACACAGAAAATTGATGACCTCCAGGAGAGTCAATGTTTATCAGACGTGTGCCATCATGTACTTGACCTTCTTCCCTCCAGTATGACCATGAAATTAAAAATTCATGTCATTAATCAGAAAACTATCAATATTTACTTCCTTTATTCATCAAAAACTTTTTGAATATTTCCATTTGATCATTTATTATTACTTATAAAACCATTATACATACATACATACATTCACACATATACATACAAACATACATTCACACATATACATACATACATACATTCACACATACATACATACATACATACATACATACATACATACATATGTTATTATATATTGAAATATATTTTTATTCAGTAAAAGTCCATTAATTATAATTCCTATCGTCCAAATATTCTAAGAGTGAATTCCAGAAGGCAGGATGGTGACTTGGGCCGCCATTCACTAGCTAAAAGAATCTGCCATTTCAAACATGTGGGTCGGATGCTGTTTAGATTAATGGACTTTTATTATACCTCCAAAATTCTTCTATACTTTACCATTATAAAAACACAACCAGAGGAAGATGTGGTAGTAGTACATATCTTAGGTGCATTAAGTACAAAGGCATCCACCCAGTTGATGTTGTACAGTAGCAGTTTGATTTTCCTGGGATGCTGACTACTGTATGGCTTCTTATTATTTTCTCATTTCTTCTTTCAACCTGTCAGAGGTGATTACTCAAGTATTACAGAAAACGATGGTGGTGGTGCCTGCAGAAAGGAAAAGTTATTGAGATGTTGTATAAGTGGGAGTGACATGTAGGTAGCAGTGATAGTTACAGCCAACTGCTTCTGATATTTGCATGAATCTGCACCTAAATTTGCTACATGTTTATTGATCTTGTTGGAATTATTATCTTATTCTCTCATTTTTGCAACTTTTATTTGTATATCCAGTTCAGGCCTCTCAGTTTCATTTTTGCCTCCTTACTTTGCTACCACTGGAACTACACCTTTCAGTACTGCTGGGATCTGGTTTCTTGCTAAAAGACTGATTTATTTGAATCAATGTAAAATTAAATTTTGAAATTGAGTATATATATATATATATATATATATATATATATATATATATATATATATATATATATATATATATATATATATATATATATATATATATATATATATATATATATATATATATATATATATATATATGCGCACACATACATATACAGTTTTTCTCTTTATAAATGGGCATAATTTGCTTTATAAATACTTTAAATCCATTTTGCATGCATAAGTTTTGGAGTCTTATTATTAAGTATTTGACATTTTGTGTCTAATGCTGCGTACCATTGCTCCTAACTGTCACGGTACTCCCTTATTGTCCTGTGTGGATCTATAATTTTGTTTTTATGTAATTATGTAAAGCAGTGTGATGTGTCCTCTGCTTGCCTTACTGTGAGCAGTTTGCTTGCTTGTGGCATTGTGACAATCATGTGTTTGCCTGTCTTCCTCAGCCAACATGACAACAAAACTCCAGAAGACAATGATGGTTGTTCGTCCACAGAAGTCATAGGTATAATGAATCTCTCACCTCATAATGGTTGCACCCTTTTGTTAAGCCATATTCAGATTTTGTTTATTGGTTTTGTTTTCACAGCACCTCACCTTATTATATGATTTACTTTAAGCTACTCTTAAATGTCATGAATGTTTCATGAAGATTTAGTATCGTTAAAAATTCATCACATAAAACGAATATAAATTCCTTGATTTGCACTAAAAATTAAATTGTTTATGTGAAGATAATAATGATGCAAGTAAAAAAGCCAAGGTTCTGTGACTAATTTCTCTGAACTCCTCTTCAGGCAAGAACAACATATTCCTTCAGAAGGTCATGATGGTGTGCCAACCCGAGAAGGCTGCCAAACTGTAAGCTGGACAGCCGCCACAGGGAAGACAACAATCAAGTGTAGATCACCTAAACTGTTGAAACCCTCAACAGGAAGAGACAGAAAGGCAGGATAGTTACATGTGTGCTACAAATATGCCAAATGTGTAAAAATTAAACTAAGAAATCCAGTCTATTCCAAACATTGGCACTCTTAAGAAATATGAGATATGATGAGAACAGTAATGCTTGTGTAAAATCATTTACTTTAGGAATTTAGTTGTGGTTCTTCTATCCTGACTGCAATGCTTCATTGAGCCCAGGTGGTAGTGCCTATCATGATAGCCTACCGTGAGGAGTGCCTACTCTCACTAATGGCTACTCTTGGTCAAAGCTGGTTGAAGCTTATCATATGGAGTCAGTATTTCCATGTTCCTGAATTGAGAATATTCAGACTGGCTTATATATGACAAAAGCTTTGAAGCAGCTGGTAGGATGAAGATGGAACTTGTCGTAAATCATCAGTTTTCTGTCGGCTGTCAGCGTGATGGTCTGGCCGCCCCACGAGGGGCCCATCGTTGGCAGGTTTAGGTTCTCTGTGACTCAGGCTGGAGTGTCTAGGGAAAGCAAGTTATTAAGTTCTCTATTGTAAAAATTGCATAAAATTATTGTTTATGACAGTGCTGATAAACAAAGACAGGTTTTGTTGAGTATGGAACTGTTTTAGATAAATTGTAGGTTTACTGTGATATTTGCTCTTTTGTGTGCACTTGTCTGGAGGGCAGCCGTGTTAAGGGTTTGTAAGCATTTAGGACGTCTATTTATATATTTAAATTTACTAGCTGAATATATATATATATATATATATATATATATATATATATATATATATATATATATATATATATATATATATATATATATATATATATATATATGTAAATGCTTTTAAAGCTGACAATGGAAATGAATTCTGCAGGGGAGTTCATCAGTACAGCTCATGCTACTTCTACTTAGACAACAGTTTTGGCAGGCTGAGAAGAGCTTGTGTCATCACAGTAATATGCATACTGTACAGCATTTAATTTTATGAAATTTGTTTACTGTATCTCCATTTACAACCTGTTTAGAGTTTATGTTATAGTGGTTCATTGGTCCTAAATATAAGTTTGTATTTGTTCAGTATGTTTACAATGCATTTAGCTCACAGAGAACTTCAAGCATATAGATCTGAAACGGTCAAGTGTCATGAATGAATAACATTATGAACATTTACGTGCACTGGAAAAGTAGGATACTTTATGCCTTCACCAGTGGGAAGTTATCACTAGAGAAATATTTGTATTATAATGCCAGTTTGTTATTCAAAATAATGGATTATTTTTATATATTCATAGTAGATGAAAGGTGAAAAGCTCCAAAAAAATGAACTAATACTTGAATGAAACATTGCAAGGTATCAATCATACGAAGCAATCATTGCAGATTGTTGTTGACTTTCTTTTGTATTTTCAAGATGAAATTTTACCTTGCAGTATCCATAGTATATGAATGAATAAAACAAAAATCTTGAAATAAAGTAAAAAATCCCAACAGATGTATCATCAAAGTAACAATAATGGTGATCTTACTTTTCAATCACTGAAACTCAACAAATGTGGAGCCAAGACTCAGCACATCTCTACCTGGAGTGAGCTCCATGATAATCATTGTGTGGCAGCGGGATCATGCACAGCAACACCTTCAGCATTCAGGACCCTCAGGCATCATCCATTGTTACATTGCTAAGAGTGCGTAGTACCTATTGATTTTATTTATTTTTATATGTTTCGACTCACACATTCATGGCAGATCGGCAGACAGAGGACGGGTCCTGAATCTTGATAGGTGTTGTTTGACTGTTTATACATAGTTGGGACCATTGTTTAGACAGAAGCACATTGGGCCTGAGTGAATGCATATTTCAGTTTTTTGGTATGTATGAAAATTCTTAAAGTGAATAGACAGTTCAATAGAAATTGTTGTTGTTCTTTTCCAGTTCATGCATAGAATGTGTTATCCAGTTTTTATGCACCAGTCCAATCATTGCACACATCAGGAAAACATTACTACTGTGGAAGAGTGAGGTATGAACATGAACTATTGCAAAATTAAAACTGATGAATGTTCATTATTTTGGCATTTCTTCATTTCTATATAAGGGCATGGGTAGCATACTTACCTATCATTCCTTAACAATATAAAGGCATGGGACCCCACCATTCTACCTCAGCTCATTTTTCTTGAGTAAGTAGGATTTCTTGTTCCTGATATGAGCAGCAATTGGAATGACGCTCAAGAACTGACAACCACACTCTACAGGTGCAGCGGCTCCACCCCAGTGTTGTGGTGACGGAACATGAGGAGCATAACCTTATAGTGTGCTGTAGAGTGTGATCAGTGTTCATCTTTGTCATAGTTATTGTGACTCACTGTTGTGCCATGTAACTAAAGCAAAAAGAAATGGAAGAGTCCTAACAGTTCTTGGTGAGCAATGACAAACACTGTGTCGGTATTGATGTGATTGTCACCTTCATCTTGTCTCCACATTATATTGGCCTTGACAGACTTCCTAACAGTAAAAATTAATTCAGTATTCTTTAAATTATAGTTGTATAAAAAATAAATCTTAATGAAATGGTCTACATCACAATAGTAGATTGCTTAAATATGAAAATGAAACATATACAGTACCCAGTAATGGAGCATGAACAAACAAAATAATAAGAATAACAAAAATAAGTAATAGCAATAGCAAATATCCACAGTATCCCGTCTTAAATAGCTTGAGATCACTCCTCCATATTAAAATACCATAGTGATTATATTCATGAGAAGCCTCTGACATGGTGAGCCTAAGACACGGGAGAGAGTCAAGAAGCAGAGCTGTCTCCTGAAAAGCTTGAAGAGAGGTGAGCTGTGGTATTGAAATTATGTTGCAGATTCCTAAAGAGCTAAAACTGTAAAGAGAAAAGGTAAGTCAGAATACAACATTTTATACTGAATATTCTCATTCAGCTCACTGAAAAAAATATGCAGTGTTTTCTCAGATATACAGGAAAGTGGTCAAGTGCAATTAAGTAATTTTCTCTCTCTCTCTCTCTCTCTCTCTCTCTCTCTCTCTCTCTCTCTCTCTCTCTCTCTCTCTCTCTCTCTCTCTCTCTCTCTCTCTCTCTCTCTCTCTCTCTCTCTCTCTCTCTCTCTCTCTCTCTCTCTCTCTCTCTCTTTTGCAGGATTTACTATCAATTTAGGTAATTTTCAGAAAACATTCATCTACTATCTATTTTCATAAGCCGAGCAAACAGAGACAAGTCGATTCTCCTATATTTTGAATCATGTTGTATAATTCTACTTAGCATTTGTCCAGCGGGTGTGCCTTTGAAACTGTGCAGCACGATGTTGTTAAATCAGCACATATATTGATTTATTTTGGTAATGGGTGTGAATTCCTTAAAATGTAGTCTAAAATGAGGTCAATGTAGATCCAAGAGGAAGGTGCCAACGGACAAAATGTCAAGATTTTTTTTTCACCGATAACGTTTGTGTATTGAGCAATTTATCATCTCAGTGTACAGTAGAATGGTAGAGTGCTTGTGAGGAGATAGAGAATTGTTGATCTTGTTGATGTAAAACTTATTACTGTGTGTGTCCTTCCCCCAGAAATGCTTTGTCTTATGGATAGGAAAATAGTTGTTAAAAATTGAGAAAATAACACTATAGAAAAAATAATTGATCAGGCTGAAGTTTTGTGCTCAGGGAAAGCATTCACTCAGGCAACTGGACTTAGTTATGGCAAAACATCCCTATTGTTTCAGCAAGCTGTCTCTCGTATGCATCCACTATTTCTGCCTTTCTGGTATAAAGAAGGACTGACCTCAGAGAGTATTACCATAAATATATCCATGAGCCCAATCCATAGATTAAATGTGTGCTTCCATGATTAGCCATTACATTCATTTCCATTGATAAACCTCAAATTCTAATATGCATTCAAGTCTTCCAAAAGTGTTTACAACTGGAACACCCATCAGTCAGTGGTTTTCAAGCATTAACACACATCTTCCATATTATTGCCTTTGATACATGCTGCTTCTTTATGAATCACATGCAACACAGTGACGGAAGAGTTCTTGGTGACCAGAAAAAAATGGATTCATATCCTTTGAAACGGGTATGAAGTTAATGAAGAATTTTTAATGTTTTTGACAGTAATCTCTGTCAATGTGAAGAATAGACTAATTAAGGGCAATATGTTGAATATGCATCACAAGATGGAGGAAAATAACTCAAACCTAAGAGTTTTATGAAACAAAGTAACATGTGTATAGATGATATAAATCAGAACATGATACATTCAGTCATTAAGCATGAAATATGTGTTGTACCAGTGTTCCATGTCTGTCTGTAGCTATATACATATGCAACTTACATCAAACATTGCAATGAACAGATCAACACAACTGTTCTCTCTACCCTCTGAAGTGACATTTGCCCGAAACTTTGCTGTGACACATTGCATCACAGGGCAAATTGTACCCATGAGTGGAAGGGTTTGTTAGTGAGGCAGTGACTGTCAGATGCCCACAATCTTGTTGTACTGATAAGATATTCATTACAAGTATTGATGAGAGATATTATACAAGTTGTGTAGGTATTCTGTCTTGTTTCATGTCTTAGTTGACTCTCAAACAGTTGCAGACTATAGAGTGTGTACAAAGCTCCAACATGGTATTCAGATTGATCACTCAAACTCCTTCCTGTCATTGTAATTCTGTAAATTCCAACAATGTAATTTGAAATATGCACAAAAGATATTCCATTACATTCACAAATGTACTTTCAGCTCACACTCATGAGCTATTATAAAGATCTTTGCAGCCTAATTCCTGCCTTGAAATTACATTGAAGTCAGTATATCTTGCCTACTGGATAACTGCAGTGTAGTATATGCATAATGTATATGATTATAGTTAAATATAGCATTTATTTTTCATTTAGGTATTATACATTTCAGATTCATAAAAAAAGTTGACTCAGATATATATTTTGTTAAACTAATTGTATATAAATGTATATTCCAATCATATAAATACTAGTTTATGGGTAAGCTTATCAATCAAAAGATAGCTTATAGTAAATATAATTTTGATGAAATCTCAAGATTCAAGAATTATATATCTTTACAAGGTAGGTAGATGACTTAATGAGTAAATCAGGTAACCTTCACGTAATGCCGACATCCAGCAGTAAACTTTAATGACGAAAAGGAAAGCCAAAGGAAGCACTTAACGACAGGATATATTTAATAGGCACAGTACGGCATAAAGAAAATGTAGGTAGCTACTCAAGTTTTGTCTGTCACATTTTGAACCTAATCATGAATAATCATAGTAATCATGTAGGCTTGTCATCATTTCTTCCTACCATGAAACACCCAGGAGAAGAAAAACAGTTTTGCGAAGCCGCCCATGGCAACTTAATAACCTTAATTCGCTAAAATCTGATGCCACACTATTCCATGGGTTGCATTTCAGAATCCTACACCTCTAATCTTTGTTGTTACTTAAGAATGTTGCTTGATGGCGTATACTTATGTCACGCCTTTACTGTGGGGTTTCCAAGTCTGAATTCGGTAATTACGTAGAACCAATGATACGGTGTCTGATCACCCCCCTCATTATATAGAAAAGATTCCATAGTACGCCTTTTGAGAGCTGGCGCACGTCATCACTAGGGCAGCTTTGGTTGGAAATAGTCTTTTTATTTATTTAGTTTATTTTTAGCCCTCCCTGGTTCCCCTAATTATGTAAAACCAGTAATACGGTGACTAATCATCCCCCTCATTATATATAAAAGATTCCATAGTACGCCTTTTGAGAGCTGGTGCGCCTCATCACTAGGGCAGCATTGGTTGGAGTCTTTTTTTTATTTATTTAGTTTATTCTTAGCTCTCCCTGGTTCCCTTAATTAATCAAACTTGCCTAGCTAAGGTGAACTAAGTACCCACACCCAAAGTTTCTTGAGAGCTGGCGCGCGTCATCACTAGGGCAACTTTGGTTGGAAATAGTCTTTTTATTTATTTATTTTATTCTTAGCTCTCCCTGGCTCCCCTACTTAATCAAACTGGCCTGCCTAAGGTGAACTAAGCTACCCACACCTAAAGCCATAGACAACATCCACCCCAATGGTCCACCCCAGGTCTATAAGTAAAACGACGTAGAGAAGTTACTATACAAATGCCCACTGCTATAGACCATGTGGCATTATAAAGACCTAGTCATGACCCTTGGAGGAAGTAGGGTAACTAGACTTCTAAGAGGAATGCGATTTAGGTACAAGTTGTTTGCCGGAGTGGCCGTACCGATAAACATCTATACACACCCTTGTTGAACGGTCTTGTCGTTGATTAATTGCCACTACGGTGATTGTTCGAGCCCCATGTTATAGTCCAGTTAATTATTGGCTGTGTCTTTGTTGTAATATGAGTATTCGGTGTCCCTGTGAATGTTACACTGTGAAGAAGTGTCCTTGTAATGGTGGCGTGTTGCGTTTAGGAAGTCACGTGTGTGTTAATTGGTAGTGTATTTGACCGTATGTTGAAGAGTTTCCCTTGATTAAAAACCTTCCTAGTGACGAGATATTAGGCGAGTTCGACAGTCCGACACAGGGTCATTGTAAGTCCCTCAAACCAAACTATATATTCTCCACGATTACCCGTCATTTCTACTCAACACCAGAGACTAATCACATTATGTCCTGCTTGGGAGTTGGGGTGGCATGTTCCTCCCTTCTCCTTTGTTGTATACCTGAAACAATAAACTATCAATCAATCAAATCAATCCAGAGACTAATATAAAGAGATTTCCCGTGTAGGTTCCTAAAATTTCCACCTCCTATTTCTTATATCAACGCCAAATTAACACGAGAGCTGCAAGGAATTTTCGTGGTATTTTCTGTTTGGTTGGGGAGCTTACAAACTTAATTGGACTGTAAAACTGGCCCCGTATGTTGAAGAGTTGTCCTAAAAATCCTTCCTAGTGAGGTATTGTATGTACCATGCATCGACAATATATTAAGTATGTTGTCTTGCCTGTTTTTCTTACCACGAATTTCGTTTTTTTTTTCCTTTGAACGAGATAATGAACCTTTTAATAGGCTATAGTTTCAATAAAAAGCTTCTCTTCAATTATAAAACAGCAAAAATGAGAATAATTAGCTATTTGTATTAGACGAAAGATTCAACCTTAATAGGAACTTTGAGATATAAAGATATGGTGATTACATGGAATGAAAATGTGTTCGAAGCTTTGACTCCGCAACAACGGGTTCATTTCACCTCCTCGAACCTCTGCAGCCATTTCCATTACCAGCTCTTCCCCAGACAGCACAGAGGAGAGACGTGCACGGAGCAGAGGGTGTCCTATACTTTTCTCCAGGTCACTTCACTCAGGTTAGTAATAATATAACGATTAAAAAGACTGATTTCGTTAGCACGTACTCATCAGAAGACAGTGTGTTTAACATCTCGCAGTACCTTGGTTGAGTGGGCATGTAGTGACCCTCCTGATGCAGAAAGACCCTAAAAACCCACTTGATTATTATCCATGTGTGGGGGGGGGGGGCTTTGGGAGGGGGGCAGTGATGGTGGGGCAGGGCGTTGGGAGGAGGGGGGGCCGTGTTGGAGGTGCAGGGCGTGGTGGTAGGGGTAGTCCTGGTGGTGGTGGTTGGGGTGGGTCTGTGTGCGTTGGGGGGGCGTGTGTGTGTGTGTGTGTGTGTGTGTGTGTGTGTGTGTGTTGGGGGGGGGGGGGTGCTGGCCGTCTTCAGGTCCGTAATTTTGGCAGACTTTTGTGGGGCTAGACGCCGCTAGAGCCTAGAGGGCATCATAGGTTCATGAGTTGAAGGGCGCGGAGTAAATTTTTTTTAAAAACATTAACTTTTAGGGGTATTTGTTGGCTGATATAGAAAACATTGGGGGGGGGGGGGATGTCACCCTAGCCCAGTGTCTCGGAGTAATGGTTTTTTACCCACCACACGACCTTACAAACACGCGCATCGAGGGCAATTTTCGATGCTAACACCATTATTGACAGACCGACTTGGCGATCGATAGAGTCGGTCTGTCGGCTCCCTGCTACGGGTCGCCTTTGGTAATGGCCCGTGCTCCCTCGTGCAAGAGGGAGCAATCTTCCCTCCCCCCCCCCGATTGAGCTACGGTGTGTGTGTGTGTGTGTGTGTGTGAATTTTTTTTTAAAGAGTTGGCTATAATATATAGCTGGTGTATAAAGCGAGGTAGCCTGTTATACTTATTCATTGCTATTTTTATATTGTACATCACTGACCATTTTAACATCCGATGTTGTACGATAAAAAAAACACTAAATAAATATAGCAGCAGGCCATCTCACCCAGGCTAGGTGCTTGCCCATCTACTGCTCATGAGGATTTGCAGCCACCTGCTGAAGCTGCAGTTACACGGGACGATACTGACTTCAGAGTATCCGTCCCTCAGCATTCTGCCAATATGCCAACACCGTGCATTCCATGGTCTTCTGGCATCCAGCCAGGTGTCTAATTATCAAGTGTTTGAAAGTTCCTTAAACTTAACTATTGGAAATGCAGTTTTTGATGCTTAAATTTTTTTAATTAATAATTATTTTATTCAAAATTGGTTTGTTTATTAATACAAATACATGTGTGAAAAATCTGAAAATTCCCCAAATTCCAGGGGTCTGAAAATTCCTGGAAACTTTACAAAGTTTCTATTTTCTGGAAATTTTCCCACCCTTTAAAACCCAAGCAACACCTCATATGTAAATAGGTTTCAGCAATAGCTTTGATTAGCAATGCTGATTGTCTCACAGTTGAACTAAAAATGAGTCTACTACGGTCATTCCACACTGCGGAAACCCAGGTGCACTGTGACCTGACGAGCCTGACATTTGACATGTATCTGCCATCCTGACAGCGAGAGAATGAGTTAATGAGAATTTGGCAGTTTCACAGGTCATGTACTTATGTCAACTCCACCCATTCTAGCCTACCTCCATGGTCATGGGTCTCTGGAGCTGAACTCTTTGCTTGAACTTTCTCTAAAAATTCCACTTTGGACAATTCTGGGCATATACCTCCTACTCAATCCCTCTCTGACTCCACTATGGCTGTCATTAAAATTCATAAGTGATTGTTTCTATGCCCTTTCTGGTCTCAATTCTCAGAAGGCTTATTGATCTGATGGAGTGCCTCCTATTGTCCTTAAAACTGTGCTTCTGTGCTGATGCCCTGCCTAGTCAAATTTTCGTCTTTATCTTCAGCTTCTACCTTTCTTCTGCTGGAAGGTCACCTACATACAGCCTATGCCTAAGAAGGATGACCACTCTAATATCTCAGACTGCCAACTTACAGTATAGTCTTTCGAACGTTTTCAACCAATCCTTAACAAGAAAGTTCTTAAGTCTTTTTTTCTTTTTATTGCTCAGTGTTTTCTTTACTGTTAAAAAAAAAATTATTGTCAGGTAACATGTAGTAAGATGAACATCAGGTTGACTTTTCCTGCAGCTTCCCATCTGAGGCAGTAAAGTGTAGAGGTTTTTGCCTTTCAACATATTTTCAAAGGGGGAAATAATTATTTACTGACGTAACCGTTCATACATGTTACAAATACAATACTTCACTGCATTCGTCTGCAGAAAACTTCATGTTCCAGTGCACCTTGGGAAAAAAAAGACCAGGGAGATTTTCACATTATGTATTATGTACAATAAAATAACAAAATATCTCTGTACAGACATCCTCCCTACAGAATGGAATTTAATGAACTGCCCAGTAATTGACTGACTGATTGATTGATCGAGGCAATAATCAATCCACATCCTTGACATCAGTGCTTGAGACTATTATAATTAAATGCAGTATTGTTTGAGGTCTTATTGATGAGTGAAGCCTGCGACATCAGCACTACAGTCTCGAGGAGTACAGAGGAAAGCTGAGGGAGTTTCCCTTTAGATTTTACATACATTACTGAATGAAAGGAAATGTTTTGAGAAACTGTTCCCCATTTTCTAATTACTTCCCATCAGTGTTGTTCCTTAAAACATTATCATAAATTACTGAATAAAGATTTCAAATTAAAATTTACTTTAGAGTATCTGCACAATGAGGCTAAATGATTTTTATATTTTTTTTCAGAGCTGGGAGAATGTCCAACAAATGCAGGCGTCTCAAGTGAACACCACCAATGAGGGGCAAGACCAAGACCGAGAGTAACCTGAGGAGTCACAGGTAAGAGTTTGAGATACTCATTGTGCAGCAAGGCTTACATAAGTCTACCACTGCCTCAGTCCTTTAGGGACCTCCAGGGACTGCACACTGAATGGAGAACCTCACTCAAGATTTACAAATTTATCAGTTGATGTGAGGAACTTGCAGAAAAACAAAAACTATTGAAAACCAATATTACAGATTACAACTGAATTTGATACATACATAAAGCTAATGTATACAATTGTTATGAAATAGAATTTGTGACAGGCTTACAAGGTACCTTGGCTTGCTGGCAGTTATATTACAAATAACAAAACTATAATATCTCTTGTGCTTACTTAAGTTTTATGGAAATGAGATGGGTTTATTAGAGTGCATTCTGAACTGTGACTACCAACTCAGTGTCTGAGAAATTATGGGAAAACATGCAAACACACACAATATGCATGGACCCAATAACTTAGTACGGTACATTGAACACTTCCTAGCCAGATATACACAACTCTTCCTGTAGGAGGTTTGAATTAAGACAAAAAAATACATAACACCTGCAAGCACTCCTCTGTATATCCTGACTGACCAGACCAAGAAACCACCTATGTGTGAGGGGAGGTAGAGAATAACTAAGCTCTTGAGATCACTGTCCGTGTATGTGCACAAGTGATACATAACTAAAACACTGAATGAGACCTACATCACATCTACTGGTATGTAATTCTTTCATTTGGAGCCACTGTTGGGTATAATCTTTTTGGATGTGTGGTGGTTCTGAAGTCTTTCTCAAATCATCTTATAATATTGTACACACTTATTGCTTTCCATTCAAGATTGACATGATTGTTTGGGTTGCACCGAAGGGGAGAGTCAAGACCCAACTTGAACCCCTAACTGCTACCAGACATAGCAGGGCATGAGTAACAGCACTGCATCCAGGCATTAAATACAGAGCGTTCCGGCATCCTCCCGTGGGATTATGAAGTAGATTCTGGGCCGCTGTACTAACTAAGAACACCACCCGCAGTGAATGTCAACAGTAATAATTCATTAAGTCCTCACATCTTGACTACCTGTTATATTACATCTAGGGTGAGAGGTCCTCTTGTTGGTCTATATTATGCTCTTAGAAGATATCTATATGCAAGTATGATGATTATCACACAACAGACAAATCATTTTCTCACAATGATGATGAAAAAAGACACGCTTACAATGAGACTCCTAAATCTCTGTAATGTAATGATCTGATGATTCTAACAGTACTTTCATCACTCTAGACAAAAGTAAGAGTATGCTGAAAACTAATCACATTATACATACACATTCATACATAGTGGACTACATATTCAGAATAGGTCACATAAATAAGAAATAAAAGAAAGAAAATGTAGTATTGTTAATTTCTTGCCTGGACGGCCGAGTTTTGATTCAAGACCAGATAAATGTTTTGATATACTTAGCTATCACAGCAACAGAAGGGGACTGCATGCATGGGATTCAGTGTTAGGTTGTTTGAACATCTATCTTAAGACTGATATCATAGCTTGGCCTTGGAAAGAAAGAAATTAAGATACACATCAGCATTGGCCATTGAAAGAGTTTGCAATAAAACAGCAAGTCATTTACTGTCGGGTTGAACCATTAGTAAAGCAAAATAAACACAGTAATTAAATACAGCTGTCAAGCTTCAGTACAACTATTGGACATTAATAAATCAACTTGATTGTGTAACTTGTTACAAGGTTATACTCTTGGCATACAAGTTCCATTACATTAGTTTCAAAGCTTTATAATCCTGATTCCCTGTAACAGGGCTTCTGCAGAGTTGACAGTTTCTCGGACTGTGAGAGACATTCATGATATTTCCTTCATGTAATGTTTAAATAGAAATTACAGAGGAGAGAGATCTCCAAACACCAGACTCGAAGAACCACAGTCACATTTCTCGGCAACAATCAACAGCAGAGTTCAGTGGCAGCCTCCACGGGGCCGCCTCAGGCCAGCACAACACGGGTGTCTCTTCTTGTTCTGTTCTGCTAACGTGGCCAACACTTTCAAAGAACACTTCCAGCACCATTTCCTTCATCATACGGCTTCTGACGTAATTAATGCACATTTGAAAACAGTTCACAATACTAAGCCATTTTAAACAACACAACACACTAACTGGTAGTCTGTTTCATAAATATTTGCTTTTGATATTTAAAACCATTATTCTGGTTTGTTGCAATAAAGCACTATCATATTTTTGTCAAAGGTGAATAGTAGTTTCAATGTGAAAAACTAAATGTTAAAAATAAATATTTTTTACACTTAGTCAATTATCTCAAAATTTTGTCATCTACCGGTAAACTGTTTCTTATTGTTTAAATGACCTCATCAACGGGTGACACATTCAAGTCACCTTTCACCTCTCATACACTCGGAAAACTGTTTTTATTCACTTTCTTCATCCTATGGCTCTTGCTTTGTTGCCTGTGTAGATAATGGGGTGCCTTAGGCTAAAGAGCCCAGGAACATGATGATGGCTGGGAGCATGTAGATGGTGATGGCACGTTTGAGGGACATGGACTCCTTGGAGGCTGCCGAGGGGGGCTGCTCCGCCTCGCTCTTGGGAGTGTTGTGGCTGGGGGTTTCTTGGGGTTTCCGTGGAGGCTTGCTTTCATACACTGGCCTGTGAGCCTTGGGCACATAGCCTCCTGAGCCTTCATAATCATCCCTGTCCCCTTCCCAGCCTGCCCCTGAGCCTTCGTGAGCATGGTTGTTGTGGTTCTCTTTGCCTCTGTTGTTGTTGTAAACGTAGATGTCCTCGTCGTCATAGTTATCGCCAGTATACCCGTCATCTCCCTTTCCAGACGTGTAGGCATCCTCGTCGTCAGGGGGATAGTGGCCTGAGGAGGCTGGGGGACCATCACCACTGCCGCTGCCACTGCCCTCATATGTCACTGTTGCATCGTCACCCACAGTCCCTTCCCCCTCCTTGTTGCCGGACCTCAGCCAAGTATCTGGAAGGTTTAAGGTATGGTAGCGTGTCTCTTTATAGAATATAGTTGAAGTGAGAATACAGGACTTAACATATGATGAGAGTAGAGCTATGAAGGGTGGTATGCAACAAGGAGCATTTTACATGAGCAAATATTATTGAGATTAACAACACGTCAGTAAAAACTGTAAAATGCAATCACAGGTCACTTGTTCCATGCCACAATAGTTATACAAGTTGAGTTGCCTGCTAGAGTCTCATGACAACATATGCTCAACTTAGTTTGTACTGTTGGGCGTGCGTAAGTCAGTCTTCACACGTTGAGTGAATGCAAACTCGTAATGTTAACTGTGTGCAAGTTCTAAATCTCTCATGCCATCACACTTTACTTATTATCAACATTGGGGTGAGGCCGAGTAACAAGCAGCCCGGCAATCAAATTGATGTCTTGCAGTCACTCACTGGGTAGCTCAGAAAATTTGGTAAAAATTTTAACCTATTGCTCCTTACTTATTTGAGAACCATTTATAGCAGAACACCACCTTAACCTAAAGGATGACAACATTGCCATCAAAGAGGGACATCCTTGTGAGCATTCAGAGGATCCTCTAAGGCTGCAGGTGTTTCAGAGTGCTTAGTTATTTGCGGATGATCACTGCTTTTTGTTGCTTCACGTCTGATCGAGAAGAATCAAGATATAATCATACTATGTTCCGTCTTGAGGGATTGAAAAGACCTGGCATGTGCTCATGAGTATGTAATTTTGATTACTTCAATGTGCTCAGCAACCTTGAAAACTCTGAACACCTTCAAACACAAGACTGAATAGTAGGACATTGGAGAGCACTCAAGATTTAGTAGTTTTGCCCCGGGAAGACCTGGATAATATCGTGTTGTCAGACTTAGTGATAATCGGGGCCGAAAGAGGGCCTGTCACATGGGGCTAGAGCTCTGCTGAGAAGAGACAATGGTGGGTCTAATCAAGTAGTCATACAATGATTAGGCTTCTTAAGGTGTCATGGACTCTCCCAGCATGAGCGTATGGCCTTATTGTTGTTGATACCTGATATTTGTATGAAGAATAAGGTGAATAGAGTAAATAAGATTATTCATAACACATGGTTGACATGACTTCCATTTTGTGTTTACAGTTAAGCTGACAAGTGATGAGAACTACCGCTGTGGAGCGTGGTTCTGTTGTGAAGAACGAGGGACAGTGTGAGCAGGCCTGTACCAGATATTGTTACGTTTAATAATACTACCAGATATTATAAAAGAATGTAATACCATTTACTGTTCAAGTGTCTGGAATGTTGTTCAATAAATATCCTGCTGGGGACACTCTTCTAGTTTGATTTAACAAAAATGCCTCCAGTTTTTATCCGGAGCCTCTTTTAGGTATTCTCGACTTAATACGGTTTTTTAAATAGTTTTTTAGGCCTATTCTTCCACTTTTCTCGCATTTCTTGTGCCTATTCTGTAAGTTTTCTACCAATCCTGACCATTTTATATCAAATATTTCATTCTCAACTAAAACAGAAAACTGTTTCTTAGTAGTGATATACTATGATAAAGTAATGTATAGACTATAGTCTCAAACGAAAATCATTACTAACATTCCTACAAAGATCCAGAATAAAAAGAAAAAGTAAGTCCTGACACTGCTATCCAGCTGTGATACTTGCAGCCACACACTACAAAATCCGTTACAGACAAGCTGCAAGTCAAATAGTAGTCTTAGGAGAGGCATGACCTGTTTTTTTTATCTGGATATGCTGCACAACAGTCGACATGAGCAGAGGCAAGAACATGCATGTTAAGAATGGTTTTACTGAAGGACTCCATCTTGTTGCATGAAATAATGAGTGATATTAGCTGGACATTTACAGGCATATCATTTACCTTCATCTATCCAAGACACGTCTCTCCCCTTGTAGGCATCCTGCAGCTTGTTGGTGATCACCTTGAGGCGCATGATCTGCTCATCCATCTCCGAGCTGTGGTGTGGCTCAGTGGCATTCAGCGCAGAGCTTCCTTCATACCTGCAAGAAGAGAAATCCTTAGGTTTCATGGCACCGAGATGTTGTGTGGATGTTGGGAAAGTAGAATATAGGTATTACACCATAATGTACTGTATCTAACCCATGCTCTGGCTGCTGCCACTCAGAGAGAAGCTGTGTTGGAGTACAGAATATATTATGCTAACCCCAACATTTTCTGGAGTTGGAAAATATTCTAGCATGGCCATGCCACATGCATTAACCTTACTAAGAAAGAAAAACATATTTGTGCACCCTGTCCTGTGACATAAATTTAACCAATTAATGTTTCTTCACCCAAAATGTCTTTATTAGTCAGTACATTATTGCAATAAAATTTTCAAAGTGGAGTTTCTGATTACGTTTCTCAACCTCCAACATACCTATACTCAGTGACCTTAAATTGGCACACACACTTACTTGCCCAGCTTGGTGCCAGTCCAGCAGTTAGTGGCTCCTTCCCTGGCGGCGCTGCTGCACATCTTGGTGGGCAGCTCACTCCAGAAGTCACGAGAATTCCTTATCTGAAGGAGGAAATTTATATGTGAGCACTACTGATATTTTATGTAGTGCTTCATCACTATTACACAATGCTATGCCAACTCACAAAAATAAAAACTTTGAACATCTACACTCACTTCATATTCTTGCAATTCTACAAAGCATGCCTAGTCTCCATTACTCTGATACTAGTCCTTCTCCCCACTCATTCACAGTGCAGCAGGGAATCACTACGCCTCGTTCCTTACCTTCGTCTTAATTTCATGGATGTGCCTGCTGACGGACACAGTGTCGGTCTCCCTCTCCCGCTTCTTGTCCTGTCGGTTGTTGTTGCTGAAGTCCAAAAACTCTTGATTCAGCTCACCTCGCACAGCCTCCCTCTTCCTGCGTCCCAGCTGAGGTGGGCCACATCCTTTGAACACCTGGAAAGAACAGCATTTGAAATGACTAATTCCCTTTCAGTGGCACCTGCATTTTATTCTGTTCATACAAGGTAGAGTTTGGGATCATCTGTTATCTGTACCTCCGAGTCACAAGTCCCACTCAAAATCTATTAATTTCATATTTTTCCATCTAACAAAGTGTTCATGTTTGACTTTAAGAAATGCTTCTTTTTATCGGACATCCTTTCATAGTACAGTTAAGAATATTCACTTTACAATCATGGCTCTCCCCTCACCCTACCTTGTCGGAAATGTCAACACCTGACTCCTGGAAATTCATGATTGCATCCGAGACTTTGTAGTTCACTGGTTGGACAACATTGTCAATGTTGAAAGGATTCTCTAATCTCTCCCCAACATCAATCATTGCATCTGAAAGAAGAAAGAATCATTAGAAATATATACAAGACAATTCAGGACCCTAAATCACTGCACAAAACGAGTATAAAATAATAAGTATTGTTATTACAAATACAAAACTGTTTCTATGGGACTCAACTTTTGTTACAATTTTATTATTTGAACTCAAACCTGGATGAAATCTGGCTATGTATATATATATATATATATATATATATATATATATATATATATATATATATATATATATATATATATATATATATATATATATATATATATATATATATATATATATACAAAAACATTGTTCTTTCAAATTTGGATGAAGTAATTATTTTCAAAACCTACGACTGGCTGTAAGAATGAAGGTTTGATAAGGAGTCTTGCAACCAAATAGGAAGACACAGAACACTTGAAAGTACAACAGGGTAGTCATTCTTCACAAAGACTCAGATGTTTACCAAAGATGCTTCACATTCTCCTCACACAAAACAATATTTAATCATATATAAGCTTTACTAACAGCTTAGGCAGAGATCAGCTATAGTTAATCACTACTGACCAACATAAGCCGTCCAGTGGCTGATGAGAGGCTGGTGATGGACGAGGCAGAGGTTGATCACTTCCCGGCAGTACATCAGACACGGCCACACACCCTGGTGGCCGTCGCAGGTGCCACAGTGGGTCATCCTCATCAGCTCGTGCACACAGCTGATGCTTGGGTTGACCTGAGGGAGAAAGCATAATCAGACCAGAAGGAAATATGAGTAGACTAATATATATGGTTCTACTAATAAACACTGGGCCTGCATGTTTGTGAATGGGTACATTAGCTCAGCCCCACCTACATATGGTAAAGCTTGTTCCTTCATCTTATTAGGGTGGAACTAATGGGATTGGCTACAAGGAGAAGTGCTATTGGGAAGAATACATGACGAAGTGAAGCATTGAAGGGAGCTAGGAATGCAGGGGTAAGGGACTCTTCTCATCGGGGGGCTGAACTCTGAGCAGGAGTAATTGTAAATTTGGACCCATAATGTAACATAAAACAACTGACTGGACTAAAAAAAATTGTCCGATCTCTAAACATTAAGACACAACAGAGTCAACGTTTTGTTGATGAGTGCCACAGTTAACAAGAATATAAACCATCATAAGTTAATTAGTTTTACATACAAAAATATGGGTTTAGCAACACTGCTACTCCTCAAAGTTAACACATCATGGATCACACGTCCATAATCCCAGATCTAAGTACTTCAACCTAAATCCTGGTCTCATTATTAGAAAAAAAGAATAACAGTAATGATCCCAGTATCACAGGGTTGAAAGGTTTGGACAAAAAGACATGTGATGGGGAGGACCCACATCCCTGCCTCAGCATTCTGACATTCTGATGACATTCACTGAAATACAAAATGCAATGATAACTCTATTAATCAGGTTTATCTTTAAAAATAACCACTGATATCACTAATGTATGAAGTTCAATTTTCCTTACCTTGAGGACATTTTTCACTACATCTCGGCCGGTGGCAAGTCCTTGGGCAAAGGTGCGCAGGGCCACAAAACTTCTCTTGATCTGAGTTGTGAGTTTCTTCGGCACTTCACCAAACGGCTTCAGCTGTTCCATGTGGTGAGTCACGCATCGCAGGTACCTGCACGGGTTGAGAAGGGAGGTTTTATTCTGATCACCACAGAATTTCAAGGCTACTGAGTGAATGGAACTCTGAAAAATTGCCGTTTCAACTAAGCCCTGTTCTCTAAAATTACACCTTGCCTTTATTTTTCATATTAATAACTACATCATACACAATCATGGGAAGCATTCACACGCTGTTTAAAGAAAGCGAACCCCCACCTGGCATTGAACTGGTACTGGACATTGAAGACGGTGAACATGCGTTGGTACAGGAGCTTGAAGAAGTCATCCATGGTGTCCTGCAGGTCCTGTTCCCCGGTCCTGAAGTAGTTCTCCAGGTCGTCGTAAAGCTTCGTGAACACGTAGGAGTTCTGCTGGTACAAGATCCCGTAGGTGCGTCGGAACATGTCATCGAAGTTTTTCCTACTCTGGTTGAGCAGCTTGTAGAACACCTCTGTGGACGGCATGGTGGCAGTTAGTGGAGGAAGATAGATAAATAAGTCTATGCTAATTGTAGAACACCTCTGTGGATGGCAGGGTGGCAGTCAGTGAAGGAAGATAGATAAATAAGTCTATGCTAATTGTAGAACACCTCTGTGGATGGCAGGGTGGCAGTCAGTGGAGCAAGATAGATAAATAAGTCTATGCTAATTATAAAGAAAATAAGCAAGCCTTTACTTCTTTTTCTATTCCTCTCTTCTTTATTTTCTTTCCTCCATCACATCCCTTCCTCTCCTCTCTCTTTTTCTTTTGTTTTATTTCCTTCCCTTGCCATTACTTCCTTTTCTATTCTTCTCTTTTCCTCACTTTCTTTGCTTTATCTTATCGACTGAGAGTCTGCATCATAAGCACGGATGAACATAGTGAGCCCATTCTTTGTTGATTTATACCATAAGGTGCTGGCTATCATGTGCTTGAAGATACCCTAAACCTAACCTAACAAAACCCCAACCAGTTACTATAGATCTTGACTCAGAAAATTCATATATGCTTCCTTACCAATGAGACTTTCTATACAACAAAGTGTTTGAAGATACCCTAAACTTAACCTAACAAAAAACAAACAAACAAAATATAGGTCATGAC
Organism: Eriocheir sinensis; assembly: GCF_024679095.1. NCBI lineage: Eukaryota > Metazoa > Arthropoda > Malacostraca > Decapoda > Varunidae > Eriocheir > Eriocheir sinensis. Next base: position 2,941,140 of record NC_066529.1, on the reverse strand, counting down.
TCAGAAAATTCATATATGCTTCCTTACTAATAAGACTTTCTATACAACAAAGTGAGGTCATTCTTTGTTGAATTATACCATAAGGTGCTGGTTATCATGTGTCTGAATATACCCTAAACTTAACCTAACATAACCTAACAAAACCAAATCAAGCACTATAGGTCTTGACTCAGAAAATTCATATATGCTTCCTTACCAGTGAAACTTTCTATATAACTAAATGAGGTCATTCTTTGTTGATTTATACCATAAGGTGCTGGTTATCATGTGTCTGAAGATATCCTAAACTTAACCTAACAAAAACTAAACAGTTACTATAGGACTTGACTCAGAAAATTCATATATGCTTCCTTACCAATGAGACTTTCTATATAACTGAGGTCATTCTTTGTTGATTTATACCACAAGGTGCTGGTTATCATGTGTTTGAAGATACCCTAAACTTAACCTAACATAACCGAACAAAACCAAAACAAACACTACAGGTCTTGACTCCGAAAATTCATATATGCTTCCTTACTAATGAGACTTTCTATACAACAAAGTGAGGTCATTCTTTGTTGATTTATACCACAAGGTGCTGGTTATCATGTGTTTGAAGATACCCTAAACTTAACCTACAAAACCAAAACAAACACTATAGGTCTTTACTCAGAAAATTCATATATGCTTCCTTGCCAATGAGACTTTCTATATAACTAAGTGAGGTCATTCTTTGTTGATTTATACCATAAGGTGCTGGTTATCATGTGTTTGAAGATACCCTAAACTTAACCTAACCCAACCTGACAAAACAAAAACAAACACTATAGGTCTTTACTCAGAAAATTCATATATGCTTCCTTACCAATGAGACTTTCTATATAACTAAGTGAGGCCATTCTTAGTTGATTTATACCACAAGGTGCTGGTTATCATGTGTTTGAAGATACCCTAAACTTAACCTAACATAACCTAACAAAACCAAAACAAACACTATAGGTCTTGACTCAGAATATTCATATATGCTTCCTTACCAATAAGACTCTCTACAACTAAGTGAGGTCATTCTTTGTTGATTTATACCATAAGGTGCTGGTTATCATGTGTTTGAAGATACCCTAAACTTAACCTAACAACCTAACAAAACCAAAACAAACACTATAGGTCTTGACTTAGAAAATTCACATATGCTTCCTTACTAATGAGACTTTCTATACAACAAAGTGAGGTCATTCTTTGTTGATTTATACCACAAGGTGCTGGTTATCATGTGTTTGAATATACCCTAAACTTAACCTAACAAAACCAAAACAAACACTATAGGTCTTTACTCAGAAAATTCCTATATGCTTCCTTACCAATGATACTTTCTATATAACCAAGTCAGGTCATTCTTTGTTGATTTATACCATAAGGTGCTGGTTATCATGTGTTTGAAGATACCCTAAACTTAACCCAACAAAACCAAAACAGTTACTATAGGACTTGACCTAGAAAATTCATATATGCTTCCTTACCAATGAGACTTTCTATACAACAAAGTGAGGTCATTCTCTGTTGATTTATACCATAAGGTGCTGGTTATCATGTGTTTGAAGATACCCTAAACTTAACCTAACCTAACCTAACAAAACTCCAAACAGTTACTTTAGGTCTTGACTCAGAAAATTCATATATGCTTCCTTACCAATGAGACTTTCTATACAACAAAGTGAGGTTATTCTCTGTTGATTTATACCATAAGGTGCTGGTTATCATGTGTTTGAAGATACCCTAAACTTAACCTAACAAAACTCCAAACAGTTACTTTAGGTCTTGACTCAGAAAATTCATATATGCTTCCTTACTAATGAGACTTTCTATGCAACAAAGTGAGGTCATTCTCTGTTGATTTATACCATAAGGTGCTGGTTATCATGTGTTTGAAGATACCCTAAACTTAACCTAACCTAACCTAACAAAACTCCAAACAGTTACTTTAGGTCTCGACAGAAAATTCATATATGCTTCCTTACTAATGAGACTTTCTATACAACACAGTGAGGTCATTCTCTGTTGATCTATACCATTAGGTGCTGGTTATCATGTGTTTGAAGATACCCTAAACTTAACCTAACATAACCTAACAAAACTCCAAACAGTTACTTTAGGTCTCTACTCAGAAAATTCATATATGCTTCCTTACTAATGAGACTTTCTATGCAACAAAGTGAGGTCATTCTCCGTTCATCTATACCATTAGGTGCTGGTTATCATGTGTTTGAAGATACCCTAAACACACAGCCTCCAAGGGGACACTCACCGTTCAGCTTGACGTTCTTCTTGTTGAGGAGGTTGGCCAGGGGGTTGAGGAGGTTCTTGAGGTTGGTGTCGAACTCCTGGCGACTCTCCACACTTAGCTTGCGTTCCATCACCTCCGTGCAGCAGGTGGTCTCCCCGCGGCATATCTTGAGGTGATCGCCTGGAACAGAGGTCATCCGTTAATATGTTATCACGTGCCTGAATATATCGTAAACTTGACCTAACCTAACCCAAGACAGACAATGTTACCGTTTTCACTCAGTACAATCGCCTGGAACAGAGGTCATCCGTTAATATGTTAGTAGTTACCGCCTATCACGTGCCTAAATATATCGTAAACTTGACCTAACCTAACCAAAGACACACATATGCTAACGTTGACAGCCCTTACTTCACCTTAACTTAACCTAACCTAACAAAACACCCAAACATTGACCAAACACCTTCACTCTGAAAAATCCTATATGCTTCCTTCCTAACGAGACTGTATGTGAGGTGTTTCTTCCTTGATTTATAGTGTTGTAGCATGAATTGTTGGCAGTCATGTGTGTGAGGAGACTTAATTTCCTCCTCCTCCTCCGTCCAAGCTTCATTGCCACACTCACATTGCTAATAAACGCGCCTTCTTCACATTCTTCGCCAGTCCATCAACGCGCTCAAGGAGAAACTGAACCCAACTTGCTCTCTCCGCCACGTCTCGAAGCGCGTTGGGAGTTTCGAAAAGGTGAATGAGACTTTTGAGAGAAAATTACGAAACTGCGCTGGTTTAGTTTAGTTTAGTTTAGTGAGTGTGTGTGTGTGTGTGTGTGTGTGTGTTATACAAGAGAAACTAAATCAACAAAAAAATACCACTGCTTTAAAACTGCTGGATCTCCTGTGCCAGGTAGGCATGCCTTCGTGGGGAGAGGGGGGGCAACTAAAGTAATCGTTACAATACTAAATTCATATAAAAAAAACTAACATATCAATAGAAAGAAAACCAACAAAAAACAAGTGCCGATGTGTCTAGCTGCAACCTTCCCTGTGTGTGTGTGTGTGTGTGTGTGTGTGTGTGTCAGTGTGTGTGTGCGTGCGTGTGTGTGTGTGTGTAATTTGCAAGTTCCTCTGATCGATGCCTCTCAAGTTGATTCCCTGTGATGTCTGAGGTATCGTTTATCGGTAATATGTCGAAACAGTACCGTGGAGGCGTTCGGTAAAGGCTTAGCAGAGACGACGTGCGTTTCTTAGCCCCTAAAGACGCAGTGCAGAGAGAGAGAGAGAGAGAGAGAGAGAGAGAGAGAGAGAGAGAGAGAGAGAGAGAGAAATACGTGTCAGAAACCAGAAGAATGAGCACTAGTTTAGAATGAGATTAAGTCCACTCTCTCTGACCCCCATCCCCCCCCCCTCTCTCTCTCTCTCTCTCTCTCTCAACTTGCCTCATATATTCTCTCAACTTCCCACGCGCAAACTACGAAGATTGTCATCATAAATCCGCGAACCCAAAACGCTGGAGGGGGAGGGGGAGAGCGAGGGCGGGAAACGAGCATAAAAATAATAATAAAGCAAAAACGAAAATAAAAAAGGACCCCCAACAAACTGAGCGCATATAAATAACGTTAACTTAATCGCTTTGTTACTTCTCTTCCTCCCATTAAGCAGGGACAACAAGGGAAGGGCGGGGGTGAGACGAGGCGTTCGTTCGCTCCCGCTAAAAAGAACGTATCGTGAAATTGCTAATCAAGGAGAGGGAAGTAGGAGAAAACGGGAAGCGATGGCGAGGTTCGGAAAGAAAAGACGGGAAAGGTAAGTGAAAAGAGAATAAACAGGAAGGGGAGGAAACGGAAGAAAAGAAGAAGAAAGAATCTGCATGGAACAGCAAGTGATGGAAAGGAAAGGAAAAGAAAGGAAAATGAAGGGAAGAAAGCACAGACAAAAAATGGAAGAAAAGGGAAAAAACTATGCGATGGGGATTAAAGAAAAGGAAAACAGGAAAAGGGGACGTTTCAGGGAAGGAAAATGAATGCACTCGAAGGAAAGGAAGAGAAGTCAAGAGAAAGGATGAAAAGGGGAAAGGATGGAAAAAAAGGAAAATGAAGGAAATTAAAGTAAAACAAGAGAGAGAGAGAGAGAGAGAGAGAGAGAGAGAGAGAGAGAGAGAGAGAGAGAGAGAGAGAGAGAGAGAGAGGCATATACATAAATAACCTCGGGGATAAAAAGGAAATAGATAACTAGATAGAGAAACATTACGAAGATAAACATGGAGGAGGAAGAAGGAGGTGGAGGAGGAGGAGGAGGAGGAGGAGGAGGAGGATAACAAGAGACAAATACCGCAAAAAAAAAAGTTAGAAATATTGTTAATTTTTCTCTTTTCGTCTCGGTGAACAAAAGGGAAAAAGCAAACAAACATTAAATTGGAGAGGGAGGGAAAGACGAGAGGAAGGAATAAACGGGGACATAGAGAGAAGAGGAGAACGAAAGAGGGAGAAATGAAATAAGGGGAAACAGGAAGGGTAGGAGGAAGGAAGGAATAGAGGGAAGAAAAAGGGAAGAAGAAGAACGAAAGAGGGAGAAATGATAAAAGGAAAAGCAGGAAGAGTAAGAGAAAGGAAGGAAGAGAAAAAGAAGAGGAAAAAGAACGAGGGAGAAATGAAATAAAGGAAACCAGGGAAGAGAATGAGGAAGGAAAGAAGAAAAGAAGAGAATAACTAAAGAGGGAGAAATGAAATAAGAGAAAGAGAGGAAGGGAAGAAGAAATGAAGGAAGAGAAGAAGAAGCAGAAGAGAAGAACGAGAGAGAAACGAAATAAATAAAGCAGGATGAGATGGAGGAAGGAAGGAAGGAAGAGAAGGGGACTGCAATGAAGAGAGAAGACCGCAAAACAAATGCCGTGAAGGACAATGAGAGAGAGAGAAAGAGAGGAAGAATGGAGGAAATGGAAGGCAACGAGGGAGGAAAAATGATGGAGGAAATAATGAGGTGATTACCAGGGAAACGAAAATGATGGAAATAAATGGAAGGGAAGGAAGGAAGCGTTAAGAATGCGTTAAAAAGAAAACAGGAAGGGAAGGGAAGGGAAGGAAAGGAGAGGAAAGGAAAAAAGAATGAAAGGAATGGAAAGAAAAGGAGATGATGGAAATGAAAAGAGAAGGAAGCGATAATGAGTTAAAAGAAAAGAAATAAAACACAGGAGGGGAAGGAAAGAAAAGGAAAGGAAATGCAAGGTAAATGAAGGAAAGGAAAGGGGAGGACAGGAAGGAAAGGGAAGGGAAGGAGTGAAGAGAAAGAAAATCAAAACAAAAGGGAAGAGAAAGACGAAAGGGGAAACGAAGGGAAATTAAGGGAAGACAAGGAAAGGAAAGAAAAAAAAAGAGAGAATAAAGAAAACAAACAAAAACCATGAATGAAGTGGAAAAGGGAGGAAAGAGAAGAGAAGATAAACGAAGAGGAGAGAGAAAAAAGAAGGAGAGAAGAGAAGAGAGGCAAGAGAAATGACAGTCAAGGCAACAACTAAGAAGAGAAGAAAAAAGAAGAGAAAAGAAAAGAAAAAAACAGAGAAGAGACCCGAAGAAAAGAGAAGAAGAGAAGAGAAGAGAAAAAAGGGAAGAGAAAAAGAGAAGAGGAGAAAAGAAGAGAAAATAAAAGAAGAGAAAGGGAAAAGAGGGGTAAAGAATAAGGGCAGGAAGGGAGCCCTGTTTTCAGGCAGCATAGCGACTCTTTTGATCTACTGTATCGATCCTCCCTTCACCCCACCTCCTCCCCTTCTGCTCCTGAGGGGATACGAGCCTCGAGACACTGGGGAGGAGGAGGAGGGAAGAGGGGAGAGGATCAAGAGGAAGGGGCGGCGGCTGAGACACACGAGGAGGAGGAGGAGGAGGAGGAAAGGGGTGAAACTGAGAGAATGGGGAGCCTGGGAATCTGTTCACAATATGGGGAGAGGGAAAGAGGATCAAGAGATAAAGGAGGAGAAGGAAGGAAGGAAGGAAGGAAGGAGCCACGTTACAGGGAAGGGAGAAAGAGGATTAAGCGCAGAGAGAATAAATGAATGAAGGAATGGAAGGAAGGAGGGAAGGGGGAAAGAGGATTGAGCGAAGAGAGAATGAATGAATGAATGAATGGAAGGAAGGAGGGAAGTAAGGAAGAAGGAAGGAAAGAAGGAAGGGAGAAAGGAAGGAGCTACGTTACAGGGAAGGGAGGAAGAGGATTAAGCGAAGAGAGAATGAATGAAAGAAATGAAGGAAGGAAGGAAGGGAGGGAGGAAAGAAAGAAGGAAGGGAGAAAGGAAGGATCTACGGTCACCAAAAAAAGGAGGCGGAAGAGGGAAAGAGGAAAACGACAGAAAGAAAAGGACGAAGAGAAGGAAGAGGAAGGAAATGAAGGAAGGAAGGAAAAGAGGAAAGAACTACACCCACAGTATAAGGAAACGGGGAAAGATGAAGAGAAGAAGGATGAGGAGGAAGAGGAAGATAAACAACGAAGGAATGAAGGAAGGAATGAAGGAAGGAAACAAGAAAGGAAGGAATAAAAGGAAAGCTACGTCACAATACAGGGAAGGAAAGGGGAGGAAAGAGGATTATGAGCAACAGAGAAGCAGGAGGAGGAGGAGGAGGAGGAGGACGACGAAGAGGAAGCAGAGAAGGAAGAGAGGAAGGGAGGAAGGAAAGCTCGAGGAATTGCAGGAGGAAAAGGCTTTGGTGACAGTCTGGGCAACAACTAATCCAGGTCTTTACACGTAAGAGCAAACCTGATAGCAAGGAATCGGAACGAGGGGAGGGGAAGGGAAGGGACGGGAAAGCAAGGCAAAGGAATGGAACTGAAGGGAAGGGAAGGGAAGGGAAGGAAAGGGAAAGGACGGCAAATCAAGGGAACTGAAGGGAAGAGAAGGGAAGGGATGGGATGGGAAGGGAAGGGAAGGGAAGGGACGGGAAAGCAAGGCAAAGGAAGGGAACTGAAGGGAAGGGAAGGGATGGGAAGGGACGGCAAAGCAAGGCAAAGGAAGGGAACTGAAGGGAAAGGAAGGGAACTGAAGGGAAGGGAAGGGAAGGGACGGCAAAGCAAGGCAAAGGAAGGGAACTGACGGGAAAGGAAGGGAATTGAAGGGAAGGGAAGGGAAGGGACGGCAAAGCAAGGCAAAGGAAGGGAACTGAAGGGAAGGGAAGGGAAGGGACGGCAAAGCAAGGCAAAGGAAGGGAACTGAAGGGAAAGGAAGGGAACTGAAGGGAAGGGAAGGGAAGGGAAGACACCAGACGAGACGGGCGAAGGGACGGATGAAGGGCCAGACAGAAGGGGATGATTGAGTGCCCATGTAGACGAAAAACAAACAGAGGGGAAAATGAGGCACTAGGCGACAGGGCCAATACTAAAGGAGGGATGCAAAGAGGCGATGAAGGGGAGAAAGAGGGGGAAGAAGGGGAGAGGGGAAGGAGGGAGTGGGGGAGTTCTCTTGATGTAAAGGGGGAGAGAGAAAGGAAGAAGAGGAGGAAGAGGAAGAGGGGATAGCAACGAGAAGGGAGTTGAATCGAGTGAGTCTTCCTCCTCCTCCTCCTCCTCCTCTTCGTGAGTCATCTGTATTGGAGAGGAGAGAAGAGGAAAGAGGAAGGGTACTCAAGAGGGTGGTGGTGGTGGTGGTGGTGATGGTGATGGTGGTGGTAGTGGTGATAAGTTTTTTTTTTTTCTCTCACACACACACACACACACACACACACACACACACACACACACACACACACACACACACACACACACACACACACACACACACACACACACACACTCGTTACCCCAAAATAAAGAAAAGAGACAAAAACACAAGAAAGAAAAAATAACTAATAACCAGGAAAAAAAATATAAGCGAGTAATCGGCAGCAAAACAGAGACAAAAAAAAGAGAAAAATGAAAAGAGGAAAATGAGGAGGAAGAGGAAAACAGGAAAACCTTCAATGTGGTTATTTCCTTTCAATATCCGAAAAGAGAAAACGGGAGGGAAAAAAATATATATTACTTTCGTCGAGGCAGAGAAAAAAAAAAGGAAAACAGGAAAACAGGGGGAAATAACGTATATGCAGAGAGAGAGAGAGAGAGAGAGAGAGAGAGAGAGAGAGAGAGAGAGAGAGAGAGAGAGAGAGAGAGAGAGAGAAGTTGTTAAAATATGGAAATAACAGAATCATCTCATCCATATCCCATTTACCTGTCATTCCCCATCTCTCTCTCTCTCTCTCTCTCTCTCTCTCTCTCTCTCTGTAAACCAACATGGAAATTCACCCCACAGTCGTATTTCACATTCCTCTCAAGTCCTTCCTTTCTGTGCTTAATGTGGAAGGGAAATGAGATGGGAGGGAAAAAGGGGAAGCGGAGGGACGAAAGGAAGGGAAGAGGAGGGATGGAGGGGGAGAGGGAGGGAGAGGAGGAAGGAGTGTGAGGGGAAGGAGAGGGGCAGGAGAGGGAGGAGGAGATCAAAGGAGAAGAAAAGAGAGGGGAAACTACTTCTGAAAGACTGGTATGTTGTCTATTCATTCTCGTTCTGATCGGATTCTTTAGGAGGGCGAGGGACGAGGACGAGGAGGAAAAGGAGGACGAGGACAGGAGAACAAGAACGAAACTATGGAGAGGAAGAGGACGAAGAGGAGGACGAGGACAGGACAGGGATGAAAATAAGGAGATAAAGAGGAAATAGGGTAAGAACGAAGAGGAAGAGTAGGCCAAAAACGAATAACAAGGACGAAAATAAGGAGATAAGAAGGGCAAGGACGAGGATGAAGCGGAAGACGAGACAACAAGAACGAAAATAAAGAAAAGGAAAACATGGAAGAGGACGAAGAGAACAACACCGAGAAGAAAGAGAGGAGGAAGAAGAGGACGAGGACGAGAAAACAAGAACGTAAACAAAGAGAAAAGGAAAACATGGAAGAGGACGAGGAGAACAACACCGAGAAGAAAGAGAGGAGGAGAACGAGGAGTGAGAGGAAGAGGAGGAGGAGGAAGACGAGAACAAGAAGATGGAGAGGACGAGATAACAAGGAGGACAAAAGCGAGGCGCGAAAACATACATAAACAGGACGGGGAGATAGAGCGGTGTGTGTGTGTGTGTGTGTGTGTGTGTGTGTAGCTTTAAGGAGCAGTGACCTCGACGAACGGCTTAACCTCAATACCAGTTCTCCAGTCCTTGTCTTGGTGTGATAAGGTGTAAGAACGTAAGGAGTCTGCAAGAGGTCGGAAAGCTAATACAAGACAGCTCCTGTAAACCTAACCTAACCCAACCTAACCACCTCACTACCCATGAATAATTCTTGACCTAACCTCTTCGTGAATGTATCTATCGTATTAGCACTCACCACATGACGACCAAGCCTGTTCCACTCACCCACGACTCTATTGGTTAACTAGTTCTTTTTCTATTTTTGTTGAGTGTGAGTGAATCCAACTTGAACCAATTAATATGTGGGTAAACGGGTAGGTAGGTAGTTATGTAGGTAAGTAGGTTGGTAAGTAGGTAGGTAAGTAGATTGGCAGATAAACATGTAAGCGGATAGACTGACTTGCTGAATGGCAGAGAGAGAGAGAGAGAGAGAGAGAGAGAGAGAGAGAGAGAGAGAGAGAGAGAGAGAGAGAGTAGTAGTAGTAGTAGTAGTAGTAGTAGTAGTAATATAGTAGTAGTAGTAGTAGTAGTAGTAGTAGTAGTAGTAGTAGTAGTAGTAGTAGTAGTAGAAGTTGCAGTGGTGGTGGTCGTGGTGGTGGAAGTGTGGTTGATGTTGTTGGTGGTGATGGTGGTGATGAGGGTACTGATGGAAGTGGAGATGATGATGGTGGTAATGTAAGTGGTGGTGATGGTGACGATGAGGGTAGTGATGGTGGTGGTGGTGGTGACGCTGCATGTATACGGCACTGAGGGGGGCGTGCCTGGGGCGAGGGGCCGCGGCTCAGGCTCACGCGTTGCCCTGGACGGGACGTGACGCCGCGGTGACGGGGCGGACTCTGCTGAGGATACTTGTGTGCTTGCTTTGCCTCGCCTGCCCGCCCGCCCCGCCTGCCCGCCTGCACGACTAACACGATATTCTAATTAGGAACTCCGTGTGATATAGTCTTCTTTTTTTATGTTTCTTTCTATCTATCTATCTATCTGTTTTTCTTTCTTTCTTTCTTTCATTCGTCTGACTAACACGAGATTCTGTTTAGGAACCCACTTTGATGTAGTTTTCATTTTGACGCTTCTTTCTTTCTTTTTCCTTCTTTCTCTACCTATTTATTTGTCGTTAAGAATGGATTATTAGGAGCCTCGCGTGATATAGAGTCTCCTTTTGACGGTTCTTTTTTTCTATCTATCTTTCTATCTTTCTTTCTCTTTCATTCTTTCTTTATCTTATTTAATTAGAAACCCCGCGTGATATATTAATCTTTTGACGTTTCTTTCTCACTCTATCTTTCCTTCCGTCTTTTTTTTCTTTATCTTTCTCTCTTTCGTTCTTTATTTCTTTACTTATTTGCAGTTAAGAAGGAAGCTCAAGGAAATCAAATAAATAAATAAAAGAAGAAACAAAGAATCCCCGTTGACGCTCCTCCTGTAAATAGTTGATCAGTTAGCAGAAAGAAGATCCAAATCAGATGAAAAAGATAAAAGAAACAAAGGAAAGTCTATATCCCCGTTAACATGGTCAAGCACTTCCTTATAAATACAAATGAAGAGAAATGAGGAATCGAGCACGGCTGACTACCCTTATACTCCCTGATGTGTTTTGATCCTCGCCTTGTTTGTCTGCCTGATTTACTGACTGACAGAGTGCGTAAGTGACTGACTGACTTACTGCCAAAATAACTGATTGATTTAGCGACTGACTTTCTTAACTTTCTTTATTTTCTAACTTTCTTTCTTTATTAATTTATTTGCAGACATTATTAGGAACCTTGCATGATACAGTCTTCTTTTCAACGTTGCTTTCTCTCTTTATCTATCTATCTATCTTTTTTTTTCTCTCACTCATTCACTAATTCGCTAACTCACTCACTCACTAATTCTCCAACTAACTAAATAACTGACTCACTAACTCACTTATTAATTCGCTAACTCACTCACTCACTCACAAATCCTCTAACTAACAAACTAACGGACTCACTAACTCACTAACCAAACAACTAACTAACTTACTAACAAACCCAGTAGTAAGTGTGGCCTTAATCCCACAAAACGCCGGAGACCATTGTGTAAAGGCTGGCTCGGTGAAACAAAACATAGAATTGGATTAACTTCTCATTTTCCGCCACCCTGGTTTGAATTACTTTTTTTATCTCTTTTTTTTCTCGGTTGTTCTTCGTTTAAGTGACTTACGCTGTGACTGAATAAACTGTCCAACCAGGAACCCGAAAAAGGATATTATGTTTAAATCTGCAAACATGTAATTGACTGACTGACTGGCCATTTGACTGACTGACTGATTGCCTAAATGACTGACTTACTGACTGACTGATTGCCTAAATGACTGACTTACCGACTGACTGATTGCCTAAATGACTGACTTACTGACTGACTGATTGCCTAATTGACTGACTTACTGACTGACTGGCCATTTGACTGACTGACTTACTGACTGACTGATTGCCTAAATGACTGACTTACTGACTGACTGATTGCCTAAATGACTGACTTACTGACTGACTGATTGCCTAAATGACTGACTTACTGACTGACTGATTGCCTAAATGACTGACTTACTGACTGACTGATTGCCTAAATGACTGACTTACTGACTGACTGACTGAATGAATGACTGACTTACTGACTGACTGATTGCCTAAATGACTGACTTACTGACTGACTGATTGCCTAAATGACTGACTTACTGACTGACTGATTGCCTAAATGACTGACTTACTGACTGACTGATTGCCTAAATGACTGACTTACTGACTGACTGATTGCCTAAATGACTGACTTACTGACTGACTGATTGCCTAAATGACTGACTTACTGACTGACTGATTGCCTAAATGACTGACTTACTGACTGACTGACTGACTGAATGATTGATTGACTGACTGACTGACTGACTTACTGACTTCCTGACTCTGCCTAAATGACTGACTGGCTGACTTACTGACTGACTGACTGACTGACTGATTGACTGACTTACTGACTGACTGATTGCCTAAATGATTGACTTACTGACTGACTGATTGCCTAAATGACTGACTTACTGACTGACTGATTGCCTAAATGACTGACTTACTGACTGACTGACTGACTGAATGATTGATTGACTGACTGACTGACTGACTTACTGACTTCCTGACTCTGCCTAAATGACTGACTGGCTGACTTACTGACTGACTGACTGACTGACTGATTGACTGACTTACTGACTGACCGACTGCCTAGGTGACTGACTGACCGAGCGGCGATGTAAGATTTAAGATTACCTTCCTGCGTGTGACTGACGCCTCGGACTAACAACCTAATTACTAGATTTTTTTTTATTTTTCCTTTTTCCTTTATTTTAAGCACAATTATCCAGAGAGAAAGTTAACAAGTGCTCAAAGACGAATGTGCCTGGTTATTTTTTTTTTTACGTATAATCCGTTTTTCACTACAAACATCTGAATCATTGTAACCATCCAAGGCATTCCTACACCACCACCACCACCACCACCATCACCATCATCATCAGTACCACAGCAAGATGGCGCCGCCGTGTCCCGCCCTCCGCCGAGCTGATGGCTGACGCAAACACTCGGTAATTGACGTTTCTTTCAATTACCGAAAATAGATTAAAAAATGAACGTGTTGATTGGCGAGGGGGAGAACAGGAAGATGTGGAGGCTGGGGGAGGAGGAGGATGAGGAGGAGGAGGAGGAGGAGGAGGAGACTAGAGGATTTGGCTTGCAGAGGGAATATCAAAGTGGAAAGGCAGGAAGGAAGGAATGCCTGAGGGGAGGAAGGAAAGTAAGAGGAAAGGGGAAGAAGGGGAATAGGAGAAGATAAAGGGGGAAGGGGAGGGATGGAAAAGGGAAAGGGGAGGGAGGGAATAGGGGAAGGGAAGAAGGGGAGAGGGAAGAAAGAAGAAGGGAAGGGGGAAAGGGAAAGGGGGAAGAGGAAAGGGAAAGGGGAAGAAGAGGAGAAGGAAAAGGGGAAGGTAAGGAGGGGAAGAGGGGAAGGGAAGGGAAGGAGGGAAAAAGAAAAGGGGAAGGGAAGGAGGGGAAAACAGGGGAAGGAAAACGGGAAGAAGAGGGAGAGGAAAAAGGAAAGGGAGAGAAAAGGGGAAGAGAGGGAGGTAAGGGAGGGGAGGAAAGGGAGAGAAGGGGGGTAGAAAGGGGAGAAAAGGGCAAAGGGAGGAAGCTTTTGAGGACGGGGCAAGAAAGAGTAAAGACAACAACCTTGCTTGACTTGGCTTACTGTGCCTCAAACGACCCGCGGCGAGAGAGAGAGAGAGAGAGAGAGAGAGAGAGAGAGAGAGAGAGAGAGAGAGAGGAGATGGGAAGGGAAGGGAAGGGAGAGAGAGAAGAGAGATGCTTTGCTCGCTTGTGAATCGTATTAGCGAGTCACGAGAGGAGGAGGAGGAGGAGGAGGAGGAGGAGGAGGAGGAGGGAAGCATAAATAAGGTACGATGAAAGACGGCCTTAGATGCGAAGACGACTTGGAAAATGGAGAGGAGGAGGAGGAGGAGGAGGAGACGACAAAAGAGGAAAAATTCGGTGGCGATGAAGACGAAAAAAGAAGAGAAGGATGAAAGAAAAACAGCTAGAAGCAAATGAAGAAAAGGAGGAAGACGAAGACGAAGACGAAAAAAACCAGAAAGAAAAGAAAGGGAAGAAAAAGAAACAAAAAAATGGCAAACAAGAATAAAGAAAAAGGAAGAAAAAGAAACGAAAACGGCAAAAACACGAATAATAAAAAAGTAAGAACCGGGAGAGGAGAAACGAGAGAAAACAGGAGTATAACAATTATGCTGATGCTGCTGATAACGATAATGACGAGGAGGAGGAGGAGGAGGAAGAAGAAGAAGAAGAAGAAGAAGAAGAAGAAGAAGAAGAAGAAGAAGAAGAAGAAGAAGAGGAAGAAGAAGAGACACCTGAAGTGGAGGATTGAAGGATGAAAGAGGGAGAAATGAAGAAGAGAAGGCAATCCAAGGACCATGAGGAAACGACCTTGAGGAGAAAAGAACGAAGAGAAAGAAGAAGAAGAGAAGAAGAGAAGAGAGAGGCGATGTGAGGAGGGAAGAGAAAAAAGGAAAAGAGAGAGAAGGGGGAGAGGGTGAAGAGAGAGGCGATGAGAGGAGGGAAGAGAAGGGTGGAGAGAAAAGAGGGAAAGAGGAGAGAGAAGGGAGAGGATAAGAGGGAAGAAGAGAAAGAGAAGAGACTGCACAAGGAAAAGAGAAAGGAAGGAATCAATTTAGGAGAAGAGAAAAGAAGAGCGAAAATATATTAAAGAAAAAAAGAGAAAAAAAGAAACATTTGAAGCAATAATAATAAGGTAAAAAAATAAAAAGGCCTTAAATAATAATAACAATAATAATAATAATAATAATAATAATAATAATAATAATAATAATAATAATAACTACATTTTTATTCACTGGGCATTTAAAACTTTTCTTCTTAAAATGGGAGTTATGAAAATTTGAAGGTCGTAGAGAAATTACCGAAAGTTAGGCTAATGAGAGAGAGAGAGAGAGAGAGAGAGAGAGAGAGAGAGAGAGAGAGAGAGAGAGAGAGAGAGAGAGAGAGAGAGAGAGAGAGAGAGAGAGAGAGAGAGAGAGAGAGAGAGAGAGAGAGAGAGAGCCCTCGTTTCCTCTCACTTCCCTCAGCCTTGTCAGAAACAGCACACGAATATCAACACCTTTTCTCTCTCTCTCTCTCTCAACTTTGGTAGACTTCATGGAAATACAACAAGAGAGAGAGAGAGAGAGAGAGTGAGCGAGAGAGAGAGAGAGAGAGAGAGAGAGAGAGAGAGAGGTCACTATAGTCATTGTGGTCATCAGCTTCCGTGCCAAGAGCCGTCGAGGTCATAACCATCTCTCTCTCTCTCTCTCTCTCTCTCTCTTCGTTTCCCCCTAAATGTCATTACTATATCCTATCACCCTCTTTTTCCTCCCCTTCTCTCTCCTCCTCTTCCTTTCTTTCTCTCCCTTCCTCCTCCTCCTCCTCCTCCTCTTCCCTCCATTTCTCCCTTTTACGCAATCTCGCCTTCCCTCCCATTTCATTCACCCAATTAATCCCTCCCTCTCTCTCCCTCCCTTCTCTTCCCCCCTCCTCATCCTTCTCTCCATCCCATTTTTCTTTTCCATACACGACCCACAATGCC